>NW_022196906.1:58791855-58840069 GCF_008632895.1 Mastomys coucha | reverse complement strand
AAAGAAAAGAAATTCCTTCTGTGTTCTAGGCTCTCTGCTCACGGTGCCTAGACCCAGAAGCCAAACCTGAGTCAGCTCAGGGGGTTCTGGGAGCCCTGCCTTCTTCCGCATAGCCAGCAGTCTCTCTGCAGCTCCGAGAGACTTTGAGGAAAGAAAGCAGACTCTCCTCGGGAAGAGATCCAGGAGAACTCACAAGGAGCTTGACTTCCCAAAGCCTCAAGTACGTGGAGTGTCGGCTCAATTCTCGTGCACGGAACAATCAGCCCTCCTCTTCTTCAGCCTCCTCTGCACCCTGCCCTGCTCTACACTGTGTCTCTCCATCAGAGTCGAAAAGAAAATGAACCCTATGTGCCTGGACACACGCTCCACAGACACAGGGCTGTGCTTTGTCCACCATTTTGTATCAGTCTCCAAAGCTCCCACAGGCAAACCACGCCACAGGTAGATGCTGCGGGTGAGCTGGCTGCATGGCGGGTCTCACTTGGTCTGTACCAGTGATGCCCCTCTGTTCAGAATGCCTTCCATCCTTCTTTGGCCTGGCACTTACTCAGCCAGGCAGACAGAGCTCAGGGATGTGGTCCAGGGGAGGTCTTCCTTGAAGCCCTGTGTTTGGACTGAACATTCTCCCTTTACGCTTTCTGGGTCCAAGGCACAGGCCTGGGTTCCGACTGGTCACACATTCTGTGTCTCTCTGTGTGTCTGCTCCTTGCACTCGTTTTGAGCATCTTGAAGACAGACACTGCATGCCATACATCTTCATACCCTCAGCTCCTTGGCAAGAAGTCTGGAGCAGAAAAAGCACTCTATAAAGATCTGTCAAGTTGAACTAAACAACCCCAAAGTAGATGCAGATTGGAGCGCATGGAGCCTGATTGCTGATTCATTTGGTCATTTGGCAAATATTGATGGAGTACCTAGGGTATGCCAAGCCCTGTTCTGGGTGCTGGAGATCCAGTGCTCAGCCACACAGACAGAAATGAAGACGAAGTGACCATGTGTCAATTACACAAGTCAGAATTTTTACTAGGCTAGTTACATGGTAGGGAGAGCCCATACGAATGCTGTCTAAATCTCGGGTTTGGGCTAGAAAAATGGCTCAGTTGGTAAATTGCTTGTTGTGCAAATTCAAGGACCAGATTCCAGTACCCAGTACCCACATTTTAAAACAAAACAAAACAGGGCCATTGTAATCCCAGCACTGGGAACTGCAGATACAGGCAGATCCCTGGGACTCACTGTCCACCTTCATAGCCAAATAAAAGTGGGAGACCCTGTCTTAAAAAACAAGATGAAGAGCAACTGAGAAAGATTCTCTGGCCTCCCATGCACTCACACACACACACACACACACACACACACACACACACACACACATACACATACACATACAAAAAAATAGCTAAATTTTAACAGTAACTGTTGTTTAAGTATAGGCAGGTAATGTAGGGTCTCCAGCTCACTGGTCTCTGCCTCAAGTACATAATAGATACATACTCCAGTCTCCCGTGGGGTATGTCGGGATATATTTATGCAGGGTCTTCTGAGATTCCCTGAGCATTTTAAAATCTCAATAATTTGCCTAGAAGTGCTCTGCAAACAGCATTAAGTATTTCAGGGCTTAGAAAATCCTTCACAATTGCACAAAATGCATTTGTATTTAAGATCCCAAGATAAATAAAAAATTGAAGTCCAATCAACTTTCAGTTCGGTTGAAATTCAATTGAATTTCATTTAAATGCCATTTATAGACTTCTCTGATCATTCTCTCTCCCCTATCCCACTTCCAACGTTACCCTGAACACACTTTAACGGTCAGTACTGAAGAAAATAAAGATTAATAAGACACGATCTCGACCTTCAAGGAGCTCCCGAGTAGTATGAGAGACCTATTGTCACACACGATCTTAAAACACACTGCGAGCCAGCTACCCCCACACAAGGTACTGTGAGAGCTCTGAGGCCACCACGCTCGCTTTGCCTGCAGAGGTGTCTGGAAAGGCTTGACAACGAATAAAGCCTGGGCAGAGCTTGAGTCAGGAAGTTTGGCCAATTGTGCAAATCTGGGATGAGACAGAGAAGCAAGTGCCTCACACACGGAGAGTGGAGGCAGCATCCCGGAGGCAGCAGGAGCAGGATGTAACTCCAGGAAGGAGTAGCAAGACTGCAGGGCGAGCTAGACTCTGACAGTGAAGGATATTGAATGATAACAAGGTAGGATTTTATCTTGGAGATAATGGAGAATGTTATTAAAGCTTAAAGTTTTTAAAATTTATGATGCCCTTATGTATATATTATACATAAGAACATACATTATAATACCTGTCAAAAATGCATAAAGGCTAATATTACCTGCCTTTATGAAGTGTTTACCCTAGTTAGGTGTGCTATGAGGTAGGCATCTCCTATGCAGTGTCATATTTTATCTTCACAACAACCCTGGGAGGGAGATATCATGATGCCCATTTTACAGATAGCCAGTAGAGGGACAGCATGGGGCTCTAAAGCTTCCCAGAGGGTCTGCATCAGACCCGAATGCAGGCAAGTCTGACCCCAGAGCCCATGAACACAGCTTCAATGCTATTGTTATAGATTCTACAAACAAGGAGCACCTTCAAGGGTCAGAAGTTCGCATCACGGGGGAGGGGTGGCTCAGCAGTTAAGGTCTCCTGCTGCTCTTGCAGAGAACCTAAGTTTAGCTCCCAGCACCCATGTTAGGTAGCTTACAACAGCCTGTAATCTCAGCTCCAGGGGCTCTGACGTCCTCTTCTGACCTGCCTGGACACCTGCATCAATAATTTTAAAAGGAGTTCACGTTAGTCTTTTTTAAACAGTAGAGATTTAAATAGTAAGTGGTTCCCATTCTTTAACACAATATGAGATTTTTAAAAAAACAAATATCAAATAATCATCAATCTACTCAGAGATGCATTTACGAGGACGATGGTTGTGGTGTGGTTTAGGACAAGGGAAAGTTGAAAGCAACCAAAACAACCCCAATAGGAGAAGGTTCCTTATAAGGGACGACATGTAATGTAACCATTGCAGGCTGGGGATATAGCTCAGCTAGTAGTTTGCTTGCTTTCGATGCAAAGCGTCCTGGGTTCCATCCACAGTACTATGCAAAACCAGGCGCAGTGGTACATGCCTATAATCCTAGCACTGAGGAGAGAGGCAAGATGAGACCATCATTATAGGGCTGGAGAGACAGCACCGTGCTTAAGAACACTGACCGCTCTTCCAGAGGACTTAGGTTCAACTCCCAGCACCCACAGGGCCTCTCACAACTGTCCGTAACTCCAAGTCAAGGGCTCCAACACCCTCATCTGGTCTCTGAGAACACTGCATTCATGTGGTCTAGAAACATACATGCAAGCAAAACACCCATGTGTCTACAATTAAAATAAAGAAATAATTTTAAGATGATCATTGTACAGAATAGAGAATTATGTTTATATGAATATACAACCACAAGAAAATAAAAAATAAATTAAAAATATACAAAAATTGGCAACAGTGTCTATGATAAGGAAGTTAAAATGATGTTTCTCTTATACACACTCCAAATTTTCTATATTTGACCATCTCTTTCTTGACAAAAATACAAAATCTTGTGAGCCTAAAAGGTCAGTAAACAAAAGTGCTTGCCACCAAGCTTGATGACCTGGGTTCAAGCCTCAGAATCACCTGCACTGTAACAGAAAGGATAAGTTAGTTGTCCTCTGACTTCCACATACACACACATCACACCACACACACACACACACACACACACACACACACACACTACACACATCACACCATACACATACATGCTACACATAGACACACCACACACACATAACACAGAACATACATACACAATAAATAAATAAATGATTACAAATTAAATACATGAATTAAATTCACCCTTTAAATTGATTACAGTTGTGTCAGCTGGGTCAGCCTGGGCAGTGGCATATGTTTTAGCCAATCACCTCCCTGCCACTTGACCCTAGGATGCATGAAGAGCAACATGTTAACTAGCCCAGCACTCATAACAGGCAAGGGTCCGTGTTCAAATCATTCTATGTAATCATTGTCACTCATAGGCCCTGAGAGAGCAGACTGCCAATTCATATTCTGGTTTTGGTTTTTGGTTTGGGTTTGATTTTTGGTTTTGTTTTTGAGACAGTGTCTCACTGTGTACCCCCTGGCTGGTTTGGAACTTGCTCTGTAGACCAGGTTGACCTCAAATTCAGAGAAATCCGCCTGCCTCTGCCTCCCACGTGCTGAGATTAAAGGCAACTAATTAACCTTAAAATTGAAAATGTGTCTCATAAGCCATGTATGGCCATGTGTGCCGGTGACCCTGGTGTTGTACAACAGAGATAAGCAGATCATAGAGAATCACAAGTAACCACCCTAGCTGAAATGCCAAAGTTGAGTGAGAAATCCTGTCTCAAAAGACCAAGACAGGAGTGACAGGAAAGGACCCCCAGGCTCTTCCGCTGGCCTCTGCGGCTCGCATACATACCCAGTCTCTATTCTCAAAATGGGTTAGCACATTTGTCAGGGATCGTCATGGCTGTTAATCCTTCAGGAGAGGAAAGAAGGAAAGGAGAAGAAAGATCATTCTAGAACATGAGGAGACCCACTGTCTGGCTAAAAGCTGAAACTTACTATCAGATGGCCAAGTCCTCTCAGAGGAATTAGACTTAAAGCTAATAACCCAATTTGGAATAATTTAAAGCTCTTTTTAGGGAAGTTTTTTGACTCAATTGGGTTCATTATGCATGGGTTTAATGTATAACAATTTGTTCTTGAAAGCTAACATTATTGTTGGCAATAAAGATAGGAAGTGGAAATAAGTTTCCAATATGTAAAGCAGATTTATCTCTCGCCTCATGCGGACCTGTTCCGGGTCTCTGCTTGGGAATCGAGATGGGTTCCTGCAGTAGGCTGCTGTCCATGCGCCTGGTTATGATAAATGGCCTGTAATTGTGAATCTGATATTGGTTTTCAATATTGAATTTATCATTCTGTCCTCTTAACAGATATTAAATACTTTTAAGAATTTATCCATTTGCCTGATCCATCTGTGATTTTTCAATATATAAAATTTATTATTTTCCTAGTTTTTTGAGATTTTAACAGGCCAACAACATCATTAATAATCCTGAATAATGGAGCTGACCTCTTTTAAACCTCCTTCCCTCCCACTAGTCCATAGCATTCAGATTGAATCAGAATGTATCTCGTTTAGGGGCTTGAGAAGAAAGGGACTGTGGCAGAGTAGGGTGTCTGGTTTGAAATGCGGCTGCTGCAGGGCTGGCAACAATGTCATGGCTCCACCTTTTCACCTCAGGGCCCTGGCAGACAGAGCCAGGCCCCAGTCAGGGCCTCTGCAGCAGCCTCCTCCTCCTCTCCCATTGGACCTGCTCACCCTGCAGCCTCCTCCCCACAAGTGCCTCAGTTTCTTCCCAGTCTATGATGGATGATCATAATAAGGGCGCTTGTCTGGCTCCCTGGCAGAGAGGACTCGGTGAATTAATGAAAGCTTGCGGGCTGCACACACAGGGAGTCCCTCCAGGACAGCAGGCATTGCCGTCCCTGGAACTTGCATCAAGCTTGGTAGGAAAGGAGTTCTTCCTCATGCTACTGAGACAGTGCAAAAGAAAGCCTAAAGGAAGGAGGCTTCAGGGCTGGAGATGTGGCTCAGACTAGAGTGTTTGCCTAGCATGCATGAGGCCGAGGCTGTGATCCCAATCCCCAGCTATGCATAAACCAGGCATGGTGGCACACACCCACTCCCCCAGTACTCTAGGGCAAGAGGAGTGTCAGGCCTATCCTCAGCTACATAGCCTGAGCTATGTGAGATACTGTCTCAGATTAGGTCAGGCCAGGTAGGGAGAAAAGAAAAAGGGAAGAAAAAAAAATCAGGCTCTATGTAAGAGAAACAAGGCTATATATAACAAGGGCAGCAAGGGTGGACTTAACCTCCATTGGTTCAGTACACTTAAGGCCACCTATGCGCGCTGCCGCTGGGAGAGCATGAGTGAGCTCAGAGTCAGAACTACAACCTGGGCCTTTGCTGTTCTTGATCTGCTTTTACATTCACTGACTTCAGAGGACTCTTGGAGGCACAAAGGCCTACTGGCTGCCAGTTTGGGGGCGGGGGGGGGGGGGGGGGGGGAAGGGTCCTCAACACAGAGCCCAGAAAGTCGCGGACGCAGAACCAAGAGTACATGCACAGACGCAAAGGGCCTTCCAACAGGATAGAGGAGTGGACAGACAGTTGGAGAGGTCCAGCTGGGTTTCCTGGCTTTGCCTAAGGGATGTGGGGGCAGCATCTCAGGTGACTCCCAGAGAGAGGAGCAGTTCCTGCTGCCTTGACCTTGAACACTGAAAGTCCATCCTCTCCCCTCCCTGGAGGTCCAATTTCATATTCCTGCTGCTGCTGATTGACTTTCAGTCCAATGAAAATCAGTTCCCTTGACATTTCTGTCTATTTAAGGACTATAAGCCAAGATCAAACCCATCAGAAAAATCAGGGCCTGTCAATAGGATCGCCAAGAGGTAATGTATTTCCAAAGGGCTCCTGAGTTAAGTACCAAGTGCCTTCTTTTAAAACCAGAAGCCAAGAACTCATCTGTTTCCAGACATGAATCACTAGGCAATGTCTGGTACACATACACATGTATACGGAGTCACATATACACGCATATGCATACACACACACTCAAAGAGACAGGGGGGGGAAGGAGGGAAGGAGGGAGGGAGGGAGGGAAGGAGGAAGAGAGAGAGAGAGAGAGAGAAAGAGAGGGAAGGAGAGAGGGGGAGAAAGAGATTCATAGGAAATAAGCCTTCTGTGAACCAAGACACCTCAAAACCTTTGCTACCCACTGTCTCTGGGCTTTCCATATCACTGGCTCACCATATCTTGGAGCCCAGTTCTGAGAAATGCAGGTCATTTTTAGCTTTCAGACATTTTCATACCTGAGGACTAATGTAGGGGCACAAAAAAACTTACACAATGCTATCTCTGCCCTCAAGGAGGACCAGTGATGACTCTGTGCTTCTAAATCAATTATTGAACACTTACTGCATGCCTGGCACTGTGCCAGATGACAAAAAGAACACAGGAAAGAGAACCACACCCAGTCCCTTCCCGGGAGCTTACCTCATCCCAGAGGGATCATGATACACTGAGCAGAGTGGGTCATGTGATGTGTTAAGGGTGCGAGACAGAAGCGGTAAGTACAAAGGGTTCGGAAGGATCGATAGGGGTGACAAGTGATTGTGGTAAGCCATAAAAAGCACTGTGAGAAAAGAAAGGCTGGAGACAGAAGGAGGCCAAGCTAAGCTGCCTGCATGTGGGTATGGGTATGGGGGCGGGTGGTATATATATGCGTGTGTGGTGTATGTGAGGTGTGTATTGTATGTGGTGTGTGCGTATGGTGTGTGATATGTGGTATGTGTGGTGCGTGGTATGTGTGTACGTATGGTGTGGTGTGTATGTGGTATGTATGGTGTATGTGTATATGATGTATAGTGTGTATGTGGTGTGTGTATTCTGTGTGATATGTGGTGTGTGTGGTGTGGTGTGTGGGGGTGTGGTGCATGTGTATGTGGTATGTGTGGTATGTATGTGTGTGTGTGTGATGTATGTGTGTATGGTGTGTGTGTAGTGTGTGTGTGTGTTGTTTGTGGTGTGTGTGTGGTGTATATGTATGTGTGTGTGTGTGTGTGTGCTGTAGGGTGTGGGGCAGGTGGTGTGTATGTGTGTGTATGTGTATGGTCTGTGTATTGGGGGTGTGTATATGAATGTGTGTGTGCGGTGTGGGGCAGGTGTGGTGTGGTGTGTGTGTGGTGTATGTGTGTGTGTATAGTATGTGTGTGGTGTATGTGTGTGTGACATGTGTGTGGTATGTATGTGTGTGTGGTATATGTGTGTTTGGTATATGTGTGTGGTGTTTGTGGGGTGTGTGTGTGTGTGTGTGTATGTGGTGGGGTGTTGTGTGGTGTGGTATGTGTGTGTGTGTGGTGTGTGTGTGGTGAATGTGTGTGTGGTATATGCATGCATGTGTGTATGGATGTGTGTGTAGGCAAAGACAACCTTGATTGCTGTTCCTCTGGTGCTGGCCACCATTTTTTATTCTTCTGAGGCAGGATTTCTCACTAACCTAGAGTATCCCAAGTAGACCAGCTGACTGACCAACAAGCCCCAGGGACCCTCCTGCCTCTGCCTCCTGGTGCTGAAATTTAAGTATGTACCAAGATGTCTATTTTGTTTTATGTGGTTCTGGGATCAAACTCATATCCTGATGTTTAGAAGGCAGACATTTTTTACAAGCTGAACTATCTCCCTATCTCCCACTTTTTTTTTTTTTTTAAAGACAGGTTCTCACACTGTAACCCAGGCTGGTCACTTGAACTCAATGCAATCCTCCTGCCTCAGCCTCCCTAGGGCTTGGATAATAGATGTGAACCAACACACTCATTGAGGAATTACTATCTTTTTCATATATTCTCTTAAATATCTGCCTTTCCTCTGGTTCTCCCCTTTATAAAGAACTAAACATCGATGGTGCCTACCCTGCACTCAGCATCCATTACCACAAGCACCCTCCCCAGCCACTCTGCCAAGAAGACATAGTATGCCCTTCCACAGAAAAGGAACCCAGAGTTCAAAGGGTGAATCAATCACACGAACAGATGTCACTAAATCATTGGTCGAGCTGGGATTATCATGGTGCATAAGAACTCTTGGAAACAGAAGGAGAGGTCCCAAGAAAGCCATGCTCAACAGGGCTCTAGAAGACAAAGGAAGGGAGGAGGAAAGGCTATGCCATCAGCCATCATTGCCAGTGTGGCAGAGCAGCATGGACCACACTGGTTTAGACACAGCCTCCTCTGAGTTTGGTTGGCAGAACATTTCCCGGCTGACTTCTGCCTTATGGTTGCTCCTTATAGCAAACACCAATTCTGTTGAGGACTCGGGCTCTGTCCTACAGCAGCTGGCATCTCCACTGGGGCTTCATGTCCTTCATCCAGGTCAAGAGGAGCTCAGAGAAGTAGGTGCTCAGAGCTGGGCCACATCTCAGCTACATCCTCTTCCAAGGTAAGGAACCCTACCCCCAACAAGCCAGGAAACACAAATCTCTTCTTAAGTGGATCCTATTTAAGCCAAAATCAATGTAATTAAAATAATAAGAAATAAGACCAAAGGGTACCCCCCACTGTACTTAATTATATAGGCAAGATGAGGAAAAGAAGAAGAAGAAGAAAAAGGAAAAAAAACCTCTGGTGTGGGTTATTGACAAGCCACAGTCCTGAAGTGAGTGGAGGAGAGGAAAGGAAAGGAGAGCAGGGGAAGGGAGGGGAGGGGAGGGGAGAAGAGAGGAGAGGAGAGAAAGGGAGGAGAGAGAAGAGGTGATGGAAAAGGAAGGGAAGAAGGGGTAAGAGGAAGAGAGGGAGGGTGGAAGGGAGAGAGAAAGAAGGAAAGAAGGAGGGAGGGAAAGCCCAGTAGATGGCTGTCTCAGCAGATAAACCTACTTGATGCACAAGCCAAGAGACCTGAGTTAAAGCTCCAGAGCCCATGTAAAAGTGGAAGGAGAGAACTGACTACTCAAAGCTCTCCTCTGACCTGCACATGAGCACATGTGCACTCACGCATGCGCACGCGCTCACACACACACACACACACACACACACACATACACACCATTCATACATTTACAAACCTATACACACAACTTTGGGAAGCCCTAGTCTCTGGGACCCCCCTAGGACTCCCTGGTTGTCTTCCAACAGCTGTCCCGAGAAGAAGAGAGAACACATAAAATGTCATAATCCAGTCTGCTGGAAAAAGAAGCTACCCCCAGTGAACACTAACACATGTCATAAGACACCTTAAACCTTTTAAACTCCTGGGTCCGCCAAAGGGAGAGGGTTCACCTCATGATTATTGTTACCTGTTATAGCTGTTATCATAAAGGAGTATCATGAGTCAGCTGGACTCAGGCCTGGTGGTAGACACCAGACCCCCCTTCCTGACTCAGGCAGCAGCAGGTGGCCCAGCAGGTGGTCCAGCAGGTGGCCCAGCAGGTGGTCCAGCAGGTGGTCCAGCAGGTGGCCCAGCCTGTCCCCAACCTTACTGCCCTGCAGCTTCCTCCTTTCTCCTGTCTTCTGGAGTCTACTCTGGGTTTCTGGCCTCTGTGGCCCTAGTCAGGGCTCAGAGAACAGGACAGAAGACAGAAACAGACATGGACATCCAGGGTCCTGTAGTGGCATCAGAGCAAACAAAGGGCATCCATACAGCTTTTCATGATGGTAAGACATTAACCACTTCCCTAACCTCACCCCTCTGCTATCGCAGGGCCTTTTTCTTTCTTTTTTTTTTTTTAAAGGTTTATTTATTTACTATATATAAGTACACCGTAGCTGTCTTCAGACTCACCAGAAGAGGGCATCAGATCTCATTACAGATGGTTGTGAGCCACCATATGGTTGCTGGGATTTGAACTTAGAACCTCTGGAAGAGCAGTCGGTGCTCTTAACTGCTGAGCCATGTCTCCAGCCCCCCCCTCTCCAGGCCCCCCCCCCGCAGGGCCTTTTTCTAGCATCTCTCCTCACTCTGCACTTTGCAAATCCTCCTGGGACTTTAAAATCAAAAGTCTTGCCAGCACTGGTGCTGCACACCTTTTATCCCAGCGCTCAGGAGGCAGAGGCAGGTGGATCTCTGTAAATACAAAGCCTTTTGCATCACGTTCCAGGACAGCCAAGGATATACAGAGAAACTCTATCTGAAGAAACAAGACAATAAAACAAAACAAAAACAAACAAAAAACCAAGACTCCTGGCTGGGGAGGTGGTTCAGTCAGTGATGTGCTTGTCATGCACCGAGGACTTGAGCTCCATTCCCAGAACCCACACATACACAAAGGGTACAGTGATACCCAGTGGGGGTTGGAGACTGGATCACTGGAGCTCCCTAGCCAACTAGAATAGTCAAATTGGCAAGCATCAGGTTCAGTGAGAGATCGTGTCTCAAAAGATAAGGTAAACCCTGGTGTATAGTTCACACCTTGAATCCCAGTACTCAGGAGGCAGAGGTAGACAGGTCCCCAGTGGATTCAAGGCTAGCCTGGTCTACAGAGTAAGTTCCAGGTCAGTCGGGGATGTATAGTGAGACTCTGTCTCAATCAATCAATCAGTCAATCAATCAGTCAATCAATCAATCAGTCAATCAATCAATAAAACGGAGAGTGGTTGGGAAAAACACCTGATACCTACTTTTGGCTTTCATGCATATAAAAGTGCACTCGCACATACACTGACATGTATGCACATTTGTACACAATAGGATTCAGGGGGTGAGAATGAAGCTCAGTTCGTAAAGTATTTGCCTAACATCCACAAGGCCCTGAGTTCAATTCTGGGAACCAAAAAACCAGGCGTGGTGACACACATTTGTAATCTTAGCATTTCGGAGGTGGAGGCAGGAGGATCAGCAGCTCAAATTCATGTAGTGAGTTCAGGACCGGCCTAGGCCACATGACACCTTCCTTGTCAAAGAGTGGAAGGGGAGACAGGGAAGGCGGGAGGAAGGGGACCAAGACTATATTATAGTCACCTTTATCCATACATGACTCTGGAACCCGATAGCATTAACAAGAAGACCACGGACATCTAAGACATGCATGAATACTATACATAAACAGCAGCCCTTCCACAAAATGGTACTTTTCTACTGCAGCTCTTCGAGATGAAGTAAAGGCATAGATTTCACCAGAGTAAGTAACTTTTTATAGACTGGGGGGGCGGGGGCAGAGTACACATTCATTGCTTTTGAGCCGACAGACTAGATGCAAATAAGTGAACCACTTTCAAGGTGATTGGCTGTCTGAGCTTCCTTGTCATAACAGAGCTAGCTCAGTGGATGTGACTCTTATCCTCCTGAGTCCGGAGGAGAAGATAAAAGACTACCATTGCTACTAGTGAATAATGAGATGCAGGCTTTATCAGTGAATGTAAGGTCACCACCAAGCCCAGCCAGAACCCCATATATGTGTGTTCTGTCCACCGCTCTGTATAATGTGAACCAGCATGCCAGAATGGCCCAGTGTGTAAATTAGACATTTTGAAAGGCTGCATTAAGTCTTTGGGGCCACCAGGGTACCTTTTACCGCATTGATGCCACTCTTCAATAGACACAGTCTCTCTTCCATCTGACCTGCATTTTGATGACAATCTGATGGAAGGGATAGCCAGAAGGACTCTCCAAAGTACGGCTGAAACTAGACAGGGGTGTGAGGGAGAGGGGGGGAGAGTTGCAGCTGCCAACCCACCACAGGCATGAGCTTCTCCAAGCCGCTTCTAAAGCAAGCTGTCAGTCAAATAGTAAGTGAATCAGCCTCAGTTTCCAGAGTGACTTCTCTGTGCCAAGCACACACAAGGCTGACTCCTTCCAAAGCTGAGAGGAAGGGGTACTATACATCGGGGAAGCTCTATAAGAGAAAAAATGTAGAGGGGAACCAAGGTGTGTTCCAGAACACTGCACATGATGATCATGGAAAACGATGCTTTTCATGGGCAGTATTTAAAAGATAAAAAATGAGTTTGAAAATGGCTACTCTCCCACATAACCTCTGGCCTAGAACATGAGGATTTGATTTTCTTGTGGCTATCTGTTTTGTTGTTACAAGGTCTCACGAAGTCCAGGCTTCCCCTCAAACTCTTTGTAGAGCCAAGAATAGCCTTAGATCCCTTCTGCTTCTCTTTCCCTAGGGCTGGATTACAGGTATGCGCTACCATATACAGTTTCAGGTGGTGCTGGGGATTGAACCCAGAGCTTTGTGCACACTAAACAAGCAGTCTATCAAGGTCTCTAGAAAAGAGAAGGCTGAAGGAGAAGTAGCAGAAAAACAATTTTTCAAAATATTTCCTTTATTTTGTTTATGATTTATTTATTTATTTATTTATTATTTTATTTACAGTACACTGTAGCTGTCTTCAGACTCACCAGAAGAGGGCATCAGATCGCATGACAAATGGTTGTGAGCCACCATGTGGTTGCTGGGAATTGAACTCAGGACCTCTGGAAGAGCAGTCAGTGCTCTTAACTGCTGAGCCATCTCTCCAGCCCAGAAAAACAAATTTTTATCTACTTTATTTTCAATGTACAAATACACCGTTGAGTCACTAAACACGTTTTTACTGAAAACCTGTGTGCCAGGCATAACTGCAGAGCCTAAGCATGGGGCGCAGTGGGCAGAACAAAGTCTTACCTTCTGGGGTCTTATACCTAATGGGAAGACAGATCATAAGCAAACGCATGTGCTATTCTTTGTAAGGAGAGGCCATCTGTGCAGTAAATTCTGGGTCCTGATTGCTCAGATCAGAGACTGCCTTTGTGGTCAGTACGCACAGAAACTTGGGGGAATTATTTCACATTTGCTGGCTCCATTTCTTCATCTGTAAACTAAGATAAAACTGACAAAACCTAATCCACAGAATTGCTATTCAGATTAGTTCCATATCCTAGGGAATATTTAAAACACCATCAGCTCTACCATGCATATGTGGTTGAGTGTGTGTGTGTGTGTGTGTGTGTGTGTGTGTGTGTGTGTATGTGTATGTCTTTGTTTGGGTTTTATTGCTATGAACAGACACCATGACCAAGGCAAGTCTTTAAAGGACAACATTATTTAATTGGGGCTGGCTTAAAGGGTCACAGGTTCAATCCATTATCATCAAGGCAGAAGCATGGCAGCATCCAGGCAGACTTGGTACAGAAAGAGCTGAGAGTTCTACATCTTCATTCAAAGGAAGCCAAGGAGCAGACTGGCTCCCATGTGGCTAAGAGGGGTGTCTCAAAGCCCACCCCCACAGTGACACACTTCCTCCAACAAGTCCACATTTACTCCAATAAGGCCACACCTCCTAATAGTGTCATTCCCCAGGGCCAAGCATAAACAAGCCACCACAGTGTGTGTGTGTGTGTGTGTGTATGTGTGTGTGTGTGTGTGTGTGGTGTTCTTCTAACATAGATTCCCTCTTCATAATTACAGATCAATGAGCACTTGCTGTCCAGGATTTGGGTACATTTTCCATCATCCACATTTGATGCCCTCTTCTGGCCTCTACAGGCATTGAACACATGGTACATATACAAACAAATACACGCATATAAATGAAAAAAAAATAAAGTTTAAAGTTGATGACACAGGGTCATGCTTGGGATGACAAGAGAGCATGATATTACAGGGACTGATGCACAAAGGAAGAAGAATGGTAGGAGACACGATTAGTGAGGGGACCTCTGGCCGATACTGTCTGGCCTTAGATGAGGTAGGGATCTTGATCACTATTCTAGGAATAACAAAAAGTCAGTGGAGAGTAACAAGACATATCTTAGTTTCATTGTTTGCACAGAAGTTCATCAGAAACATAAAAAAGAATTGCCATATGCCTGGCAGTGGTGGCTCACACCTTTAATCCCAGCACTTGAGAGGCAGAGGCAGGTAGATTTCTGAGTTCCAGGCCAGCCTGGTCTACAGAGTGAGATCCAGGACAGCCAGGGCTACACAGAGAAACCCTGTCTCCAAAAAAAAAAAAAAAAAAGAAAGAAAGAAAGAAAGAAAGAAAGAAAGAAAGAAAGAAAGAAAGAAAGAAAAGAAGAAAAAAAATTGCCATATAACTAAGCAAATCCGCTTGAGGATAGATCCAGAACTGAAATTTAAATTTGGAGAGATTTGTGTTCCCACATTCACAGCACTCAGAACTGCCAAAAGGCTTCAGCCCAAATGTCATCAACTCCTGAATGGGTGGAACAAATGTGGTATATCCATGTAAAGGAATATTATTCAGCCTTATAAAGGAGGGCGGTTCTGAAACACGTTCCACATGGGTGACCTGGAGGGCCTTATGCTAAGTGGAACAGCTCAGCTGAGCTCAGCAAACACTGGATTTCCCGTGCGTGTCCAGGAGTCATGGACACGGAGACAGAAAGCAGAAAGGCAATATGGCAGTCGCCAGGAACTGAGGGAGAGGAAGGAATTACAGATTGCAAGAGGAGGAGCCTTCTGAATACCCTTCCTACTGTTAAACAAGAACTTCAAAGCAGTTAACATGAGTCAGTCTTTGCATATTAACCACAACTTTTTAAAGTTAATATTAGGATTTTTTAAAGATTTTTATCTTGTGTACACACACACACACACACTCACCTGCCTCATGTGTGAAGAGGCCAGAAGAGGGCATCAGACCCCCTGAAGCTTCAGGAAGTATGAGCCAACAAATGTGGGTACAGGGAGCTGCACTGGGGTTCCCTCTCTCTAGGCCCTTTTCACAATTTTATTTTTATGATTTTTATTCTATTTTTTAAAAATAATTTCTTTATTTTATTTTGTGTGCACTGGTGTTTTGCCTGTACATATGTGTGTGTGAGGATGTTGAATTTCCTGGACTGGAGTTACAGACAGTTGTGAAGCTGCCGTGCAAGTGCTGGGACTTGAACCCAGGACCTCTGGAAAAGCAGCCAGTCCTCTTAACTGCTGAGCCATCTCTCCAGCCCGGTGATTTTATTCTATTTTTAATTGTGTGCATGCGTGAGTACAGATACCCAGGGTCCAGAAGGAGGCATAGGATACCTCAGAGCTGGAGTTCCAGGGAAACAAACTCTGGTCCTATACAAGGACCATGTGTGCTCTTCACCACTGAGCCATCTCTCCAGCCCTGCTCCACAATTTCTAAACTCGTCCTCCTCATCTGGAAAATAAACTGGTGACAAGTGAGAGTGGATACAGGGGACTCCCTCACATCTTCTATTTAACTGTTGCCATCTAAGACCCCAGTTGGAAACATCACTTAAAACAACCCAGGTTTTCCTCCCCTGGGTCCCCTGGACTCAGTTGGGTGGTTCTTCTGCTCTGTGGGATCCCAATTTAAACAGCAGACACACAAGGATAAAATGAGTAGAATGTTTCTGATGTTCACTCTTGTATCTGCCATCTTTGTTGGAACACTGAAGAAACCAGCACCAACCAGAACCCTGGGGCCCTGACAGGCCTCTTGCTCCATGACATCTCAGGGCTGAGCTCCTTCTACACATTTTTAATGTGTTCCTCTCTCTCTCCCTCTCTCTCTCTCTCTCTCTCTCTCTCTCTCTCTCTCTCTCTCTCTCTCTCTCTCTCTCCTCTCCTCTGTCCCTCTCATCTCTCATTTTTGTTGTGTTTTGTTTGTTGCGAGGCGGGAGGCGGGGATATCTTTTTTGTTTTTTGTTTTCCAAGGTTTTTTTCTGTACCCCTGGCTGTCTTGGAACTCATTCTGTAGACCAGGCTGGCCTCAAACTCTAGCCTGGAGGTCCAGCCTGCCTCTGCCTCCCAAGTGCTGGGACTAAAGGCATGCGCCATCACCACCTGTTGCTCCCCACCTCCATCTCTGAATCAGATTTTGTCTATGTATCTGTGGTGGTTTGAATAGGTCCCATGCCCATAGATTCATGTGTTTCAGTGCTTGGCCGTGGGAAGTGGCACTATTAGGAGGTGTGGCTTTGTTGGAGGAAGCATGTCACCGTATAGGTGGGCTTTGAGGTCTCCTGTGCTCAAGCTCCACCCAGTGTCGAATAAGAGCCTCCTCTTGGCTCTCTTCCAGTCAAGATGTAGAACTCTTGGCTCTTCCAGTACTGTGTCTGCCCACATGCTGCTGTACTTCCCACTAGGATGATAATGAACTGAACCTCTGAAACTGTATGCCAGTCCAATTAAATGTTGTTCTTTATAGAGTTGCCTTGGTCATGGTGTCTGTTCACAGCAGTGAAATCCTAACTCAGACGGTATCCCATATTAGCCTTGAAGTCAGTATATAATAACTCAGGCTGTTTTTGAACATGCAGTCCTCCTGCCTCAGCTTTTTAACTGCTAGGACTATAATAAAGTACATGCCATCACACACAACTTCTTTTCACCTAGAATCTCTAGCAAAGTGTTTAGACTGTTGCCTGCGCAGTCATCTCGCCAACAAGAAGACACACGGACACTAGGATCCTTCTGCAGCAACCGTTTATTGCCCTCATCCAGAGGGAAAAAAGGGGCGAGCCAATAATCGGCACTGCTTATATACACCACAGCACAGCGTGTCCGCCCATGATTGGCTGTTTGCTCATCACCCCACGTGACGCTCCGGGATGGGCCGTGACTAGGCGTCTTTCACTCTACGCACATGCACAGTTCTCTATGCACATGCGCAAACAGTTGTTTACCAGGAGTTGACAGTGGAAGTAGGCGCCATCTTGCCATGGCAAATGCCTCTCCAGCTCTACTGCTCTCCACATAGACTTCATCTAAATAACTGTCAGCTGCCAGAAGTGCAAAGCCTTTTTGATAGGTGAACGAGAAAGCTCAGTACTCCGTCCTACAATAGTGATGAGTCATAGAATTCAATGAGGTAAAAACTACTTGAAGACTCGACTCTAGGGAGAACTGGTCCTTTATGGGCCTCCTTTAGCCACTAGCTACATGGGAGACCATTCTAGCAACCCAGGGGAGACATAGCAATGTTCACACCTGGACAGCGGAGTGATCCAGGGGGTGGTGCACCTGGAATCCATTTTGAGAGCAGGAGCCTTTTTTCCTTCTTTCCTTCTTTCTTTCTCTCTCTCTCTCTTTCTTTCTTTCTTTCTTTCTTTCTTTCTTTCTTTCTTTCTCTCTTTCTCTTTCCCTCTCTCTTTCCTTCTTTCTCTCTTTCTCTCTCTCTTTCTTTCTTTATTAAAACTCAGCCTCTCTGGGCTTCTGCTTCCTGACCTAGATGATGAGATCAATGACATCCACCTGCTCTGCCTTGTAAGGCCAAGGCGACAATCGTGATGTAACACCAGCTGTCTGCAGATTGCTACCCACACCCAGAGCTGTGGAGAAACCACACACCATGCGATCCTGCTGTCTTTCCAGTCATAGGCCCATGTGACTGAAAACCCTTGGCCAAGTCACCTCACCTCCCTTTGTCCGTGTCTTTATCTGTGAAGGCACCCTGTAATAAGTTGGCTGCCTGTGCCATCATTTTTGCAAAACTCAGTCACAAAGGAAGAACACACTCTCGGAAAGGTGTAGTGCGTCCGGTAGAAGATAGCATTACTGTATCAGCAATTACGGACCCACTATCCAGGCAAGGGGAGGGGCAATAAGAACAGGGCAAAGCCCATTAGAATCCGCCCTTTCTAGTGAGACCTAGACTTCCAGCTCTGTGTAGGACCAGCCTGAAGAGACATCACCAAGAGCTGCTGTAAAACACATCCCTTTTGACAGTCAATCGTTCCCATGGCACTAGATTTGGTGAGTCATTCAGATACAAATGTATATTTGCAAGCTCAAAGGGAAAATGTTTTGTTGCTGATTTTTTTCCCCCAGATGGGAAAACTAAAGGGTAAAATGCACCAACTGTAACACAGAAGGAAAGAAACGGCAGGTTCCAGTGGGGACCCGAGAGACCCAACAGACGTCAGTCTTCAAATTGGAGACATTTCCCCAGGCACTGGAGGCACACACCTTTAATCCCAGCACTTGGGAGGCAGAGGCAGGTGGATCCCTGTGTTTGAGGCTAACCTGGTCTACAGAGTGAGTTCTAGGATAGCCAGGGCTACACAGAGAAACTCTGTCTCAAAAAAAGTGTGTGTGGGGGCGGGGGGGGGCTTCTGGTCCAGGAAGGGTCTAGAATCCAGGGCAAGAATGGTAAGACTATAGTCCCACTGGCCACAGAGAGCCTTTGGGTCTTAAGGTCTCATCTGAAAGACACCCACATACCAAATAGACTAGTATTAAATTTATTCCCTGCAGAAGAATTTAAATGATTTTTTTTAAAGATTTATTTATTTTATTTTTTATGTGTATGAGTACACTACAGCTGTACAGATGGCCATGAGCCATCATGTGGCTGCTGGGAATTGAACTCAGGATGGCCCCACTGGCTCCGGCCCCGCTCGTTCCAGCCCCACTTGCTGCACTTGCACACGGTAGCTGTCTTCAGAAGCACCAGAAGAGGGCGTCAGATCTCATTACGGGTGGTTGTGAGCCACCATGTGGTTGCTGGGATCCGAACTCAGGACCTTCGGAAGAGCAGTCAGTGCTCTTACCTGATGAGCCACCTCACCAGCCCCCCTGCAGAAGAATTTAAAAACAAAACAAAACATGTAATGCTTGTGCAGATGTGAACTGGGATTCTAAGAGAGGGGAGAGCAGCCGCTTAAACACTCACCCACCCCCTGCAGGCAGGGGAGCACGCAGTACACTAAGGACTGAAACAGTCCTGCCTTTCAAAGAGTACTTCTGTTTTTATTATCATGTAAGGCTGTAGTCAGTGTTGAATGATAATAAGAAACCCGCACGGGGGAGGGGGGATGCACCCAAATCAGAGGCATGCACAATAAAAATGCTATTATGGACTTTTGTGAATATAAATAGTTCTTAAAATGAGGCTGCTAAGACTGGCATCTCCGAGGCTACCTGGAAAGAGTCCGGGTTATATATTCCAGCATTTGCACTGGTCACCAGGTTCAGCTGGATACTGCAAATTGAGCTGGCTAATTCTTTTGCAATGAATATCAAGTGCAGTCTGGTAGTGGGGCAAAGGAAGGCAATGCGGATTGAAGTGAAGGGCAGATAGAGGGCAGAGGGAAAGGGCCTTGAGAGACAAAGAGGACAAAGGGTAAGGATAAAATGGAGCCAGAACCGTTTCCCCAGGAAGCCTGTCCAGCCAGGGGCTCCTCACTGTGCAGTTTCCTGGCTAGCTCAGTTGGTAGAGCATGGGACTCTTAATCCCAGAGTCGTGGATTTGAGCTCCACACTGGGTAGTGTTTGCATTTGTCTGGGTGAGTTTATACATTCAATTCAAATTCATAGGGGTGGATATTGGCTCAGTAGTTAAAAGAACTTGTTGCAAAGGATTCAAGCTTGATTCCCAGCACCCACACAGAGGCTCACCACCTCCTCAGGCACACGTGTAGTTGGTGCACAGACCTACATATAGTCAAAACACTCATATACATAAAATAATAAAAACAAATCTAAAAAAAATTAGTTTTTAAAGTTTTTTTTTCCACTCTGATCTACAGAGTAAGTTCGAGGACAGCTACACAAAGAAACTCTATCTTGAAAAACAAAACAACAAAAAATTTGGGTTTGGGTTTGGGTTTTTGGTTGTTTTGGGGTTTTTTTATTTTGTTTGTTTGTTTCTTTCTTTCTTTCTTTAAAAGATGAGCTTCCTAGAAACGTCTTAGCCATAATCCTGGGTGCCAGGACACCAGTTTGCTTCTCCTTCATTCTGGAGAAAGAATTGCAGTAATTAATGTGTACTGACAGAGACAGAGCAGTCTCAGTGCAGGTGCTTCCCTTAAGATCGTTAGCGAATCACATGTCCATGAGCTCCACTAAGGGATTCACCACGGAGGTCAATGGTTCACAGAACCTAAGGAGGGCCCCTGTGACATGGAGGATGTCAACAGAGGATGCGGGAGTCAGAATAGGTTGAGAATCCATCCAGCTGACCCAGTGGAGAAGGGCACCTACAACCAAGACTGACCATCTATCTGAGCCTGCCTCTGCTCCCCCAGTGCTGAGGTTAAAGGCTAGAGCCACTACCTTCTGGTTGGTTGGTTGGTTTGCTTGCTTGCTTGCTTTTTAAAGACACCCCCCCACCACCACCACCAAGTTCCTATGTAGCCAATTCCTGTCCAGTCTCTATCTCTTTAAGAGCTGGGATTGGAGGAATGCATCACTAGGGTCAGACTAAAAATATTCTTCCTGACTTCTACCAAGCCTCAAGACTCAGTTAAGACAACATTCTCTAAACCCAAGGCAAGCAAGTGCTCTGTGCCCTCCGACCTCCACCACTCAACTCGGATTAAAAATTCAAGAGCTTCACCAGAACCCCCTACCAGGGGTCACCCCAACAAAGACATTTTGCAAAGTCGCCAGCTTCTAACCCAATAAGGTTGAGCTCATGACATGAATCCCTACCACAGGGGCTACGACAGTCTCAAGTCCTAATGGAGTAGAAGCATGTCCCTGCCCCATGAGGACACACACACATCCCTGCACAGAGACAGAGACAACTTAATAAGCCCCCCAGGGGGGAGTTGAAGCTTCTCTCCCCAGTAGCCCGTGGAATTGAATTTCTGCTCTAAGTGCATACGTGGATATGCGTTTTCCATTACTTGTTTAGGCAGACTATAAAACATTACTGTTAGAAGAGCCACCGATTTATGAACAGGTTGCAGGCTGCAGGTTCGCTTGTAAGCTATTTGAAACTCTGAATGTGTTTTTTTTCCTGGAAGCAAGAGTATTTAGGTTTTCCAACAGGCGCCCACTTAACCCATGAGATGCTGTGCTCTAATACAAAGAAACAATCTTCATTTGAGTTTGCAGACTCTGCACAGATGCCTTCAGTGGCCAAGGTGGGGTGCAAAGGCAGAAGAGGGGATAGGAGGGGATAATGGAGAAAGACAGGCACTGCGCTGCAGGTAGCCCTTCCACAGGGTCAGCCAACCCTCCAGTGTCTAGTAGATGGCTTCCATAAGACAACAGGCCAGATGCACCAATCAGGAAAAGCCCAAATCCAAATTTGTATGTGAAAATTGCAAAAAAAAATTTCAAAACACTGCCAATGAACAAGACCCAGTACCCATGCTCAGTGAGGTTACTGGTTGGGAGAGAAAGTATTTTTATTTCGGTAAGTCAACTCCAGAGAAGTGTTTCCTCACTTCTAGGGAGGTGGGTGGCTCATCCTGGGCACTCATCCCAGGACAAGGCTCTTCTTTACACAGAGAAGTTTCATGCATCTGTGGCACAAAGCTGACAAAGGTTGTCTGGCTCTGGAAGCTATCCCCTTCTGGCTCCAGAACTGACTTTGAGGATAGAAGCTCTGTGTGTGAAGGCCAGAGATTAAAGTTCAGTGTCTTCCTCAGTCTCTTTATTTTTTAATCATTTTTAGATTTATTTATGTTTATGATTATGAATATTTTGCCTGCACATATGTATGTTGCATCATGCACATGCCTGGTCAGAGGAGGGCATCAGACTCCCTGGATCTGGAGGTACAAATGATTGTGGGCCACCGGGTGCAGGCTAGGAACCAAACCTAGGTCTTTTGCAAAAGTAGCAAGTTCTCTTAACTGCTGATCCCTCTATGGCCCACTACATCACACATGCACCATATTGTTTGAGACTTGGTCTCTCACCAAACCTGGAGCTCACTAATTTTGCTGGAATGAGTGGCCTGCGGTCCACAGGGATCTTGCCTCTGCCTTCCCAGAGCTGAGATTTCAGGCCAGCTGGAGATCCAAACCCACAGCTTCATGGTTGTGTGATAGACACTTTACCAACTGAGCCCCATCTGAAGTCCCCTCCATTAACTTTCTGATCTGTCACAGGTAGGTGTTTATGGGGATTGCGGAAGTTAGGGCATCCCCATGTTTTGCTTTTGTTGTAGTCTTAGCTTAATTCTCGCTTTGCTATTGTTGTTCCATGAGTTCTGATTTGTTGTTGGTAGTGATTTTTTTTTAAATGGGGTCTACTGTGCTGTCAAAACTGATGCTGGTCTTGCTATGCAGCCCAGGATGTCCTAGACTTAAAATCTTCCTTTGTTTACCTCCTGAATTTTGGAATCACAGGCATGTGCCACCATGCTCAGCTCTGTTTTATCTGATTAGAAATTTGATTTGATATGGGTTCACTCTAACAAATTTAAAATTCCCCCAAAAGTAATCATTGCTATTGACTTATTTTTCTATTTTTCACACTTTTTTTTCATTATTCAAGCACAGTAGATTAAATGATACCTCATGTGTATGTGTCCCTGTCCTTATCTCTGGGGTCTGTGGACATGTCCTAATTTAAACAAGGATCTTGGCAGACACAATTAAGTTAAGGCTGTTGAGATGAGGAGATTATGCTGGGTTTTCCTGGCAGGTTCAAATTGCAAGGGGAATGTCTTTACAGGAAAAAAAAAAAAAAAGCCTATGAGCTGGGGAGATGGCTCAGCAGATAAAGAACACTTGCTACACAAGCATGAGGACCCGAGTTCAAATCCCAAGCACCCATGTAAAAACTAGGTGTGGACAAATGCCTGTAAACCTAGCACTAGACAGTAAGATAGGCACACTGTAGGGGCTTTCTGGCCAGCCGACCTAGCCAAGGCGTGGTGAACAGCCAGCTCAGGGAGAGAAGAGACCCTGTCTCCAGGGAATATAGTGAAGTATGATAGAGGAAGCCACTCTACATTCTGCTCTGATCTCTGTACCTGTGCACAAGCGTATCTGCATGCACACACACACACACACACACACACACACACACACACACGGAAACACACGAGCAGAAGACACACAGAAGAGAAGGATGCACTGTGACTGTGAGACTAGGATCATCTTGGAGGAAGAGTCCTGGCAGCCTCAGCAGCTAGAAGAGGCAAGGAACCCTCTCTACTGGCCCTTTGGATAGCAGCACACTTGAGCTAACTGTTGGTCCTGTTGCCCGGGTCTTGAGCTGCTCACTGGTCCTCTCAGGTTCATACTACTCACAACCCATCAGCGGGAACTGAGATAGTTGTGGGTTACCCTGTCACTGAACATGTGGGGCCTGAGCTAATCACTCATATAGATTGCTTACAGGTGGCTGAGGGCCTCTGGAGCAGCCCATGGCTCTTAGAACTCCCTCATCCACGGATGGCTTGCCTGCATCCTTTGAGCACTCGTCTGTCATCCAAAGCCAGTGGTACCACTGACTTGCCACTCTCAGGGATTTGAGTCACTGACTACCTAATGCCCTTTCCTGACTATATAGGTCCTAGGCCGGAGCTACCATCCTGGTGATCCAGCATAGCACTAAGCTAAGTATTGGCCAAGCTGGCCCTCCATGAGGCCACCCAAGGCTCAGCTGGAATTGCTGCCTGGCTTTCCGACACTTGGACTCTTAACCTAATTAAATGGAGTGACCATGGGCCAGACTTGCAGTAGTTCAATTGAGGAGATTATATTTTGGCTTGATGCTCAAAATCTCCTTCCTCCCCCACCTCTGTCATTCATGGGTGGGCTGTGGGTACACACATGTGTACAGGTACATGCATGTGTACATTTTGAAGTGAGAGGAAAATCTCAATTGTTATATTTTGAGGCAAAGCCTCTCATTAGCCAACTAGGCTAGAATGGCTGGCCAGCGAGCCTCAGAAATGTGGCTCTTTCTTCGCCTTCCCACCACTGAGATCACAAGCAAGGGAACCTGCTGCTAAACCTGAGGACCCAAGTTTGATCCCCTAGTCCTAGGAAGCAAATCCAAACAACACACAAACATGTGTGACAGTCAGCTTTTCATCACTGTGACAAATCCCCAAGAGAAATGATTCAGATAGCAAAGAGTGATTTGGGCTCATGGCTTCAGTCCATGGTTGGCTGACCCTGTGTCTCTAGCCTGAGATGAAGCAGTATGCCATGGCACGAGGGGGCAAATTGGGGTCTACTTTCCTGAGGGTGTGATCAAATGCACTGAAAAAAGCAACTTAAGGGAGAAAGGGTTTATCTGAGCTCCCGGCTCAAAAGTGGTGTTCTTCATGGCAGGGAGTCATGGTGTCAGAGCATGAGGTGGCTGGTCATAGTGCAGCTGCAGTCAGGGGTACTCACTCACGTTCTTTTTATTCCAGTCCATAGAACATTGCTGCTCAGAGGTAAGGTAGGCCACATCACCCCAGGGAACCTAATCTACAAGGTCCCTCATAGGCATACCAACAAGTAACTGGCACAGACTAATCCGTGCCCTCAATGCATGGCTCCTTTTTAATTTTTTAAAAGTAATTTTGTGTTTGTGATTTTCCCACCAGTGTGGATGCCCAAAGGGGACAGAAAGTACTGGATCTCCTGGAACTAAACTCCAGTCCTCTGATAGAGCAGTATGCACTCCTAACCTCTGAGCCATCTCTTCAGGCCCAATTTGTTCTTTTTTTTTTAAGTAAATTATGTCTCGAGGACACATCTCAACAAGATCTGTCTTCTCCTTCTCGTTGATACAGTGCATTCTGAGCGTGCTCTGTCATTGGTTTCATGGATTTTTGTTTGTTTGTTTTGTTTTGTTTTGTTTTGTTTTTAAGACAGGGTTTCTCTATATAGCCCTGACTGTCCTGGAACTCACTTTGTAGACTAGGCTGGCCTCGAACTTGGAAATCCACCTCTGCCTCCCAAGTGCTGGGATTAAAGGCATGTGCCACAACTACCTGTCAACCTCATAGATTTTAAATGCATTGGGGAAACAATATTGCCATGATAAGCTGGAGTTGGCCCTCTTCCCTTCGCTACAATTGAAGTCATCATGTAGGTGTGGATAGACATATGTATGGACATGCACATACAGATATATTTAAGGTTGTTACTTCTCCACCATGTCTGGCTTTCCACTTTCTGCCCTCAAAACTGAATGTGACTGAGTGCTTTGAGGTCAGTGGTGCCCTAGCACTGTAAGAAGTATCCCACCTGCTTCGTTCATTTCCCCCTGAAATCCAGAGGGAGTCCCATCTGCCATCCTGGTGAGTGTGACAGATGGACTAGGGGGACACATGGTTTGGTTGAGGAATCTTTCCCATGTTGCTGAATCCACAAAAATCTGAGGGAATTTTGTTACTGCAGCACATCCCAGACAACCACAGTGGACTATAATACATAATACATATCTCACGTGCACATGTTCCTGCTCTTCTTTTTAAAATGTATTAATTTTATATGCATGAGTGTTTTGACCATCATATGCATGCAGTGCCTGTGGAGGCCAGAAGAGAGCGATAGATTCTGTGGCGCTGAAGTTGCAGATGGTTGTGAGCATGCTGGGAACTGAACCCAGGTCCTCTGCAAGAGCAGCAATGTACCCCTGAGCCATCTCTCCAACCCTTCCTATCTTTTTAAAATAAAAGAAATTACCGTTTGCTAAAGCAATTCCACTTATATACCTATTTCCAATAGAAAACAGCACAGTGATGCACCCCCCATAAACTCAGTACTCTAGAGTCAAGAGCAGGAAGATCACCACAAGTTCTAGGCAAGCTTGGGCTACATAGCAGGTTCTAGGCCAGCCAGGGTGATAAACCAAAAAAAAAAACTCAAAAACAAAATACTCTAAAATCAAATAGAATTCAAAAATATGTCCACCCCCAAATAATCACAAAAATGCTTATAATAGTATTACACCTAATAGTGGAAATGTGGATTTTTCCAAACATCCATCAGTGGTAAGTGAATCAAACATGGATTATCAATAAAATGAAATGCTATTCAACAACATTTAAAAACAAAATTGATGCTATATGCTATGACATGGGTAGACCTTACAAACACTATGCTAGGAACTGGGTGTGTGGCTTGGCGGCAGAGCACCAGCCTAGAATGCACAAGCCTGTGGGTTTCACAGCTGGTGCTGAGGAAGAGGAGAGTCTACACTAACTGGAGAGAGGGCAGTCACATAGAAGCAGATACTTCTACAATATGCCAGTCATAAATACACAAAGTGAAATCACGGGTGCTTGGGTAAAAGGCGGAGGCCGTGATAGCTCAAAGAATGGGGCTGGAGAGATGGCTCAGTAGTTGCAAGTACTGGCTGCTTTACCAGAGGACCCAGGTTCAGTTGCCAGCACCCACACCAGGCCTCTCATGACAAGCCTGACAGGGGATCTGACAACTACATCTGCCTTCCACAAGCACTGCACATATATAGTAGGCACACACATACACACATAAATAAAAATAATTTTTTGAAAGAATGGTATTTACTTTTTAGATAACAAAAATGTGTTACGATTGCCTGTGGTTAAACATATTTATGAAGAATTGAGCATATTTGTTCATACAATAACCCATGAATTATATATATAACTTATGAGTATGTTTATAACTGTATAGGTAATATAAAAGGTACATAATTATAACAAATGAATATAGTTTTTTGTATTTATACTTAGTTGAATACATTTATAATTATATGTATTTTTCTTTCATTCCATTTGGGGACTTAACCCAGGGCCTAGGACATACTAAGCAAGTGCTCTACCACTGAGCTACACCAGCCCTGAACTGCGCCTCCGAAGGGAGCGCTATGTGGTCCATAAAGCTGCTAACAAATTAAATAACGATGGAAAGGAAGTTTAAGTATTGTGAGTGGTTTATCATGGCCTTCTTGGTGTTGATCAGCTATATCCTATTTAGTTGGTTTTTCCTTCTTCTTTTTCAGCCAGATGATGAATGTAACGGGCCATGAACAAAAAACTCCACGTTACCAGGATCATAAATCTCATGCCAGCATTAGCCAATAAGTAGGGTATGCGTGTTACCTGTAAGTCTACATCCACTAATGAAGAGGCTGGCCTCAGGTTATTGTCTACACTCTTATATACACTGAAATAACAGCATTTCCAGGGCTCAAAGACTACCCCTTCCCTCTGGTTTCTGGATCAGGGATTGGCAGGTGCTGGGAGCTTCAGAGAAGGGGAAGTGTTATGTGATCACTGTACTGCCTCAAGCTAATTAAAGAACAGTGTTTGGAGGACTGGAGGGCACCAAAATGCCTTCCAGTCACAAAAGATAAGGCATTGAAAGCTAAATGGTAAGCAGGACAAGATTCTTAACGGTTTCTGAGATCTAAGCCGGTTCTCTCATGGGCAAAAGAGTATGCTTCTAATAATATCTCTTGAAGTGTGTGTGTGTGTGTGTGTGTGTGTGTGTGTGTGTGTGTGTGTGTGTGTACAAGCAGAAATCCCCTGCTTCCCCACCCCCACCCCCCAACACTACAGAGTTGAGCTCTTCAGAGCCTGCCCATCAAAGCTCTGCATGGAAGGGATGCTGCACAGGGCCCAGTGGCTCACTGTGTGAGGCTTGCTCACAGAAGCCACCAGATGAAGGAGGCCTCAGAGAAGGCTGAAAGGCCAGGAGTCCTCTCACCTGTCCCAGGCATTCTAAGAACGGGTTCTAGTCTAGAGGACACAGCTCACCTCCTCTGTCTGAGAAGCTGTTGGGTAGGAGATGAAGTACGGCCTTGCTACCCTCCCCAGCTGGGGGAGGGGGCAGCTCTGTGCAAGGCTCTAAAGTGAAGTCTGGACTCAGGATGACTCAGCTCTGAAGCCGTGCAACCTTTGTTCACTGAGCCATCTCACTAGCCCCAAATTCTTTTTTTTTTTTTTTTTAATCATCTTGGTAGCTGGGCATGGTGGTGCATGCCTTTAGTCCTAGCACTCAGGAGACAGAGGCAGGTGCATCCTTGGGAGTTCCAGGCCAACCAGGTCTACAAATCGAGTTCCAGAACAGCCAATGCTGTCCCACAGAGAAACCTGGACTCAACAAACAAAGAAACAACAAACAAAAACCTTGGTAGACAGAATTCTAAGACACTCCAAGATTCCTGGCCCTTTGGTGTAGACACACTTTATCTCAGTTACTGGTTCAAATCAGAGTCTTGGTGGTGGTGTGAAGGGCCTTTTAAACCAAATTTAGATTCCAAGTGTGTAATGGCATATGCCTTTAATCTCGGTGCTCAGGAGGCTGAGGTGCATGCATTGCTGGGAGTTCACGGCCACCACAGAATAGGTAGAGAGACTTTGTCTCAAAAACTAAGCAAGCAAACAAACAGTTAAGAGTAAGTGCCATTTTCTGTTTCTGCCTGTATTCTCTTGCTTTTTAACCAGATATAAAAGTATCCTTTCATGTGCCTTTTACTTTACTTACTAAGCATTGAAAATAAGTAGATGTTCCTTCCTTATTTAATTTATTCCAAACCTGGAGATTCAGGATCCCGGTCAAGTATTCCTTGTTTTCTTTTCCATTTCTCCATAAACTTAGTTGTATTTCTATTGATTTCAGAACTCTGAGTCTCCTGACACGGATGTGAAATGGGATTTGCTGACCCCAACTCAGAGATATGCAGTGACAAAGCAGAGCAAACAGGAAAACTGTGTGATGAATTTACCCAGTAAAATAAATATTTATCAAGACCTGCTGAAACATTCCCACAAGATGGGCAAAAACTTAATCTCATCAAAGAAAATCAATCAAAAAAATTAAACCACAAGAGCAATGTTTCTATTTTTGAATTGTAATTGGCCAGCCAGGTGACTGAAGTTTCTTCTACTCTGCCTCAAGACTCAGGATTTTCTTTTCTCTTTTTTTTTGTTAATCAATGAAGCTTAGCTTCTAATTAATGTGGAAGTATCCAGACCTTTGAGCTCCTTGAATAAAGGTTTTGTTAAAACACTAACCTGTTTGCTTGTTTCTTTTTTGTCTCCAGTAATTGGATACATTTTAAGTGTGGTGTGTGAAAGGCCAAGGTTTTCACTATCAGATATTCCCATGGAAGGGACCAAGAAAGGCACTTAATTTGAAAAAAGAAAAAAGAAAAGAGAAAAAAAGAAAAGAAAAAATAAAAAGGAAAAAAAAAAATCGATGAAACAGCACCTCCTAGTGGTAGAACACCAGAGTTACCAGTAGGTACAATGAAAATGTGGTTGAGACCCTTATGAGTGTAAAATCATTTTCTCTTAAATTAGAGTGAGTTAACAGAACATCTCAGAATAATCATTGCAAAGTGTGTGATTAGAGTTCCTTGAATGTTCTGAATGCCAAATCAAAGGTTAATATTAACCTTGAACATGTAGGAAATGAAATCTTCCCTAATACAAGTAACAAAGTGATCTTAGTAACCCCTGCGCCTCACTGCCATGGGGTATAAGTGAAAGCAGTTGACCCTAGGTAAAGGGGCAATTGTAAACACTCCCATAACCTTTAGAACCATTGATTCATTGGGATCGGGACCCAGAACCTCCTGTGCAGTTGGTCACATACAATTGAGATTGCTAAGCTCCAGAAGTTAGGTAAATGGTAAGGTCAATAACCAAGTGTCATGGTTTCCACTTCTGTAGGCCACTGGGATCCTGTGGCCAGCCATACAGAATGTACCCTGAATCCAACAAGTCTCTGTGTTTACTAAGGAGAAGGCTGGACAGCTGGGTCATTACTATAAGAATTCTGCAGGCATTCTGCTTAGGTTCAAAGTCGACTTTGCCACTCTGGATTTGGTGTGTGGCCTGGGCAGTTGATTCAGTCCTTCCTACCTCAGATCTTTTCCTGGAAAATATAGTAGTCAAGGCGGTGCTTTTAGAACTGAACTTGAGAATATAAGTACAAACTGGGCATGAGGGTGCACACCTAAAAGCTGAAGCAGGGGTTTGAGATGGAGGCCCTGGGCTGCATAGAGAGCCTTCCTCCACCCCACACCCAAACTGTTGTGTCAGGAAGGGCTCATGAACCCCACCCCCCCCAAAAAAAACCACCAAGGAGCCATCTCCGATGTAATAGCATTAGGGTTTCTTTATTACAAACTCGGGCTTGGGCTCTCCTAACCCAACCCTAACACAGCAGGACTGGAAGGGAAGGCAGAGCAGCCTTCCTTGTCCTCAGTAGGACAAGTTTTTATAGGAAAATAGGAGCCAGTGAGGAGGTGAAAGAGGGAGTGTCCAGTCTGGCAAGCATCTAATAGAATGACTATAAGCCGATAGGTGGGTGCTCTGAAGCAAGACCATATACAGTCACAAACAGTCTGAAAGAACATCTGAAACAATCCGACTAATCTTTGATTAACTGTTGCTAGGAAGTAGCTAGGGAGTAACTCTGGCCAAAGACAAGCCATGAGGTCCTTTCTGGTACATGGGTGCAGCTTGCGTTCTGCTGCAGGTCAAGTTCTCAGGCTTTTTTTTTTTTTTCTTCTTTAAGATGGAGGTCAGTCCTCTCAAAACAAAAGAAAGAAAAAGACTCCAAGGGGAAATATGTTAGTTAATCTCAGCTGTCAACTTGGTGAGCTCTAGAATCACATGAGGAAGTGGGCCTGTGGGACTGTCTGTGAGGAATTATTTTGATTAGACCAACTGAGGTAAAATTACTCACTCGCTGGGCAGCACCATTACCTGGGAGGGATCCTGGGCTGCATAGAAAGGAGAATGTATCCAGAGTGCAGCAACCATTCCTGCGTCCTGACAGCGGACACGTGGCCAGCTGCCTCACTCCCCTGCCTCCCTGCCTTCCCTACCATGAATAGGCATTTGCTTATCCATTTTGAACACAGCCTTGCAACTCTTAGACAAGTATCTTCATGTACTCTACTAAGCCACATCTCCAGCCACCTCAGTCTCTTTTGTAACTGGACATGGACATTGGTGATGACAGCTGACCTTGAACTCTTGGGCTTGCTTTTCCTTCCCCTGCCTGACAAATGTTAGGATTCTCATTTGCTCAGATCCCCCAAAGGGTTTCTTTCTCCTGTACAAGAGTCTTCTGGTAAAGGGGAGACCAAGCTCTGCTTCTACAGTCCTTCAGGAACCAAAGTAGATGGGGCTCTGCCATCTTTAATGTTGGGTTGCCGATGCCCCGGGCTCTGCCATCTTTAATGTTGGGTTGCCAATGCCCTGGGCTCTGCCATCTTTAATGTTGGGTTGCCGATGCCCCGGGCTCTGGCATCCAGCTGGTGCAACACTAAGAGGGAGCATGTAGGTGGGGAGTTGGTTTGGGGAGTATTGGGAGCCATTCCAAGAAACAGTGCCATTATACTCTGACATCCTGCCAAATGGAACCCAGACACATGGCCACCACCCATCTCTCTGTAAGGGAGGCAAGACAACATGGGTCATCTGAGTGCCTAGAGAAAATGTGGACATAAATTTGGCAAAGAGAGTCAGGCTCATCCTATCTACCATAAGGGATCACATATGGAAGCAAGAGAAGTAAGGATTGCAGATGTGTAGAGATTCAAGCTTGGTTTACTAGCTTATGGAAGGGCTTCTGCCAAAAGAGGTAGAATGCCCAAGCAAAGGATAGACAGTGAGCTGGGCTAAAGTGTCCCAAATAATGAGGGTGAAGCTGGTGGTGGAGTGGACTGACTCATTTAGGGCTAAGGGGGTTGGCCAGAGCCTTCTGGTAAGTTGCTTGTATATTCAAAAGGTTCTTGGTGTGTGCCTTCAGAGCTTGAAGAACAGCACACCTTATCCTCTGGCTGTGTGGTCATGTGACTAGTTCTGGCCAACGGCAAGATTTCTTCCAGGCAGTTATTTGTTGGTGTGAGGACTCTCTCCCCTTTTTCTATTGAGCAACAGTGTTCAAGAGAGATTCCCCCCGACTAGCCTGGATCCTGCAAAAAGACAGACAAGTGACATTCCATACCCATGCAGCGTCTTGTCCTGAGATGCTGAGAATTTTTCTAATTAATTTATTGATTTGGGGGGAGTCAGGTTTCAAGACAGGGTTTCTCCCTGTAGCTCTGGTTGTCCTGGAACTGGAACCCATTCTGTAGACCAGGCTGGCCTCAAACTCGGAGATCCTCTTGCCTCTGCTTCCTGAATGCTGGGATTAAAGGTATGTGCCACCACCGCCCAGCTACCCTATTACATTTTATGTAGTGTCTATGTGTTGTACAGCAGGTACCCTTACCTATAAGAAGGTACTTCTTACAGCAGGTATCTCACCTGTGAAGAAATTGATTTTTTTTTTCAAGACAGAGTTCTTCTGTGTAGCCCTGGCTGACCTGGAACTCACTCTGTAAACCAGGCTAACTTTGAATTCAAGATCCGGCTGCCTCAGCCTCCCAAGTGCTGGGATTAAAGGCATGTGCAAAAAAAAAAAAAAAAAAAAAGGCATGTGCCATGTGCCATTACCATAAACTAGCTTGTTCTGCCTGAGAGGCACTTTTTTGGTCTAAAGGTCTCAGACGGCCAACAAGACAAACTACCCAAACAGCCAAGCAAAAGGCCCTGGCCTATTCTGATAGATCATCATTTCTAAGAACTAAGGAATCATGTTCCTCAACATAATGTATAAAGCCAGGCCTGGGTGCATGAGAATCCCAGCACTAGAGAGACAGGGGGAGGAGGAGTAAGTAAAGAGTTCAAGGTTAGCTTTGGCTATGTAACATGATCCTGTCTCCAAAAGACAGAGAGAGAGAGAGAGAGAGAGAGAGAGAGAGAGAGTAAGGGGGAGAGAGGCTAAGCATATGGCTCAGTGCTTACCTGGAATGCACAAAGCCCAGTTCCATCCCTAGATACCTGTAATCCCAAGACCTAGCTACAGGCAGAAGGAACAGAAGTTTAACTACATGGCAAATCTGAGGCCAACCTGGGTACCTGAGACCATCTCATAAGTAATTAATTTGTACATTATTGCCCCAATACAAACCAAGGAGATGGGCACTGGATTACTGTAATTAACTTTTTCTCTGAGATAGCATCTCACGCATCCAGGCTGGTCTCCAACTTACTGTATAGCCAAGAATGGCCTTGAACTTCTGATCATATCATAGGCCTGTGTGCCACCACAGCTTGGGGAGGGGGTCCTGGGGATGGTGTTCAGCTTAGAACTTTGTGCATGCTAGGCAAGCACTCTACCAACTAAGCTACAGCCTTATTTTAAATACGGATAAAAATCAGCTCTCAATAAAACTCTAGTTACGCTCTGTTCCTTAAAGGGTTGTTCATTTGCAGACAATTTCAAGCTACAAAGTGCTGAGGAGAGATATTAAGGGCAGATTAGTGCCTAATCAAAGTCATTCCTCCAACCCCATAGCATCAGTGGCCTTTAAAAGATAGGACCTGGGGAGGGACTGACAGACAGTTATCTAAAGCATTTTTTTATGTAGAGAACAATTTTGGCTACTCACTATCCTTTGGTCTGTCTGGAACTGGCTCCTGTATTAGACAGGAAGGGCCTCTTTCATTGTGGATAGCTTTAGAGATCCTCCTGGCTCTGTTGCCTGTGTGCCAGCTTTACATTATTTTCCTGTTTGTGCAACTCTACCTTGAGTTTCACCAAGTGATTTGACACAGAGATACAAGGAGGAGGGGACCCTGACGCTTTATGCATTCCCACAGGGTGAAATGAGAGACTGGTCCTGGTTTATTTCAGCTGCATTGGAAGAGCCAGGTGTTTGCAGCCAACTGGGCCAGCCCCACTAACCAAAGGTTGCCAAGCAGTAATTTCCGTAGGTGCAGGCCCTGTTTTATTCACCAGTGAATACGTGATGCTTAACTTGCTTTGAAGTTGAGCAGTTTCTAGCTTAAACATTGGTTCTGAAACTTAATAACTAGGTATCCTTAGGCACTTAAGCTCCCTTAATGCAGCCTCACAGCCTGTAAAATGATACAAATAAACGGCCCACTCCTTTGATTTAAGAAAGCTAAATGAGTCTCTCATGTGCGAAGTTGCTAACGTAGCTCCAGTGGGCTCAGTGCTTGGAGAATCCAGGGTGTGTGGTCTCCCAAGATACTGCCCTTTTTTGTCAAACGCAACAAGCTTACTTAGTGATCATGTCAATAGCGGTTTAAAGAATTCCTTTGCCAGAGGCTGCCAGCGTTATAAAAGTTGTACAGTGTTTACCCCAGAAGGACTGGTTTTCATTTTATCTGTAGTGTTTGAATGTTAACATGTATTAAAATTTAAAATAAGCATATTTTGAAGAGGAAAACAGGTTTGGCCAGCAGGGTTACCAGCATTTTTGCTGAGCCTTTCAATTCTCTCAGATACTGCAAAAACAAGGACAAGAAAACTCTACAGTTATTACCTCTGTTAATATGGCAGCCCTTCCCACACGGGCCTAGGGGTAGAAACAAAGTAAAAATAATCTTTTCATTCGGGACTTTGAGAATAGCTGCCATATCCTACCGTCACACCCGCTGAATCTTTTTTGTTTTTCGAGACAGGGTTTCGCTGTATAGCCCTGGCTGTCCTGGAACTCACTCTGTAACCAGGCTGGCCTCGAACACAGAAATCCACCAGCCTCTGCCGCCCAAATGCTAGGATTAAAGGCGTGCACCACCACTGCCCAGTTACACCCTCTGATTCTTTGGGTGAACAGTTTATCTACACTTTTCCCGCCCAGGGGCAACTAAGGCATAGAAAGGAATAAAAGACGCAGGTAGGGCTGGGCCGGGAGGCTCCTCGGAACGAGCTAGGTCGCTCCCGGTAGCGAGGTCGCAAATGCTGCTGCTTGCCCGACCAGGCCCGAGGGGCGGGCCTCAGGCCTCGGCCTCACCTCCGCCTGCCGCCCGCCGCTTCCCGGCCACTGTGCCGGGCGACGCCGCCAGCATGCTGCAGAAGCGGGAGAAGGTGCTGCTGCTGAGGACCTTCCAGGGCCGGACGCTGCGGATCGTGCGCGAACACTACCTGCGGCCCAGCGTGCCTTGCAACAGCCCGCTATGCCCGCAGCCTGCCGCCTGCCACAACGGTCAGAGCCGGGGTGGACCGGGAAGGCCGGGGCGGGAAGAGCGAGGGAGGCCGGGGTCGGAGAGGGAAGCCGGGGCTGGAGGAGCGAGGGAGGCTGGAGCTGGGGGAGCGAGGAAGGCCGGGACTGGAGAGGGAAGCCAGGGATCGAAGAGTGAGGGAGGCCAGGACGGGAGAGGGAAGCCGGGGCTCGAAGAGCGAGGGAGGCCGGAGCCGGAAAGGGAAGCCCGGGCTCGAAGAGCGAGGGAGGCCGGAGCGGGAGAGGGAAGCCGGGGCTCGAAGAGCGAAGGAGGCCGGAGCCGGGGGAGCGAGGGAGGCCTGAACCGGAGAGGGAAGCCAGGGCTCGAAGAGCGAGAGAGGCCGGGGCCTGATGTAGCGAGGGCTGCTGGGCGAGCGAAGGGAGCCGAGGCCTGAGGAGCGAGGATGACCGAAGCCCAAAGAGCAAAGGGAACCCCGGCCTGGCGTCGTGATGGCGGCGGGGCACTAGTGAAGGAAGCGGGACCCAAGGAGAGAGGAGAGCCGGAGGCTGCGGAGCGAGAGCGGCTTTGGGCTGGCGTCAAGGGCGGAGTCAGACCCTCGCGGACTGGAAGCAGCCGCAGCGAGCAAAGCAGTCTGGGCTTGGCGGAACTGGGGCTGCCGGGGAGACGCCCTGGAGCATCCTAGATGCGTCCGGTCGTCCCTCCCGTTGGTCGGGAGCAGGCAGGACCAGCCTGCCGTTTCAGGGCGCCCCTCTCGCGACCAGCCTACTGCAATGGCCTGATGGTCAAATGAGAGAGCCTGCAGGCACCGGATGCTTCGGTTTTTCCAGGGCACCTCAGGGCTTAGGCACCTCCTTCTTTCTGCCCGACAGTAGCTACTGGCACCTTGCTCCTGAGCATATTACGCTGGACATTTGACATTGCCTGCTCTGCTCCTTCCAGTACGCAGACCCTCCAGCATGACAGTCTCTTCATTTTAGGATTGGAGACTAAGGCTGGGGGATGTTGGGAGCCAGACTTTCCCTCTTTTCAGGCAGCAAGTTGCTGTTTGTTACCCCTAGTGGGAGATGAGCTTGAGGGGGTCTGACTACATGATTGAGGTCACAGCTTGACCAAGGAGATGTCATTTGAGTGGAAGCCCTACCACTGCCCATGGATTGCACAGCACGTCCTTTCTAGTACGTTCTCTTCAATCCTAGAACCGTGTAGCCATGTTCAGAAGCTTCAGGCAGAATAGCCTTAGGATTTCTAGGTACATACAAGTGGTTAACACACACATATGTGCACTCTTGCCCTTACATATATGTGCATATATGTGTACACGTGTGTATATGTAGATATAGATATAATGGATATGTAAGTATCCAATTCAGTGCTCATGCATGCCCATGATGGCTTAGTAGAAATTTAGCTTCTTCCAGGGATGTACTTGTTTTTAAAATATCAGTCATCCTCTCAAAGAAATTCTGGCAACAGCATAAACCATGTTGGGCTTGTATTTAATCACAGCTGAGAGGAGGGGGAAGCAATGAATCTGAACTTTGAGCCTCTACCAAAGTAGATTTGTCTTGTCTTTTAAAAACTTCAAGGTGAAATTAAGATGAGAAGTTGTTTTGCACACCGGGAGCGCTGTGACATTGAAATAGTCATAAACTAGGTTTGAAAATGTTACCTAATCGCTTCCACTCTGAATTATGTTTCAGATGGGAAGCTCTTGTCTGCTGAAGTGACTCATTATGTGATCCCAGACTGGAAAGTTGTCCAGGATTACCTTGAGGTCCTGGAGTTCCCCGAGCTGAAGGGAGTTATTTTCATGCAAACGGCTTGTCAAGCAGTGCAGCACCAGAGAGGCCGGAGGTATCTGTTTTGCATTATTTATTTATTTATTTTTAGTACAGGTTGCACAGCCCCCTTTAGAAAAGGCCCCTTGTTAGAGGGAAAGAGGAGGAATTCATTATTTTGTCAGAAAGGATTTTTGAAACTAATTTGGTATTCTCTTTGCTGGTGAGGAATGCAGTAACATTTTATATGTGTGCTTCAACACCTGGCCCAAAGATCTAACTGTAGATCAATAAACTGCAGTGTCCCCGGGATGTACATAGTTAAGATTCTATAGTGATTTGGCTTCTGGTTTACATTTTTATAGGTAGCACTATTTTTTCTTCTTTTTATTTTGCTAATAATGTATATGATTTAATCTTATTCATAGATTGTTTCAGGAGCATTTCCTTCCTTTGGAAAAGAATACTTTTAAATCTTATCTTCCTCTATTGTAGATGCAAACTGTATGTACAGTGATTTATTCAATGAAATTAAAAATAACTCATTCTGATTTTTAGATTAGTCCTGTAACTATCAGCCATAGTAATTGCATTTGCTGAACAAAGGATTTCTAATTGGACCAGTTTAAAATACTTGCCTTGTACCTAAATGAGAGAGTAATTGCCCCTTTCTGTGCAAATGCCTTAAAATACAGCTTTGCTTCATTTAGTATTTGGAAACTTTTATGAGGATAACATGTTAGAATTATATACCCAAATCCTCAACACCCTGAGGTATTTAACAAGCAGAGACTGGATTTATTCTGTTTTTAAGATGTTTTGGTTTCTTCAGACTTTGGTAGTAAAAGACAAAGTTTTCTTTATTTGTGTACAAAAATGATAAATTGTCTCTATGCTCAGTTCAGAAAAATATACATTAGCTAGAATGTGTGTGGGTTTTTTTTTAATTGAATATTTTAAAGTGAGCTTGAGGTTGATTTTATTCAGACACAGACATATAGATGTTTACACACAGCCAGGTTTAAACACTGCTGCAGGTGTCGTATTTCAATTTCTTTTACTAAAATCAATTTGTTGTTACCATTCAGCTTGCTCAAGCACCACAAACCTCTTCCACCTCTGTTTTCTAAAATGTTTTTAATATTAGGATTGTTTTGAAAACCAATTCCTGGGACAACCAAAAACAAAGGGTTGGAATTTAAATGTCCTTTCTCCTGAATGTTTCAGTACTTAAGTTGATGAAGAGCTCCCGAGATTGGGTTTCTGCTGTACTTTACTGTGTCTTAGGATTCTATAGGAGAAAGTGAAAGGTGAAGAATTGGCAAGTAGGCCCCGCCCTCCTGATTTTTCATTAGAGGAGCACTTTGTCAGCGTGCACTGTCGGTGGCTTTAAGGTAAACCAAGTGCCAGCACATAGGCTTACTCAAATGCAGCAACATCAGCCCTGTTTCTAGCAGAAAATGTTCTCCTGATACCCAAGAGCCAGGCATAGTGGCAGATCCCTAGAATCCCAACAACTGTAGAGTAGAAGGTTCAGGAGTTCTATGTTAGTCTCAGTTACACAGAAAGCTTGAAGCCAGTACAGACTATACAAGACTCTGTCTTCACAAATAAACATGAGTAATTGTATTGGTATTTAGCCATAAATTTAGTCTTTATATTTAAGTACTTAATAAGCTTTAAAACCAAATTAAACCCCTAAATTTAATGAACAACACAGTATTATAAAATCGTAAATATATTATCACAGTCCCTTGGTTTATAAAAGGAATTGCTTCTCGGACCCCAAGACTACCAAAATCTGCAGCTGTTCAGGTTCCAGATATAAAATGGCAGTGAGAGAGCTGGAAAGCTGGAGAGCTGGTCGAGCGGTTAAGACCATTTGTCGCTCTGGCAGAGGACCTGGGTCTGATCTCCTCAACCACAGGGTGGTTCACAACCATCTAAAACTCCAGTTCCAGGAAATCCAGTGCCCTCTCTCTTCTGACAGGTGTAGGCACCTAGCATTTTCATGCTATTCATGCATACATTCAGGCAAAGTAGTCACATGTAAAATAAATAAGTCTAATTTAAACTTTAAAAAAAATAATTTGTATTGGACTGTCAAGGTGGCTCAGCATGTAAAGGAGCTTGCCACCAATCCTGATGACCTAAGTTCAAGCCTCAGTATCCACACAGTAGAAGGAGAGAGCCGACTCCCTCAAATTGTCCTCTGACCTCCACCGTACCCTGTGACATGCCCCAAAAGATAAGTATAATAAAAAATAGCATGGTGCTTGCAAATAATCTTCACTCACCATCTTGTAGGCTCTAAATCATCTCTAGGTTACTAGAACACCTAACCCAGCCCAAGTGCTCTGTAAGCTGTTGTCATACTGCATTGTGTGAGAAACAGATAGGCAAAAGCATCCATTCTTCGTACAGTCAGAGCTGTTATTTCTAGATGGTTCCCATCTAAATGAAGTGCCCTCAGGTATGAAACATGAACGCACATGGGGCTGGCTCCCAGGCAATGTGATAGATGGTGTTATTTTAATGAAATGAAATGATCAGAGTTGCATTTAACAACAGAGATGTAACCTGTAGTCCTGATGTGTGGTTTTATATTTTGATCACAGGAATACCAATGCAGAGTACGCCTGTTCTCATAAATAAACTGTAGAGAACAACTGAATAATGAAAGTCTTTGTTGTTGAGGATAAGCACATACCTGTCACCACCAGCAGGCCTCAAGTCCTCATTTAATGGAAGGGCACTCGATGACTCTGTGAAATTCTCCAAACTGTCATGCATTTAGATGTGCATACACTCATCCAGATGTTTATCCAGAGAGTGCTAGGACTGAGAACACAGCAGTAAACAGTAGATCCAGTTCTGAGAGAGGACAGACAAGCTCAGGGAATTCTACCAACAGATGTAGAGCCACACGTGTAGCAGACGTTCTGAAGTACCAGGACATGGCTGTAGCAGAGCCCCGGCCAAACAGTGAATAAGGAAGAGCTTTGCTCAGTGGGCTGCCTGCTGAGCACTTGAGGAGGAGCGGGAGGAGACCAGGCCAGGGAAAAGGCTTTCTAGGAAAGGAGGCTTCTGGCCAAGCAACCACGAGGAAGAGATGTGGTCCACTCTAAGAACTGAAAGGACACGTGGTCAGAGAGAAGGCTTCATGGGCTTTGGGGAGATCAAGGAAGGATTTTGTGCAGGGTAGCATGATATCAGGTTCTCGTTTTAAAAGAGTCCTGGAGGAAGGACAGCTGGAGGCTGTCGCTGTGGCACAGTTGGGGTGTTGCATTAGCCTCTTTTGTATTACTGTAACAGAACACTTGAGAAAGGTTACTTTTCCCCTTTGTATAAAGCCACCAGAATTCAATCCTGGGACTCCACTTGATAATGTTTGAATCCTAACCACTTCCCAGAATCACCACCTTTATGCACAGGAGTTTGATTGACTTCCACACTGACTATCTCACGAAGGGATGAAATTTCAGTGCAGTACAGAACACATTCAAATCACCTCCAAACTACAGTAAAGATGCTGGCAGCCTAGATGTGGATGGAAGTGGGTGTTCCCAAGACCTATGCAGTACATAGGAATCAATAACATTTCCTAAATATGTAACCATGGGAACTGGAAGTACGTCCATGTTGAAACTGAAAACACTACAGATAGTCCTAGTGGATTCTGTTTGTTTTAAATGATGAGTGTGTGTGTGTGTGTGTGTGTGTGTGTGTGTGTGTGCTCCAGTGTTTGTGTGTGTGACATGTGTGCCATGAGCATGTGTGAGTGACAGCACTCAGGTTATCAGGTCTGCACAGTAGGTCGTTTTATCTCCTGAGCTCTCTCACTGGTCCAACAGTGACCAGTTAATTTGTGTAACAACAACCCAAGCGGCCTTCAACTGGTAATATTTAAGAAAACATACTATATCCATAAAATAAAAGATTATTCAGCTATAAAAAGGATTGAACATGTTACTACTTAGATCAACTTTGAAGTCATTATGCTAACTGGAGGAAGCCAGATATATATATATATATATATATATATATATATATATATATATATATATATAAGAAATTATATGTTGAGGCCAGCAAGATGGCTCAGGCACTTACCACTAAGCCTGACAACTTGGGTTTAATCCCTGAAACCACATAGTAGAAGGAAAGAACTAATTCCTACAAGATTTCTTCAGACCTCCACGTTTGCTCTATGCCACACACAGGCTCATACACACATTAATTAAATCAACTAGCCTAAAAAATTTGATCATATGCTTTTATTTATATAAGATGTCCTGAATAAACAAAAATAGAGATAGAGGGGCTGGAGAGGTAGTCAGTGGGTAAGAGCACTTACTGCTCTTCCAAAGGCCCTGAGTTCAATTCTCAGCAACTGCATGGTGGCTCACAACCATCTATACTGGGATCTGACTCCCTCTTCTGATGTGTATGAACACAGCAACAGTATACTTATATATGACAAATAAATCTAAATATATATATATATATATATATATATATAAAATCAGAGGCTGGAGGCCAATAGAGGTGGGGACTAACTGATTAATGGACACATGGAGATGCGGCTGACTACTTGATGGGCACATGAGGGTGGTGCTGACTGCTTGATGGGCACATGGGGGTGGGGCTGACTGCTTGATGGACACGGGTTTCTTTTAAGGGGAATGAAGTGATGTGGAGTTAGCGAGATGAGTGCTTCATAGCTATGAGTAAACTAAGATCCATCAGATTACACATTTTCAAAGAGTGAATGAATTTTTATATGTAAACTAAAAGTGGATAAAGCTATTTATAAATATTTATCTGCTTATTAATTGAGACAGGGTCTCGTTATAGCTCTGGCTGACCTGGAACTCACCATGTAGACCATACTAGCCTAAAACTCACAGAAATCCTTCTGCCTCCCAAGTGCTAGTATTAAAAGTGTGTGCTGCCGGGCGGTGGTGGCGCACGCCTTTAATCCCAGCACTTGGGAGGCAGAGGCAGGCGGATTTCTGAGTTCGAGGCCAGCCTGGTCTCCAGAGTGAGTTCCAGGACAGCCAGGGCTATACAGAGAAACCCTGTCTCGAAAAACACCAAAAAAAAAAAAAAAAAAAAAAAAAAAAAAAAAAAAAAAAAAAAAAGTGTGTGCCACCATACCTGGCTTTTTTAAATTATTATTTATAGGACTTAGTAATAATTTTAGATGTGTAATGGGGAGGAGGTGGTGTCAAGGGTAGCACTAAGGTTTTGTCTCAGGTAACCAGATAGAAGCAAGACACTTAATGTGAAGATAGAGGACTCTACACAGGCCCTGGGGTGTCTGAGGCCTCTAAAAGAACAGCACTGATTTTAGTCAGCATTGCAGACAGAGTGCAGCAATATTAGCCAGTTTTCGATTACTGTGGCAAATTTACCTGAGGTCACTAACTCACAAAGAAGAAAGGTTTATTTTCACACATAATTTGATAGGTTCCAGTCTATGAACTGGAGTTTTAGATGGTTGTGAACCACCCTGTGGTTGAGGGGATCAGACCCAGGTCCTCTGCAAGAGTGACAAATGGTCTTAACTGCTGGACCAGCTCTCCAGTTCTCCCACTGCCATTTTATATCTGGAACCTGAATAGCTGCAGATTTTGGTAGTCTTGGGGTCCTAGAAGCAATTCCTTTTATAAACCAAGGGACTATGGTAGTGCATTTATGATTTTATAATATTGATGGCCTGAGGTCAGTCTCTGAGACACAGATGATACGAGGAGAAATCTAACTCCAGTAAGTTGTCCTCTGATCTCCATGCATGAGCATGCACCTGAGCACAAAGTAAATAAATGTAATTTTTTATTACTCAAATTACACCACGATTGTTGAGATACTCCAAGATGTAATCCATAAATTCCATGAGAGTATTGGCTACTAGGACTAGACACATAAACTTAATGAAATTGTAGACACTTGGAAGTAGGTCTAGGAGGCCCCGCATGGCCCTGCAAAGCCCAGCAAAGGCAGACGCTGCTGAGGTCGCTTCCCCAGTTCTTCCTTTTGCTAGCCCCTCGAGGGTATCACCAGCAGAGGCAGGCGTTGCATCTGCGGGCAAGGCCCCTATCAAATAAAAATAGTAAGAAAGCCATCAAGCCTGGCATGGTGCCAGGCCCTTGCAGTCCCAGCGCTTGGGAGGCTGAGATGAAAGGCCTACTTGAACCCAGGAATTCACAACTAGCCTGCACAAGCCAATGGACCTCTCCCCCCCCCACCCCCCACCCCCCCCCGTCCCATCCGCAAAAGTCAGTCTAAAGAAGTTTGTTTAACCATATTCAGGAAATGGTTTCAAACATTTAGTTGATAAAGGTTTGGAAAAAATCGAAACCTGTCTGTGGAATTTTTTTTTTCTGTTTGTTTTCAGTAAGACTGAAATTTTTGTTTTAAGAGAATCTCATGTAGCCCAGGTTGGCTCAAACTCCTTGTAGCCAAAGATGACCTTGAACGTCTAGTCTTCCTACCTCTCATGATCAAAGCTGTGCTCCAGCAAGTCTGGCCTAAGGCTGGAAGGCTTAAGATTGAGGATCTTGACTGCCCCACTACTCTGTCCAGGTGCTCTGAAGCTTCTCTCATGGCTTCCCCCAGGCTGCCGGCCGCCTGATTCCATCAGAAACACTGCAAAGCCCAGCCAACAGAAATTATGGCTGTATTGTATATGTGTATTTCTAAATTATAACCACAAGCCTACAGAGCTCCAAGAAGCTCTGACTGTCACGCTCAGAGTAATTCACTGCTGAGTCCCTGTCTTCCCATTGGCGTGCTCCTGCCATTTGTCCATTTCCTTTATCTAGCTGACAAATGGAAGCACACAAAACCCTCGTAGAGTGGACAGAGAGAACCAAGTCCACGGGCTGTCCTCTGCCCTCCACATGTGCTTTATGGCATGCACATGTCCCCCACACACACACACATTGTACACACACAATAATATTAAGTACAATTTAAAATGAAGGGAATGTGAGATATGATGGCATGGCCTTTAATCCCAGCACTTGGAAGGCAGAGGCAGATTCAGCTCTGTGAGTTCAAGGCCAACCTAGTTTATATAAGGAGAGCCTGTCTCAAAAAATAATAAAGAAAGTGAAGGTGATATGTGTGTGGCTGGCAGAGGTAACAGGACTTTGAGGTGGCAGTTTATTCAGGCCCCAACACCTGGCCTCGAATCAGTGCTGGCACAGGTGCTGAGCCTATGCTCCTCATGGCCCTTCTATGAGCTGAGGACAGAGTGGAGCAATGTTTCACTGCCTTAAATGCTCTGTCCCCACTCATCTCATTCAGGCTGCTCCTCTGCCTTCCTCCCATTTGTGCCTCAGGTCTCAGGCCTGCTCCAGAAAGCCACAGCAGCCTTCCCCTCTCCTTTCACGAATTTATTCCATGAAGTGAGTGATTCTATGGGGGTTTGCTTGTTTGTTTGTTTGCTTGTTTGTTTGCAAATTAGCATGGCTCTTTTCAATTTTTTATGAAATATATGTACATATAAAAGTCAACATTTTTGGAGGGTAGGGCTTTAACCCAGTTGTAGAGTGCCTGACAAGCATACATGAAGCCTTGGATTTGGTCCCGAGCACCACACAAGCCAGGTAGGGGGAGGCAGGACGATCACTACATTGTGTTTGACATGATCCTGGGCTATATGAGACTGTCATTTGGTTGGTTGGTTGATTGGTTTGGGGTTTGGTTTTTTTGGTTGATTGGTTGGTTGGTTGGTTGGTTGGTTGGTTTTGTTTTTGTTTTTTCAAGACAGGGTTTCTCTGTATAAGTTGGTTGTCCTGGAACTCACTTTGTAGACCAGTCTGGCCTCGAACTCATAATGATCTTCCTGCCTGACTCCCAAGTGTGGTTGGTTTTTTGGTTTTGTTTGTTTTGTTTGCTTTTGTTTATTTATTTGTTTGAGACAGAGTCTCTACATAACCCTGGCTGTCCTGGAACTCACTGTGTAGACCAGGCTGACCTCTAACTGACAGACAGACATCTGCCTGCTTTTGCCTCCTAAGTGCTGGGATTAAAGGCGTGTGCAACCATGCCTGGGTGAGAACTTGCCTTAAAGAAAATAAAATTTGATTATTTCCCTAATTCTTAAGTGTCTAGTTCAGTGGCAGTGTGTCTGTTGGCACCACTGTGTGCTGTCCACCACCCAAGGCTCAGAATTCTTCATCCCTCCACTAAAGGTTTGCACTACTTAAATACCACTTCTCTCTCCTTGACCCCAGCCCCTCGTAACAAGTCTGTTTTCTGCCTCAGTATGTCTACTCTAGATGCCTTACATAGCTGAACCACAATGTTTGTCCTCTTGTGACTGGCTTACTTCACTCACCCTAGTTCATTTTTGGGACAGCATGTATCAGAATCCCTATTTCTAAGGCCAAGAAATACTGACGTTGGATCGTTTGTTCCCCACCATTCAGTTGTATCCCCCATTTAGCGGCTGTAAACAGTGCCACTGTGAACACAGGCGCCCAAGTATCTGTTTGAACCCCCTTTTTGTTTGTTTTCATGTACTTGTATGCTTATTCATTCAGCATACAAATAGATAAAAGCTGTCACAAGGCTCTTTTGCACATGTACCAGATATGGGCTTGCTGAATCACATGGCAGTTCTGGTTTTGATTTTTATCTGGTCAGAATAACTGTTTTGCTTGCTGTAGTCAGGCCGCTGCCGGTGTGGCCTTGGCCTGCCTGATTGTGTCTCCTGGGACACAATCCCAGTGCAGGAATGCTCTCCCTGTCCAGCCAAAGGCCTGGCCTAGGAGGGTGGTGCACACTTGCTGAAGGAAGGATGTTAGCCAGAGTGAGTACAAGGCCTTGGATTGGATTCCAGCACTGCAAAGCCAACAACCCAGCCCATTCCCTTTACAATAACCGCCTACATGCGCTCTGTGATCCCTCGGCTACAGGCTCTAGGAGTGTTCTGCCTGAGAAGCTGACTATGGCAGACTTGCTGTTTGGGCAGGGTTCGGGCTCACACTGCTCCAAGGCTCTTGACTGGGAAAACTTAGCCTTTCTGCTAACTCTCTGACAAATGGGTCTAGCCCTACTTTATTAAATCATGGAGACTGCATAAATATAATTCACAGATAAACTTTTAAACTTATTTACTTTATATGACCTTTTCTAGGCCTGCCAGCCAACGGGAAATGTGTTAATACCTAAAAAATCAGGTCCCAACAAAGTGGGAACCAAATAAAGGTGCCAAGCTCTACTTGCCTCTGTGTACTACAGCTGTAATAGGGCAGATAATGTAGCTATGTAGTAAAATGGCAGGCATCTCTGAGGGAAAGGAGGAGGAAGAGTCCAATTAATCTGCAAACTAATTAATGAGCCTTCCCCAAGTGCTGGCAACTAACAGGCAAAACTGAGAGCCACTGACAGCAAGCACACCAAAGCAAATACAAATCAATGCTTTCAGGTGTGCGTGTGTGTGTGTGTGTGTGTGTGTGTGTGTGTGTGTGTGTGTGTGTGTTCATCTGTATGTGTGCATGTGTACCAGAGCACTCATGCATGCCACAGTATGTATGGAGATCAGAGAACAACTTTGCCTTTCACTTTGTATCAGACAGTATTTCTTGTTCACCGTAGCACACCCAGGCTGGCTTCTGAAGCTTTTCCCACCTCCATCCCCCAGTCTCCCAGCCTGAGCCCCTGCATGACAAATGCTCTCACCTGGCTTTACTTGAGTTCTGGGAAATTTGAACTGAGGTCCTCATGCTTGGGTGGCAAGCACCTTTACCTGCTCAGCCACCTTCCCAGCCCTAATTTTGTCTTTGAGACAGGCTTTTACTGTCTCCCAAACCACCCTCAAACTCATGGTCCTTCTGCCTCAGTCTCCCTAGTGCTAGGACATTTCTTGGGTTTTAAACAATTTATCTCTCACTCTGAAATGCCTCATCTGTTTTGAACCTTGGCAGGAGATGAGTACCTGCTGAGTTAGATTTATTCTGTCCCCTGTGTTGCAGACAATATAACAAACTGCGAAACCTCCTGAAGGATGCTCGACATGACTGCATTCTCTTTGCTAATGAATTCCACCAGCACTGTTACCTCCCTCGGGAAAAGGGGGAAGCCATGGAGAAGTGGCAGACCAGGTGCGCCCCAACTCCCCTCACTCTTCATAGGGCCCTCTTGAATGACCTCATCTGTGGCTCTTTGGAATTGCTGTGTCCTATGCAAAGTATGGCAGCTGCTATTCTAGAACTGTGGTCAACACTGAAGTGACGGTGTTTTAGGCGTAGCATCTGAAGACACAGTTGTGAAATTTGGGATTGCAGAGATGAAGGTCCCCAGCCTGAGACTCCTGGACCAGAGCAAGGGCTAATAGGTCCTACCAGTGGTGTAGAACTTAACTTTGATGCCTTTCCATGACTTGTTCAATTTGATGTCCTCAGCCAGTCTCATCTCACTAAATGGAAACTGTTCTAGAAAATGCAGTGACTTAGTTTAGGCCTGCCCAAAAGGACAGGGTGAAGCAAGCACTTGGGTGTGGGGTAGGTACTGGCTCCCCAGAGCGAGAGTGGAAGTGATGGCAGTAAGATGAGGGAGCAGTGGAGGGCATGAGGCTAAAGTGGGCAAGGAGGCTCAGCCAGGCCTGCTGAGCTTGGGCTTGGACTTGGAGAGGCACTTAGCTAAGTGCCCCAAGTTGTGAATTCCAAGGGTCTTTAGAGTGGAGTGCAAGTGCCACAGCCCTTTAGGGAGGGAGACAGACAGCGGAATGGACCTTACAAATATGTGCTTCACTGAGAATGCAGTACAGTCCTTCAGGACCAAACTAAAGATGTTGGGGGATATTCCAGGCTTATCATGTAGTTTCCTTCCAGGACTTGTTGGATTACCAGCTGAAGCTGGCTTTTGTCTCAGCTAGATACCTGTTCCTCCTCTTCCATAGTCACTTCCCATGTGCTCTGTAGCTCAGCCTCCAGTTAGAAAGTATTATAAAGTGGCAGAGTGGGGAACTGAAAATGTTGCTCTGGGAGCTGGACTTCTAGGAAGAAGAGGTGGGAAGTATTTTCTGATTACTTTTGGTCTCACAGGGGTCCAGCCCCCTGCTTATCTAGAGTAGATACCCAGGTAGTCTTTGATGTGTAAAGAAAAAACAAAAGAAAGAAAGAATGAGGCCGGGCGGTGGTGGCGCACGCCTTTAATCCTAGCACTTGGGAGGCAGAGGCAGGCGGATTTCC
>NW_022196906.1:58776850-58791747 GCF_008632895.1 Mastomys coucha | reverse complement strand
AAAAAAAAAAAAAAAAGAAAGAATGATTAGCTATATGGAAACAGAATGACAGTGTGAGCCAAGTGTGACATTCTGAACAGTGCTGTGCCTGGGATGCTCACCACCCTTTGCTGTCCCAGGAGCATATACAACTCAGCTGTTTGGTACTACCACCACTGTGAGGACAGGATGCCCATCGTTATGGTGACAGAAGATGAAGAGGCCATTCAGCAGTATGGAAGTGAAACAGAAGGCGTATTTGTAATTTCTTTCAAGGTATTTCCAGTGGCACATGTGTGCACACACACAGGCTCATATAGACGGACACACACACACACACACACACACACACACACACCTTCAGTCTAAATCCTTGGGCAACACAGAAAAGAGAAAGTAGATTTCACCACACCTGTAATCCCAATACTAGAGGTGCTGAGGCAGGAGGCTTACTGAAAGTTTGTAGCCAGCCTGGGCTACAGAGTGAGAATCTGTCTCATAAAAGAAGAAAGGGGAGCTGGGTATGGTGGCACACACCTTTAATGCCAGGCAGAGGCAAGCAGAAATCTGTGAGTTCAGGGCCAGCATGGTCTACCAAAGTGAGTGCCAGGACAGCCAGGACTACACAGAGAAACCTTGTCTGGAAGCAAACAAAAAACAAAACAAACAAACAAACAAAAATGGGAGTGAAGAACAGGAGGAGGACTTTGAGATGGTCCATATGGAGCTGCTGAGATGCCCAGGGGTTTGGGACAATTGCACTTGCTGCTCTCACAAAGAACCTAGATTCCGTTCCCAATACCCACATGGACCTCTTCTGACTTCCTCAGGTTCTGGGCATGCATGTGGTGCACATACATACAGACACCCAAACCACTCATACACATAAAGGAAATAAATAAATCTAAAAAAAGAAAAAGAAAAGAAAAGAAAAAGCAGATGGTCTATAGCATTTTTGGTGACCAGGTGGCCTTGACTGTGGCAAATTCAGGCTGGCTTCTGAAACTAAGGGGAACACAGAACTCAAGAGCAGCCTAGCAAGCCTCTGCACCCAGGAAACTGTGTTGTGTGTGCTGTGTGTTTGCATTGTGTGTCACATGTGTTGACGTGGTTGTTTGTGTGTACACGTGTGTATTAGTATTGGAGTTGAGCTTAGGGTCTCACCATGCTAAGCATGTACTTCCTACTGCCTATTCCTAGCAGCCCTAAGTCGTGTGTGTGTTTCCACGGGGGATGCTGGATGCTGGTGGCAGGCTGACACTAAAATTGCCAATGGTCTCTTGTTTCTGCCTTCACAGTGGTAGTTTTATTTGTTTCTTCCCCATTAGCAATAACCACCACGTTTCCATGGCAAGCATAAATATGTTACTTAGTTTAATAAGTTTCCTTCAGTTCTTGAACAACTGAGTGAGCTAGGCCAGTACCTCATCTGACACTAGGACAAATGAAGCACGGAGAAACTAAGTCACCTGCTCACAGGCACCTGCTACTAAGTGACAAAGCTAGAACTGGTCCCTACAATCAGGCTCTGCAGCTTTTAGCCACTTGTTGAACTGCCTCCCAAGAGTTCTATCTGCTAATGATTTCCAGCACACACAAAGGCAAACTGTTTTAAATCTAATCTCCCTCCTTCTCTCTTTCTTTCTTTCTCTCTCTGCACACACACACACACACACACACACACATGCTATTCTCATGGAAAGTTGAAACTTAAATGCCAGGATTACAGGTGTGGACCACCACTCAGTTTATGTGACGCTGGCTATCAAACCCCAGGCTTCACACATTCTAGGCAGGCATCCTACCAACTGAGCCACTTCCCAGTCTTGAGTGTCAGCACCCCCTCACTCTCCCACATGGGAATAGAGTGTGAGCAAGAGTAGGAGCACTCGACGGAGTTAAGATGTGGCATCGTGTCTGTGAAGGCTGTTGGGTCGCAGGCATGGCATTTTATCGGTGGCAGTTGCTTCAGGCTGTCAAGGCAGCAGCTTCTTCCTATCTCTTAAGAACCTTTCGAGAGATCAGGCTGACTGTTAATCACTCCATAGGTGGTGAGCCTCGCCTGTCTGTCCACTTGGCCAATCAAATCTACTGGCTGATTGCATTTTCTGATGCAAAAACCAAGACACAGCCTCCATTATCCCTGTCAGTTTATACAATGTCCAGCTTGATTTTTGAATTGTAGATTCCATAAGGGTTCCTATGTGCATGAATTGCTAAAGATTTGCCGATAGAATTTTCTTGACTGTGCTATAAAAATGTGTTCTGGAGTGCCAGAGAATTCCAGGGGCGCCAGATATTAATGACAGTGTCACTTGGTTTTTCTGTTGCAATATATCATGTCTTGTTCCCGCAGAGGACAGTTGACTAAAATTACATTTTTCTACTTTTTTGAGAATTACTTTTCTTTGTAGTCCAGTAGTATAGGACAGTTTTATTTTGTAGAGCAGTTCTTGAGCAAACTGTGTGACCAAGGGCCCCGTAGAGGTGAATGGCAGCACGAAGAGAGAGACTGGAGGCTCAGATGAACAGACACAGAGTTTTCTTTGTGGACTTGAAGTTAGGTGCAAAGAACCAAGATGATAAGTTCTTCATGAAGAGGTTGTTTCCTAACAAAACCGTGGTGCTAAGTGACAGGAGCAGAGTCGCCATGCTCACAGTAGTGTGCACGGAACCTTTAGGGGGATGTGACATTAACAGGAGAAATGCTGGCCTCCACAGAAGGATGTTTTCTCTCTTTGATAATTTGAGAAAAGAGGATGTATCTTAAATTGAGTTGAAATCACATGTAAGAAGGTAAAATAGATTTTCCTGTATGTCCTTTGTAGACCATCATGTTCAGAAGTGAGATACATGGAAAAACAGATTGCTCTGTGCATGTGTGTGTGCTCATCTGAATGCACAGATGCACACACGGAGACCAGAGGAGAACACTGGATGTCTTGCTTTATCTCTTCCTTATTTATTCCCTTGACATAACTTACTTACCCTGAAGCTAGGCTATTGGCCAACAAACCCCAGCAATCCTCCTGTCTCTTAAGTCCTCACTGCTCAGCACAGGCATTACAGGCATATCTGTAGCCAAGCCACACTTTTTATGTAAGTGCTGGGGTTTGAACTCAGGTCTTCATGCCAGTGTTTCTACCTCTTGGTTTTGTGGTAGTTCTGGGTTGAAGAATCAGCATCTGATCGTGTCTCTCTGTGCCATTACTAAACACAGAATTACCTGGACAACTTCTGGCCAGATTTGAAGGCTGCCCATGAGCTCTGTGACTCCATCCTTCAGTCTCGCCGGGAAAGGGAGAATGAGAGTCAGGAAACCCATGGGAAAGAGTACCCGGAACACCTTCCCCTGGAAGTACTGGAAGCAGGCATCAAATCTGGACGCTACATCCAGGTAAGGGTGGCAGCGAAGGGTGGGCATCGATAACAAGCAGCATATTTTTTCTCTTCTCAGCTTGCCTTCCACTCCAGGGCTCTAAGTTCAATGCCTGGCCACAGGACAGGCTTGAGGAAGCAGAGCTGCCCAGCTTAAGGCTGTTTGGGAGCCATTTCTCTATAATCCTTAACAGTCTAGTCCTAGGCTGCCCCAAGTGTCACACAAGTATACCGGTAGCCTTCTGTCACTGGGAAAGGCATACAGTTTTGCATGAAGGTATGGAGGTGACAACAATGTAATTATATTTGTGAATTTATCTTTCCTCCTTTGCCACTTCCCTGCCCTTCTGGAGGAAGGCCTCTTTGTGATTTCCCAGGACCCAGAACCCAGGGCTACTGGGGTTAAGGGAAGGACTCTGATACAGTAAGTCCTCAGCTGTGACTGCTTTACCCACATCATTTCCTGCAGTCTGTGTATCCACCACAGTCAAGATTCAGAACTACTCTGCTGAGGATTTTGCATTTCTAACAGGCAACTGGGAAGTCTCTCCTGGGGCCAAGGCTTGAATGCAGTCCAAGCCTTGGTGACAAGCATGCCCAGCCCTGTTGGTGTAGCTACAGAGTAGTTGAAGCTAGCAGTGTATTCTCAAGAAAAGAAGCCGTACTGGTTAAGACAGGGACCACAGTCTGCTGAGGGTATGATCATCTCATAACTTTTTAAAAACTGTGTCAGGAAAGGACTTTGTTTACACTGATTTTTGTTTATGATTTTAGGGAATTCTGAATGTCAACAAGCACAGAGCTCAGATAGAAGCTTTTGTTCGCCTACAAGGAGCCAGCAGTAAGGACTCAGGTTCGGTACCAACCACGTATTTCCATGTTGCCTTTTCAGTTCTGACATTATATGGTGAAGAAGTGTGGATTGCTGCACAGTCCTGTGTATACTGGATGTGTGGACTTTAGGGGTTTTTTGCCCCTACATTTATTTTATCTACAATTTGGGGCTGGGATATTTGTACTAGGAACTGAACCTCAGGCTTTGCTTATGCTGTTTGTCATTTCTTTTTTTTTTTTTCAAGACAGGGTTTCTCTGTGTAGCCTTGGCTGTCCTGGAACTCACTCTGTAGACCAGGCTGACTGTGAACTCAGAAATCAACCTGCCTCTGCCTCCCAAGTGCTGGGATTAAAGGCGTGCACCACCACTGCCTGGCTTGTCTATCTTTTCTGACTTTATTTTTTTAATTCTTTAAAATTAATGCCGGGCAGTGGTGGTGCACGCCTTTGATCCCAGCACTTGGGAGGCAGAGGCAGGCGGATTTCTGAGTTCAAGGCCAGCCTGGTCTACAGAGTGAGTTCCAGGACAGCCAGGGCTACACAGAGAAACCCTGTCTCAAAAAACTAAAAAAAAAAAAAAAAAAAAAAAATTTAATTCTACCATTTGGTAGGCAGAGGCAGGATCTCAGTGAGTTTAAGATCAGCCTAGTCTACAAAGAGAGTTCCAGGGCTACAGAGAAAGACTCTGTCTCAAATAAATAAGGAGATTCAGATCACCAAGTGAGATGTGACACCACACAGCCCTCACCTCACACATTCCAGGTCCTCTCTTGTGTTCTCACCAGGTTGTCACCCTCCAGAGTTATAATCTTACTGTGTTATGGATTTTAAACTAGTCCTTGTAGCCAGCTGCAACCCTAGTTTCTGGTTTGTTGCAGTGTGCTTAAACTGCTGTACAAGGAAAGGAAGCAGGTCCTTTAAGGCCCCACTGCTAACTGGTGCAGCTGAGCTTGCAGCCCAGGCTGTGACTTGAGCATCCTCAACTGCCTCTGTGTGCTCTCCTGGGAGCACATCTCAGGCAGAATGGGGGAAACTAAGATGAAATGTAAAAGGAAGAAATCTTGATGGAGAAAATGGGTTGAAAGAGACCAGGTAGTGGCTCCCACGGCTCATGTTCCTCCACCCCTCTGCTGGTTCTTCTGTGTGTGTGTAGTTCATCCACATGCTGACCACTCCTTTGGCTATGCAGGGCCCCGAAAAGGTTAGGCACAATTCCAGTGTAAGCTCAGTAACACACAGGAAGCAATGGTATAGGGAAGTATTCAAAACAAAATAACAGAAAGGTAAAGAGTGATCATTATATGTTATATACCCATGTGAGACTGTCAACAACTGTAGTACTTAAAAAAAATAATGATGGGTGCCTTGTACAAGGACATTGTCCAGCCTTATGGCATGGGAGCAGCCTTAGTTCTCCCCCAACCTGGCACAACACAAGAAGTTTAAGCCAAGCACGGTGGCACCTATAACCCAGAGCTCAGTAAACTGAGGCAGTAGGGTCACAGGTCTGAGGCCAATGCAGTCTACACAGAAAGAGAAGAAAGAAGCTGTTTGACTTCCCCTTTAGAAGGAAGAAGTCTGTTTTGGTGCAGGTGTGTGTGTGTGTGTGTGTGTGTGTGTGTGTGTGTGTGTGTGTGTGTGTGTGTGTGTAGTTACTGCATGTTTATGTGCCCTGGCTTTTATGTGGGTGCTGGAGTTCAGGACTCAGGTTATCATGCTTACAAGGCAGGCTGAGCTGTCTTCCCAACCTCTTCCACCTTATTTGTTGAGTCAGTGTCTCACTGAATGTGAAGCTTGCTCTTTTGGCTGGACTGACTGGCCAGGGAGCTCCCAAGATCCCCCTGTCTCCAGTCCACCAAGTGCATGAGTTACAGACATGCGCCCACACCTGACATTTGACCTGGTTTCTAAAGATCCAAACTCAGACCCTGCTCCTTGTATGGCAGGCCCTTCACCCCTTCACTCATTCCAGCCCCTGGAAGAGGGAAACTTCTCAGCAGAATGATTAGACTTGAGAGGGGCCCATTTGAAATGCCTCCCTGTGAGACTTTGCTCCTGACATGGCAGCCGTTGATGCCGAGCTTCTCTGTGCTGCACGCAGGCTTGGTCAGTGACATCCTCATCTATGGCTCAAAGGCTCGGAACCGCTCCATCCATGGAGATGTGGTGGTGGTGGAGCTGCTCCCCAAAAGCGAGTGGAAGGGAAGAACCGTTGCCCTGTGTGAGAATGACAGTGATGACAAGGCGTCGGGCGAGTCCCCAAGTGAGCCCATGCCCACAGGTGAGCCCACCCTGAAGTGCAATTCTGCCCTGACTTTGTATTTGTTTAATGAAAATTGTGTGTATTCATCATGTATAATGTGATGTTCTGATATAGGTATACATTGTTGAATGGCTAAACCCAGCTAATTAGCATATGTATTACCTCACACTGTGTTTTTAAAAGTAATCTTTTATGTACAGGCGTGTTTTGCCTGCGCATGTTTGCCTCCACATGTTGTGTACATCTGGGGCCCACAGGGCTAGAGTAGGATATTGAAAGCCCTGGAATTGGAGTTATAGATGTTTGTGAGCCATCTCTCCAGTCCCCTTTTTTTGCTTCTTTTGAGACAGGGTCTCGTGTAGCCTAGGCCGGCCTCAAACTCAGTGTATTTAAGTTAATCCTCCTGTCTTCACCTCCATAGCACTGGGATCATAAGTATTTAAAATCAGACCTGACCCCTCACAGGGTTGTTCTGACTTCTTCAGCACCAAAGGAACAAAAAGCCCCTCTGGACATTGTGTGGTTCCCAGCTCCTGCCCCTTTTCTCTGCCTCAGTTTACGTAACTTTCCCTCCACTTTCTCTCTTTGTTCTGTACAACCTTGCTTGCTTGCCAGTCTGGCATTCCTCTTCCACCCCTCTAAGTCTGCTTGTATCCAGTTTTCCAGGGTCCTCCTGCCCAAATGCTGCTCAGTTTCTTGTGCTCATTGTCATATCATGTGAACAGCTCATGGATGTGCTGCTCTGGGCAGCAGGAAGCCCAGCTCCCTCCCCTCCTGCCCACCTGGCTGCCTGTCTCAGCTTCTGTCCTGGTTCTTCTCTCCTACTGCAAGCTGGGTGTGCCATGCTCTGCCCTGGGCCTCCTGGTGTGTATGCTCTAGCCTGTGTTCAGTCTTTGACCTTGTGTCTCCAGCCGTTCCTTCACCTCTGGTTGACTTCATGGGGTCTTCCCCTGGTGTTCAGTGGACAACTCTGCCTGAAGATGCTTCAGGAGATGCCTGACTTCTCATTGTAGAAATCAGCCCAGAACCAACATACATGCAAGTGTTTACTGAAGAAGGTTAGAGTTTAAACGTGCACCTGCAGCCAGATATGCTGGGCTATAGAATAAAAAATGAGTTGTTTATAGACAGATAATTGTTATTGCTTTTTAATTCTTCAGTTATTCTTCAATATTATTCAGAATTCTTCAATGCTTTAATGGCAATCATTTGTTCAAGTTATAAATTACTGTCAAACTTGAAAAACACAAGGCTCCTGACATCTGCCCTAAGCCTACTACTGTCCCTGCAACGTTCTTCATCCTCAGGAAACTGAAAATATGTTCTTAGAGTTGAGCCACCCAGAGGACTGGAATTGTTCTAAACATTTTTTTTTTACACATCCACAGAGACATATGGCCTGAGTCCAGCTACTTCCTAAGCTTACACCACACCTGTAGAGCCAGGTCTCACTCAGGTACCCACAGCAGGACCATCCCATCAGCTCCTCAGTATTCCTCAGTAGCCCTTTAAATGTGAGTTGACTGACAGGTGATTCAGTCAGTAACATGCATGCAACAAGGACCTCAATTTGATAATGAGAACTCACATTTGAAAAATGGGCAGAGTGACACATGCTTGTAATCACAGCACTGTGGAGGTGGAGACAGGAGGATCACTGGAACTTACTGGCTGGCCAACTTAGCCTAAGATGGGGCTTCAGGCCAATGAGAGACTTCATCTCAAAACTCAAGGTTACTGGCTCCCAAAGACTCTCCTGAGATTGACTTCTAGCTTAAACACACACATACACACATACACACATACATGTATATACATGAAAATCTTGTGGGGAAAAACAAGCACCTTTTAGCCCCTGTGGTTTTCTTTCCCTGGCTTCAGTGCTATGTATTGGACTTAGAATGTGTATTCTTTGCTCTTCCCACTGGACCAAGAGAGTGGAACTGTGGAGAGAACACAGGCGACTGTGGAAGCTCACAGCAGATAGGCAAGGGTTAAAGACAAGTCAAAAGCCACATGTGATGTGCACACCTTTAATCCCAGTGCTGGGAGGTGGAGGCAGTCTGAGTCCCACCTATCTACATAGTGAGTTCCAGAACAGCCAGGGCTGCGTAGAAAAATAACAGGCAAGTGAAAGGCCAGGCCTAGTGGCTGTGCTTGTACCTCAGTAGTAAGACAGAGGTCAACCTTGTCTCAAAAAACCATTGAGCAGAGCTGGATATCGTGGCACATGCCTTTAATTCTAGCATTTGAGAAGCAGAGGTAGGCACATACATCTCTGTGAAGTTTGAGGCCAGTCTGGTTTACATGATGAGTTCCAAGACAGCCAGATTTACATGGTGAGACCCTCACTCAACAAAACAAAACAAACAGTGAGTAACTAAGTCAGGATGGAAACCATTGACTTTTCCCAGCATACCAAGCCCTAAGTTCCAGGAGGAGGTGACAGAAGGGCCACGGGAACGTTCTGAATGTCATGTTGGTCTCTGCAGAAAAAGTAAGGCTGATAGGGTTTTGTTGTTGTTTTGAGACAGGGTCTCTCAATCTAGCCCAGGCTGTCCTGGAACTCTCTTTGTAGACCAGGCTAGCCTTGAACTCACAGAGATTCTCCTGCCTCTGCCTCCCTAGTGCTGTAATTGGAGGCATGAACCTGGCTGACAATGTTTTTGTTTGTTTTTTTTTTTAAAGTTATTCATCTTCTTTTTTAAAAAATTAGATTTAAAGTGCTAAGAAAGCAGGTCCTGAAACGCACTGAGCTGTGTGCTTGAGGACAGGAGCTGTGTGGTTTTTGTTCACTTCCTCGCCCCTCCACTCTCACAGCCCAGAGGAGATGACTAACCAATTAGTGCCATATTATGTTTTGTCTCCGTCAAGGTCGAGTGGTAGGCATCCTTCAAAAGAACTGGCGAGATTATGTGGTGACATTTCCATCCAAAGAAGAGGTCCAGACTCAGGGCAAAAATGCCCAGAAGATTCTGGTCACGCCGTGGGATTACAGAATCCCCAAGATCCGCATCAGCACTCAGCAAGCGGAGGCCCTCCAGGTAGCTGCCCCGCGCTCTGTTCCGCCAGGGTCTTTGTTGCTTCCAAGCAGCACCAGGAAGCATTGTTATTTCCTCTGCATAAGAGGAAATAAATTATTGATGGTATCTGGCACTCTGAGATACTGTTTTTAAACATTCTAAATATATAAGAACCATCTATTAAATAGTCCATGGTTAATAAATGAAGGCCATAGAGAAATTGTCCTAGAAAGAGCTGTGTAGGACAAGCTGAGTGAACATACATTATCCAGCTGTCCAACTCAGAAACTTTCAATACACACAGTTTGCCAAGACTAACAAGCTTCCTTCCAGGGAAAGATACAGAAATATGATCCAAATGTCCTGCAGGGATGATATAATGTGACTTCACAGATCGATTATGTGTATAGGACTAGAGCGCCAGAGAGAAAGCATAAACAAGAAATGCAGAAATTAACTTTCATTTGGGGCAGAGAATGGAAGCAATGTCTGACTTAATTTGCCTACTACTTTACAGGCTGTAAATGAGACACTAGAGTAGAATGTTCCTAACCCTTACCTTTGCCTCTGGAAGCTCCCTGGGGACTCTCAGGCCAGTTAGGACCCTTGCACTTTGCTTTCCAGGATGTCTGAGTTGCTGGACAGTGGAGAGGTCCACCTAGCACTGATAATGTCTTTCCTACCAAGGAGCAGCTTAAGACTAAAAGGAAATTAGAACATAATTCCCATACTAGAAATTGAGACTGTTGTTTTATTTATTTTTTAAGATTTATGTTATTTTTAATTGTAAATGTATGTGGATATGTGCACAAGCCAGAAATGGGTGTCGGATCTCTGGGCACTACAGTTACAGGAGATTATGAGCTGCTAGAAACGGGTGTCAGGTCTCCGGGCACTACATTTACAGGGGATTACAAGCTGCCTGATGCAGGTCCTCTAGAAGAGAGGCTTGTAAACACAGAGATCCAGCTCTTAAGACTTGTCTTAAAGTTAGTTAGGACCCTACATTAGTGGGTTGTACCCGTTGTGTTTCAAGTGTTAACTATTATGTGTTACAATTGGCTTTCTTTAGCAGACTAGAATTTCTGTCCCAGTTGTCTGAAGGAGAGAAGTAATGTCTCCTTTCAGACATCAGCCAGTGGCTTGCATACCAGCAAGCCATCTGAAGAGAGCAGCATAAGCCCCCTCAGAATAGGCCACTGTGTGTAGTAGTCGGCCTGTGTGTGCTCTGCACTGTGCAGGTCGGCCTGTGTGTGCTCTGCACGGCTTATCTGCTTAGTTTGATGCTTCAGATTGGGCCACTTAACTCCAGCTTTGGTTCACATTGTATTTTTTCCCTTTGTATAGGATTTCAGGGTGGTTGTGCGCATTGATTCCTGGGAGACAACATCAGTGTATCCAAATGGACACTTCGTGCGCGTCTTAGGGAGAATCGGTGATCTGGAAGGAGAGATAGCAACCATCCTGGTAGAGAACAGTATCTCTGTGGTCCCCTTCTCGGAAGCCCAGGTCAGATTCCCTGAGGCTTTTGGTCCAGAGACATAGACATATATTTCTTTCTGCTTCTATTGCTGTTTCATCTTGAAGAAGGAAAAATCATGTGTGTGTGTGTATGTGTGTGTGTGTGTGTGTGTGTGTGTGTAAGAGAGAGTGTGAGTGCACGCACACTCGAACATGTAATTGTGCATGCAATATGGAGGCCAGAAGTCAACCTCTAGCATTATCCTTAATCACTTTCTGCCTTACTTTATTTTTATTTTTGTATGTATGTGTCTATGTGTGCATATCCACTTGGGGAGCCAGAACAGGATGTTGGATCCCTTGGATCTGGCTGTTGTAAGCTGACATGGGTGCTGGGGATCAAACTTGGGTCCTTTGGAAAAGCAGCAAATGCCCTTAACTGCTGAGCTATCTCTCCAGCCCCTCCACCTCATTTTTTGAGACAGAATCTCTCATTGACTGTGCCGCTCACTAACTCAGTAAGGCTGGGGGCAGTCAAGCATCAGATATCCTCCTGACTCACCTCCTCAGCCCTAGGATTACAGGTGTCCCAATGCTCCCAGCTTTTTATGTGGGAGCTCGGGGTCCTCGTGTTTGTATGGCGAGCCCTGTACTCACTGGGCTTCTCCCCATCCCTGAAAAGATGCCATACTGTGCACCAACCCACTGACTAAACTAAAGCCAACTCCAAGTATAGATGGAGTTTCTTATAACTTCACAGCTCCCAAACTTTTATATTTTCCAGCTGTGCTTAAAATGACATGTCAGGGTCTCAAAGTCAGGGCCCACCCCCAACACTCCTCCCCCTTCCTCCTTCTGCCTCCTCAGTTTTTTTATTTATTGATTTGAGACAAGGTAATACTATATAACCCTAGCTGGTGTGGAACTCAGAGATCCACCTGCCTCTGCTGATGGAGCACCGGGATTGAAGGTGTGCGCCACCACAGCGGTCCTCCACCACAGCGGTCCTGCACCACAGCGGTCCTGCACCACACCGATCCTGCAGATCTTCTTTACAGACTCAACCAAGCTCTGCCCCAACTAGAGATGGATAGGTCAAAAAGTCAGGCTCATTATGAGATGGTTTCTGAACCTCTACAGAAAAAAGCACATCACTGAGGTCTCACAGTCCCATAAATCTCCTTTATTACTCTCGTGGTCATAGCCATTGTGTGCGCTTACGTTCAGTCTGCCCTTTTCACTTAAAATGGTTTTTAAATATTGACATAGCCTACTTATTTTTAGTAGTTAAGACAAATTACTGAAATTAATTTACCCTAGTTTGCTTAAACATTTCTCAATTTTTGGACATCAGTAGTGTTTAATTTTTCAGTATTTGGAAAAAAAGTGTTACTTGAAACATTTTTTAAATCAGTGTTGCCTTTTTTATTCATTTTGATCATCCCCTTGGAATGCCATCCTTAAAGTTAAATCACCAAGCCAAAGGGCATAAAAAATTTAAATAGGTTTGTTATGTATTGGCAGATAGTTTTCCAGAAAAATGTTGCCCCAGTGTGAATTACCATCAAGAGCGTTTGGGGTTCCTATTTTCATTATAGCTTCTGACAGAACAGGAGTCACAATAAGAAAATATTGTAAACTATTGTACATTATTAAGTTTAGAATATTTTACATAATTAAATTTTTATGTTTAACATTAGTTTCTGAAAATTATTTGTTGGCTTGCTTGGCACCTCTTAGTGAAAATGTGAGACTAAAGTGAAGTAGGAACTAGACTTCCCAGGACTACAGCTCTCTCCCCCGTAGCCTACTTAGCTGTAGATTGATAGCCTAAACAGGCAATCATAGAGGGAAAATGCCCCAGATTAGTCTTGCTTAAATTATCTTTAAGAAATAAGCTTTTATTTGGAGGGATCGTGTAGATTTTTTTTTTCTCCTCAGGGCTTGACTTGAGCTAAAAGCTCAACTCAGGGCTCATGTGGAACCAGGATGCAATGCAGACGTCAGCTTTACCTGCTCATTCTTGCTCTGGCCCCATAGCTGATGAGGCTATCAGAAGTCACAGGACTGCGAGGTGTTCAGTGTTGTCTTTTCTGCTGACTCCTGACTGCACAGTGCCTGACACTTGTGAGGCACCTAAAGGAAGTTACTAATCAAAAGAAGGCAAATGAGACACTTAGTAAAGCACTCCAGCCAGAACCCACTTAAAAAGCTGGCAACAGTGACACATGCTTGCCGTAGTCCTAGTTCTGAGAAAGGAGACAGACAGAGACCCCCGAGGTTTGATGGCCACCCAGTCTGGCATCATTGGAGCGTGCCGGGCTAGTGTACAATGAGACAAGATAGATGGTGACTGCCTGATGTCTGAAGAGGCCAGAAGAGGACATAGGAATCCCAGGGACCAGGGTTACAGACAGTTTTGAACCACCATGTGGGTGCTGAGAATTGAACCTGGGTCCTCTGGAAGAGTAGCCATTGCTCTTAACCTCTGAGCCATCTCTCCAGCCCCTCTGAATAGAGTGGGTTTTTACAGATCCTTGTGGTGCTTGGGTTTCTGAATACTTGGTCTGTGGTGCAGATGTGTGAGATGCCAGTGAACACACCAGAAAACCCTTGGAAAGTGAGTCCCAAAGAAGAGCAAGAACGGAAGGACCTGAGGAACACCCACCTTGTGTTCAGCATCGACCCCAAAGGTTGCGAAGATGTGGATGATACGCTCTCAGTCAGAACCTTGAGTAACGGCAACCTGGAGCTCGGGGTCCACATTGCTGATGTCACACACTTTGTGGCCCCCAACTCTTACATCGATGTTGAAGCTAGAACAAGGTAACCCTATTGGAAGGCAGCACTGCGCTGAGTATCTGTGTTAGTTCCAGATACTCACTATCTCTAGTTTGCACAGTCCTAAAAATCTCTTCTGGGTTCTCCTGAAGTCCCACCTTCAGGAAAATAGTACCTTGATTAGTTTGTGTCCTTTCTTAACCTTTTACCCATCGTTTGTTTCCTCCAAAGTTAAGATGAGTAAGTTTTCACATGTAATACAGCATTCTGTATCGATGCTAGATCATTATGCCACCATTTTTCTCATACAACCAAGATTCGTGTCACTTTTACTTTCTACATCAGTGGAGGAATATTCAGCCAAAGCAGTGCGACTTGGTCAAGTGGGCTCACGGGAGCCATTTCATTAGGCAGCCGCTCCGCTTTATGGAGAGCAGTAGCCCCGGGGGAATCCATCCCTGCACTGGCTGTTTACCTCCTGCAGCCCACGCCGTCAGCAGTTCTGCTGGCTGCTGAAGGTCAGTTACGTCACTTGTCATTCCAGGGCCACCACTTACTACCTAGCGGACCGCCGCTATGACATGCTGCCTTCCATCCTCAGCGCAGACCTCTGCTCCCTCTTGGGAGGCGTTGACCGGTGAGTTTGATTTCACCTTGAGAGCTGCCTGCCTTCCACTGTGCTCTCGCCGCCTTCGGTCCACACCCCTACCCACTGCTCTCGGAGCGCCTAGGCTCCCCACTGACTTCTTCCCTTCCATATATACTTTCAGGGAGCTTTATTTTTCCAGTCTCCTCCTTTCTTTCTGTTCTCCTGATGTTAGCTTTCTGAAGCCGTCCACAGGCTGAGGAGAACATGGTAAATTCTCCAGTGGACGCTGCTCTTTAGAAGGTCGGTGAGCTTAGGGAGTTTCTATTTATTAGTGAACACCTAAGTCAGCCACTCCAACACTAGTAAGTAAGCTCCAAAAGATAGGAGGCACCCTCCTATTATTTTTTCCTGGGTACTGATTTCTTGAATATTTTTCTATATTTAATATATACAAATATGGATTGTGTAATTTTTATTTTTTATAAAAATACTAGCATACAGTAGATATAAAGAGGAGTGCTGGTCTTTCTGAGCAAACTGCTTCTGTTTCTAACCAAAAAAAGTATATATATATATATATATATATATA
>NW_022196906.1:58776687-58776840 GCF_008632895.1 Mastomys coucha | reverse complement strand
ATGTGTGTGTGTGTGTATGTATATATGCACATACATATATATATATGTCTATGTGTGCAAGTACACCATTTATATATAATTTGTTATATATAAACACACATATGTTATTTAGCACTTAAATTTATTTTCTTTCTTTTTTTTTTTTTTTTTTTT
>NW_022196906.1:58773426-58776613 GCF_008632895.1 Mastomys coucha | reverse complement strand
CCTGCTTCCACCTGTGCACCAACATGCCTGGTTTATACAGTGTTGGGGATCCAGGCCAGGCCTTAGTGTGAGCTAAGCAAAGCATTGTAGCAACTGAGCTATAGCCATAACCCCTCTGTTCCTTTTTTAAAAGATTTGTTTTATGTTTTGTGTCTTGAGTGTTGTGCCTGCATAAGTACCACATAAGAGAACATCAGATCCCCTGGAACTGAACTTTCAGACAGTTGTGGGTCAGATCCTCTGGAAGAGCAGCCAGTGCTCTTACCACTGAGACTCTCACAAGCACTGGTTCTCTCTCTCCCTGCTTCTGCCTCTGCCTCTGCCTCTGTCTGCCTCTGCCTCTCTCTCTCTTTTTTTTTTTTAAAGATTTATTTATTTATTATATGTAAGTATACCGTAGCTGACTTCAGACACACCAGAAGAGGGCGTCAGATCTCACTACAGATGGTTGTGAGCCACCATGTGGTTGCTGGGATTTGAACTCAGGACCTTCAGAAGAGTAGTCAGTGCTCTTACCCACTGAGCCATCTCTCCAGCCCCCCTCTCTCTTTTTAAGTACTTAAATATCTTTGAGGAGAAATTTCAGAAGCAGACCCTGTACCAAGCCACATGCATTTGTGTTTAGATCCATACAATCAGATTGCCCTCACAGAGGATGCAGCAATCTTCCCTACAGCAGTTAAGTGCAAGAGTTTGTATTCACAGCCTGGCTGGCCCGTGCAGGTCCTTTCATGTAAGTCAGGTTGCCAGACATGTAGTGTCTTAATTTAAATTTCTACTCTGTGTGAAGCTGAGCATGTGGCTAAAGGATCCTCTGTCTCCTCTCTGAGCTGCTTCACAGTCTTACTGTTTTCATTTGGGTTTGTGATTTATTACTGATTTATAAATTTTTTTATACTAGGAAATTAGCCCCTCTAAAATGCATGAATTATAAATATATAGGTTTTTCTCTAATAAAATGTTTTGGTGGCAGAATGGCTCTTTGCTAAATGAGCTTTTTGTTAATTAACTATCATCAAGATTGATACTGAGCTCACTGTCATCATGTAAGATTTAAAGGCTTTATTCTAGTTTCCTGGCATTAAACAGATTTGACTCAGTCAGTGCCAAGCTTTCCTAATCAAAATGAAGAACTGTAAGGTTGTTCATGCCCTGTGTGAACTCACTGCAGAGTCCTTCAGAGTTTAACAGAACCCATTGCAACTTTGTTGTTGACACAGGTTACATAGTGAGCACTATGTAGCCATGGCTGGCCTGAAACTCCCTAAGTTGACCAGGCTGGCCTCAGACTCACAAACATCGGCCTGTCTTTGACTCTCAAGTACTGGAGTTAAAGGTATATGCCACAACACCCAGCCTGACTTTGTTTTTAAATTAAAATATGTGTGTGAACATGTAGATACATACATACATACATACATACATACATACATACATACATACATGAAGGAGGGGGTTGTGTATATAGAGGAATGATTAAAGAAATTATACCAAAAGCCTACAGCAAGGTGATTTCTTTCAAATTTGATTCAAAATGAAGTTCTGCTTCCTTCTAAAATAGAATAGAAGTAGACTGGAGAGATGGCTCAGCAGTTAAGAGCATTGGCTACTCCTCCAGACAACTCCAACAACCCAGGTTTGATTCCCAGCTGTCATCTACATGACAGCTCACAACTGCCTGCAATTCAGTTCCACGGGATCTGACGCCCTCTTCTGGCCTCCTTGAGCAGCAGACACACACCTAGTGTTCAGACATACGTGTAGGTAAATAACACCCATGGATATTAAATAAAGAATAATAATCTTACAAAAAAGAAATGGACCCCTATAAGATGGCTCAGTGGATAAAGTCAGCTGTGCTGTGTCTGAGTTTGGTCTTCAGGACTAAAGTGGTGGAAAGAGAGAACTGGCTCTCACAAGATGTCCTCTGACCTCCACACGTTTGTTGCAATACTCACATGTGCAACCATACACATAAACATACACAAAATAAATAAAATGTATAACTGTTTAAAGAATGGAATAATACCGTTTATGTCCCTGGTTTTATAGGTATGCTGTGTCAGTCATGTGGGAATTAGATAAAACCTCTTATGAAATTAAGAAGGTGTGGTATGGCAGAACCATTATCCGATCAGCTTACAAACTGTTCTATGAGGCGGCCCAGGAACTGCTGGATGGAAACTTCAACATTGTTGATGATATTCCAGAATTCAAAGCCTTGGAGGAGCAGAGCCAACAGGCCAAACTAGAGGAGTTAGTGTGGGCAATTGGAAAGTTGACTGACATAGCTCGCCACATCCGAGCAAAAAGAGACCGCTGCGGTGCCTTGGAGCTGGAAGGTATAGAGGTTCGAGTCCAGCTGGATGACAAGAAGAACATTCATGACCTCATCCCCAAGCAGCCCCTGGAGGTTCATGAGACAGTGGCTGAATGCATGATCCTGGCCAACCATTGGGTGGCCAAGAAGATCTGGGAGAGTTTCCCCCACCAGGCTTTGCTGCGCCAACACCCTCCTCCACACCAGGAGTTTTTCTCAGAGCTCCGGGAATGTGCTAAAGCAAAAGGCTTCTTCATAGACACACGGTAATCTGCTTTTGAGGGGGCAGAGGGATGGCAGAGAGTGCCATGTGTTTATTTACCTTACGGTGGTTCCTAAAACATGGCCTGTAGCCAGGTACATTGGTGCATCGAAGCCTGAGGCAACTGGACCACCAATCTGAGGCTAGTCTACTTAAAGAGGATTTAAAAATTATGTTGTTGCCAAGCACAAGGTCCTAATTAAAATACCTTTTGTTAGTTTGTTAGTTTAGCAAATGGATTTTTTTTTTTTAGCTTCTGTCTTCAAGCAACAGAGTCTGTGGTCGTTTGGTTGAGTGGACTGCATGCTGGTCACACTGACCAAGGACTTTCAAACATCCTCTCGGTTACTCTTTAGAATGCTGAGGTGGTGGTCTGACCATTCATAGTTTATCGATGAGAACTTTAGTCTAACGGGGTTAAGGAGCTTGTTCATAAGTTACCTGTTGGGCCGTGCAAGGCCAGGACTTTCATTCAAGGCCATTATACCTAGAAACTCTTCTCCATGGCCATGTCCCAGGTATGCTCACCGCTGACCTCCCTGCCCTCTCTCTGCCTGTGTGCTCACCATTGACTTCTCCCCTGCCCTCTCTCTGCCTGTGTGCTC
>NW_022196906.1:58756319-58773368 GCF_008632895.1 Mastomys coucha | reverse complement strand
GTGCTCACCATTGACTTCTCCCCTGCCCTCTCTCTGCCTGTGTGCTCACCATTGACTTCTCCCCTGCCTTCTCTCTGCCTGTGCACTCACCACTGACCTCCCTGCCCTCTCTCTGCCTGTGTGCTCACCATTGACTTCTCCCCTGCCTTCTCTCTGCCTGTGTGCTCACCACTGATCTCCCTGCCTTCTCTCTGCCTGTGTGCTCACCACTGACCTCCCTGCCTTCTCTCTGCCTGTGTGCTCACCACTGACCTCCCTGCCTTCTCTCTGCCTGTGTGCTCACCATTGACTTCTCCCCTGCCTTCTCTCTGCCTGTGTGCTCACTGCTGACTTCTCCCCTGCCCTCTCTCTGCCTGTGTGCTCACCACTGACTTCTCCCCTGCCCTCTCTCTGCCTGTGTGCTCACCTCTGACCTCCCTGCCCTCTCTCTGCCTGTGTGCTCACCGCTGACCTCCCTGCCTTCTCTCTTCTTTCACAGCCAGCTGCTCAGAATGATGTCGTGTTCCTAGTCTTATTTTTAATATACCAATATTAAACCTAAAGGTTTTAAATTTTGTTTTCAGAATAAATAAATCTCTCTCTTACTCTTTAACAAGCAAAAGTAAAGCTGGGCAGTGGTAGCACTCGGGAGACAGATACAGGTGGATCTCTGTGAGTTCAAGGCCAGCCTGGTCTACTGAGTGAGTTCCAAGACAGCCAGGGCTACACAGAGAAACCCTGAATCCAAAACCAAACAACAAAAAAGAGTAAGTCCACAAAAACCTGACCAGCTATTTCAGTTGAGCACTGACTTAGCCATGTATTAGTGGGATGTTATTCTATACTGCATGAGAAATGTGAATTCTGGGAGCTGGGTAAATGGCTCAGCAATTAAAAGCAAGATTACTTTACTGCTCTTGCAGAGGACCCAGGCTTGATTCCAGGACTCAAAAAGGGGGGATATACACACATGAAAATAAATAACTTTTTTTAAAAATGTAAATTCTGAGCCAGGAGTGGTGACGCACACCTGTAACCCCGCACTGGAGGCGGAGACAGGCAAGTCTGAGTTTGAGAGGCTGCTGAGGCTACACAAAGAAATTCTGACTTGAAAGAAAAAAATTTTCAATTCTGACAATCTTTCTTTGTTTAAACTTTAAAAGCAAACTAGTATTGAAAAGAAAACTGTGACTAAGATAAATTTCACTGCTGGCATATGAGGATATTTAAACCTAGGAGTGGAAAGTGTTACTTGAAAATGGCCTCTCGGGACCCATTGAGCCTTCTCTGTTTCTTGTTAGGTCCAATAAAACCCTGGCTGACTCCCTGGATAGTGCAAATGACCCCAAGGACCCCTTGGTAAACAAGCTGCTGCGCTCCATGGCCACCCAGGCCATGTCAAATGCGCTCTACTTCTCTACGGGATCCTGTGCTGAGGAAGAGTTCCATCACTATGGTGACTGACAGCGTTAGCCTCCCCGGGGCTCAACCTTGGGCAAGTCTTTTCCAAAGTGCTCTTTCTTCCTCATTCTGATGTTTTGCTTTCCTTTTGAAGGTCTCGCATTAGATAAATATACCCACTTTACTTCTCCAATAAGAAGATACTCTGATATTGTGGTACATCGACTATTAATGGCAGCCATTTCAAAAGACAAGAAAATGGAGATTAAAGAAAATTTGTTGAGCAACAAAAACCTTGAGGAGTTATGCAGACACATCAACAACAGGAACCGAGTAAGGGAATTTTAAGCTCTTACACATCATCGCATTAGAGTTATCAGCTTTCCTGCACCAGAGAATGGAGTGCCATATATTTTTGCAAACTCCATAACTATTGTAACCACTGCTCTTAGTACAAGTGTTCTAAGATAATATGAATTTGGGGGATTTTGTTGTTATTGTTGTTGTTTGTTTTTGAGACAGGGTCTCATTATGTAGATTCTGGCCTCTGCCTCGAAGATCTGCCTGCCTCTGCTTCCCAAATGCTGGGATTAAAGGTGTCCTTTCTTAACCACCATGCCTGGCTGTTTTGTTTTGCTTCGTGTTTTTAGATGAGATATCATTGTATATGCCAGGCTGAGTTTCCACTAAAGAAACTCAAGTGGCCCTCCACAGAGCCTCTGTGCACTAATCCAGGCTTAGCATTAGAGCCTTGACAATGGGTTAGAGATCTTTCCTAAAAGTTAAAGAGATGTTCAAGCTGCTGGATATGGGATAACCCCAATATTTAGGAGGCTGAGACACAAGTTTGAGGCTAGCCTGGTCTACATTAGCAAGACTTTATATGTATAAATAAAAGCCAGGCATGGTGGCCTTTAGTCCCTGCACTTTGGAGACAAAAACAAGCAGTTCTTTGCAAGTTCAAGGCAAGCATGATTTATATAGTGAGTTCCAGTACAGCCAGGGCTACATAGTAGTGAGATCCTCTCAAGGAAAACAACAAGAAGTTAGCATTGCCTGTAACTTAATAATGGGTATCTATGTGCAATAATAGGTAGTAATTTTCATATCTTTAAATTGTCTTCAATTACATATATATGTGTATGTTGAATATATGCATTCAAGTGAAAATCAGAGGGTGATTTGTGGGAACTGGTAATCTTCAACCATCTTCACCCAGTATGGAGCTTAAGTTGTCAGGTTTGGCAATAAATGCCTTTAACCACTGAGCCGTCTCCTCAGACTGAAAGTGTGTGTGTGTGTGTGTGTGTGTGTGTGTGTGTGTGTGTGTGTGTGTGTGTGTTGTGACAGAGAGACAGAGCAGTTATTTGTGTGTAATGGCACATGTGGATTATCACAGGATAACTTTCAAGAGTTGGTTCTTGTCTTCCACCTTGTTTAAGACATGGTCTTGTTTCTGCTGCTGCACTGTGCACTCCAGGACAGATGGCCACTACAGCTGTGAGCTTCTGGCCAGTTCTCCCGTCTCTACCTCCCACCTTGTGCTGGGAGTACTGGGGCTACAGATGTGTGCCACCGTGCCCAGCCTTCCCTCAGGGCCCGGGGGTTAACTCAGGGGTTACAGATGTGTGCCACTGTGCCCAGCCTTCCCTCGGGGGCCCAGGGGTTAACTCAGGGGATAAGGTTTACATGGGTGTGCTTTGCCCACTGAGTCTTCCTCCTCGTCTCATCTGCTACTTTGTTTGTATTTGAGGCCAGGCTGCTCTGTTGATTCTTCTTTGGTTTAGTTGAGACAAGGGCTTACTCTAGGTGGCTGTAAATGAATGTTGATCCTCCTGTCTCAGCCTCCCAAGTGCTGGGATCACATGCAGGTTGCTACCGCCACACCCTTGAATCCTGCCTTTTTAAAAGCTGTTTCTGTGGGAATGAGTTTCGGGTTTCCTCTTGGACGGCGGGGAACTGTTGTCACGCTTTGGGTTGCACTTCTTACAGGCAGCACAGCGTTCTCAGAAGCAGTCCACTGAGCTCTTCCAGTGTATGTACTTTAAAGACAGAGACCCGGAAACTGAGGAGCGCTGCATAGCTGATGGAGTTATTTATTCCATTAGAACAAACGGTGTACTTGTATTTATACCAAGGTATGTTACTTCTCATGCAGTGGTTAACCATAGTTAAACAATGCCAGTGTTGAACACAAATGTTCATTATATATAACTTACTAAAGTATTTATTTAGACTGGGGTGTATAGCTTAATGGTGGATTGCTTGTCTAACATATCTGGGGTGCTAGCTTTGATCCCCATCATCCCATAAAACCAGGTGTGATGTCACCTATAAAGCAAGATCAGAAGTTCCAGGTCATCTTTAGCTATGTAATGATTTTGATGCCAGAGTGTGCTATATGAGACACTATCTCAAAAGAAGAATATAAGCTTGCCATGGTGGCACACACCTTTAATCCTAGTACTCATGACGTAAACACAACCAGATCTCTTGAGTTTGAGGCCAGCTAGTGAGACTACATAGTGAGACTTTCTCAAATAAACTCTATATATTCACATATACAATGATATATATATGTATATATATATATATATATATATACACACACACATATATATATATATATTTCATGAAATTATGGTATGTACATAGTATAATATACCTTCAAGAAATAAAAGGAACAGTTGGGAATACATGTAGGCGTACATTCCTATCAGTCTTAGGACTTTTCTTAGCTAGCAAAGTATTGTTTCTTATATGTTTTTGTAAAAATGTTTCTGGGGTAAACCACAGGAAAAGTGGCTCAGTATAGTAAGGTCTGCATACTAAGAATACATTATGTTTTCACCCTGTCAATGATTGAGGTTTGGGATTAAAGGTGCTGCTTATCTGAAGAATAAAGATGGCTTAGTGATCTCCTGTGGCCCAGAGGGCCGCTCTGAATGGAAGCCAGGATCCCTCCAAAGATCTCAAAACAAGATCATCTCTACCACAGCTGGAGGGCAGTCTGTTACATTTCATCTGTTTGACCATGTGACAGTAAGTCTCTGTGTGCATTCAATGTTGCTTTCAGTGTGAAGGAAAAAAGGCTGTGATGTAGTAACATGTACTTCTTTGTGCCAGGTAAGAATTTCTGTCCAGGCCTCACGCTGTCACTCGGATACAATCAGGCTTGAAATAGTAAGCAACCAACCATACATGATCGCAAACACAGAACTCTGTCACCAGAGCTCCCTGCTGAAGAGTGAGTTAGTAAGGGAAGTGACCCGATCTGTGGAAGAAGCGCAGCTTGCACAAGAAGTCAAAGGCAAGGTGATTCAGGAAGAGCATCAAGAATACTGCCAGACAAAGGGAAGAAGCTTGTACACGCTGCTGGAGGAGATAAGGGACCTAGCTCTTCTGGATATTTCCGACAGTTATGCAATGTGAAATATTTCCATGTCATTAAAGACCTTTGTCTTAAGTGGTGTACTTTCTTTTCAAACTTAAATTTTTTTTTGTCACTTGATGCTCTAGCTGAAGGAAATTAAGTGGCACGCAATGTTCTCAAATCTCACAAAAGTGGAACTAGCTCCTTATACAAACTAATTTCTCTTTTTGTTGTTGTTGTGTTGTTTTTATTTTTTCATGATAGGGTCTCACTATGTAACTATGGCTATCCTGGAACTCAAGGCTGGTCTTAAATTCAGAGATCCATCTGCCTTTCAAGTGCTAGGATTAAAGGTGTGCAACACTATACCTAGCTACTAAAAACTGTTTTTTTCAGCAGTGAGCAAACCAAGATGGGGCTGTAAAAGGCAGGTTGTCAGTCTCTTTCTAGTAAATCCAAAATTATCTTGCCTCAATTCTTAGTTTTTTAAAAAGAGGGCCTCACTATGTAGCCTTGACTAGCCTAAAACACACTATGTAAAGCAAGCTATTAAGATCCTCTTGCCTCTGCCTCCAGACTGATGGGATTAAAGGTATGTGCCACCACACTTGGCTCAAATTGATTTTTTTTAAAGATTTATTTTATATATATGAGTACACTGTAGCTGTACAGATGGTTGTAAGCCTTCATGTGGTTGTTGGGAATTGAATTTTAGGACCTCTGCTTGCTCCAGTCAGCCCCACTCGCTCCAGCCCAAAGATTTATTATTATATGTAAGTACACTGTTCTGTCTTTTGACACACCAGAAGAGGGCATCCAATTTCCTTACGGGTGGTTGTGAGCCACCATATGGTTACTGGAATTTGACCTTTGGAAGAGCAGTCAGTGCTCTTAACCTACTGAGCCATCTGGCCAGCCCCTCAAATTGATTCTTCCAAATGAATTTGTCTAGTTGGGTTTTTTTTTTTTTTCTTTTAAAAGATTTATTAGCCAGGCAGTGGTGGCACACACCTTTAATCCCAGCACTCAGGAGGCAGAGGCCAGCGGATTTCTGAGTTTGAGGCCAGCCTGGTCTACAGAGTGAGTTCCAGGACAGCCAGAGCTGTATAGAGAAACCCTGTCTTGGAAAAATAAAAAGATTTCTTTATTATTATATGTAAGTACACTGTAGCTGTCTTCAGACACCCCAAAAGAGGGCATCAGATCTCATTACAAATGATTATGAGCCACCATGTGGTTGCTGGGAACTGAACGCAGGACCTTTGGAAGAGCAGTCAGTGCTCTTAACCATTGAGCCATCTCTCCAGCCCAATAAGACAGCAGCATTTATATACTATAAATATATATTGTGGGGTTTTTGTTTTGTTTTGTTTTTTTGTTTTTTCAAGACAGGGTTTCTTTGCATAGCCCTGGATGTCCAGGAACTTACTCTGTAGACCAGGCTGGCCTTGAACTCAGAAATCCACCTGCCTCTGCCTCCCAAGTGCTGGGATTAAAGGCATGCGCCACCACTGCCCATCCAAAATTCTTACATGTGATTTACACTTTCCTAGTTGTTCTGGCACTAGCTGGAAATAGGGCATAAAAAGAGTGGTGGGCTGCACCCTAAGTCTTGCCTCAAACTCCCTTCCCACCCTTAAATTCTATTGTGTGCACCTTCAATGGCCAGGTACCTGGCTTTCCCAAGAGAAGTGTTTCTAAACTCAACCACTAGAAAAGTAACTCTTTTCCTACCTGCCCTTCTGCAGTCCACTCAGTGAATGTGTCTGGAACCCTGATCAGATCTTCCTGGTAATCTTCTAGCTGTTCAATGTCAAAACAATGGGCCTGTCTTCATTCATTCTTCCCTGGCCCATCACTGAGATAGTTCCCATAAACCCACACCAATCCATACAGTCTGTGCCTAACTTCCTGGCTTTTTAAACCATCTTTGTTACTCCCTATTTACCCGATGTCAGTCCAAGATGTCACCTATCCTGGCTTAGGAATAAGTCACCATAACACCATCGTCAGTCACCCTTTCCCTAAGAAAGAGACAAGAGACCTTTTAGTACCTGTCACTAAAAGTTGTCTTCAGTTTTTTTCCCCACCTCATGAGAATATGCTGCTATGAAACAGACCATAAAACATCTCAACATGGTTTGTTCTCAGCTCTAGTTTGCATCTCCACCAAGCTCACAAAGCAAGCAAAACGTCCAGTCAGGCTCTCTTCATCTGGCTCCATCACTCCTAGCCTCCTAGTCATCATTCCCAAATCCTTAAGTATTTCTGGTACATACATGCTTCCCAATGCTCAGAATCCCCTCTACCAATTGACAAGTTTCATATGATCCTTGTACACTGTCCCTCACAATACTATCCAAGCCTCTCACCAAGTCACTAACATGGAGGAGCATTCTGAAGTGCTGGAGTTTCATACCCATGGTCTTATGCACCCTACGAAAGCCCTCTAGCACAATCCCAACCTACCTTCTCTGAACTTGCCTACCATCACTAATGGGGAGGCAGTATCAACCTTTTCTGTGATCTTGTGACTCTTGCAGCAAGATGGGTGTTGTGGCACACACCTTTAGCCCTACACAAGGCATCCTTCCCACCAGCTGAGGCTGCAGAGAGACAGACTGTGCCAGTAATGATTTGAAAGAAAAGATCAGATGATGTACACAGCTGTCGTCCTAGCACTTGAAGACAGAATAAGCAGGACACTGACCTCCAACTTCAGACCAGCCAGGATGATGTAATGAGCGAGTCTTACAAAACAGTCAAAATCCTTAACCACTTCAGCAAAAAGCTTAAATTGTATAACTAAATCATGGTGAGAAACTCAAGTCCTGATAGTTGCCTTCAAAATAATTTATTTCTTTATAAAAACTGACCTAATAGTCAGTGAATATTTAATTTTAAATCAGTACCCAATTTAGTGAGAAACAATTCAATGCAAACTACAAAACAGCTTATAATTCAGACTTATACAGGACACCAAAAATAATAAATAGACTTACTAAAATAAGTAGGAAACAATTTAAATAGTCACTGTATTTTAAGCAGGAATCCACATAAGTCTTAAGACTTAAGGATTTATACAAAGTAGAAAAAAACTACAAATAACCCCAAGCTTGCAGGATTCTGTTGTAGAAGGTTGGTTACTTATAACAAAGTTATTTCTGGATTAGTCTAAGTTAGTATAGTCCAGCTGTGTTTCCTCTGCTTTGAACTGTTCCTCTTCATGTGTACTGGCAGAAGGAACATCATGTGGATCACCAGTAGTGTCTCTGTTTAATCCATTTGACTCTTCTTGATCCTCACCAGTACTGCTCTCTTCAACTGTCACGTCTGAGAAAAATCAAATCATTATTACTCATTATGAGCAACTGATCCAATCTTGATAAATACAAATCTCTTCAAAGCTTACTTGATAGAAATCAGATCTATAATCACCTAATTATGATAACTAAGTCTAAATATAAACCACTTTTTCACACATGCATAAAACCACACTTAAAATGCCAAGGGTCCTGGGGAAGGCGTAGCTCAGTCGTAGAATCAATTCAGATCAGCAAGCATGAGGCCCTGGATTCAATCCCGGCACTCTCACATCCAGAAGTGTCCTAACGTGATATTACATTCAAACTCTTCATTCTTACTCAAATGTAACTTCTCATTCAAAATAAAACTAGAGGGAGAGGGTGGGGTGGCAGGGATGGGGAGTGGGGAGGCAGCTGGGGTTTGTTTTTGTTGTTTTTGTTTGTTTCTTTGTTTTTTAGAGGGGAAACTGGGAAGGGAGAAATTTACATGTAAATAAAGAAAATATCTAATAATTTTAAAAAAAAAGAAGAAAAAAAAACTAGAGATTTTTTAAAAAATTAGACACAGGCCAGGCAAGATGACTCAGTGGGTAAAGGTCAAGCCTAATTGACCCAATGGTGAAAGGAGAGAACAGACTCCCAAATTATCCCGCCTTGTATGTGCAATATACACATGCATACCCACACCTGCACACACAACCTGTCAAAACAAATGCAGTTAAATTTTAAATCAAAGTGATTAATAGTAAAGAAAATTTAAGCCGGGCAGTGGTGGCGCATGCCTTTAATCCCAGCACTTGGGAGGCAGAGGCAGGTGGATTTCTGAGTTCAGGGCCAGCCTGGTCTACAGAATAAGTTCCAGGACAGCCAGGGATATGCAGAGAAACCCTGTCTTGAAAAAAAAAAAGGAAAACTTAAACCAGGGATCATGACATATGCCTGTTAATCCCAGCACTTAAAACCCTGTCTGGAGAAAAAGAAACCTTAAAATACTTATTTATATTTTGGAAAATTTATAAACAGAAAATGAGCCTTAAATCCCTATTGTCAGGTAAACTTTAAGATGGTAAGAAGCCACTGCTATCCACCATTATATCTTCATTTTTTTTTTCTATTGGATATTTTATTTGTTTACATTTCAAATGTTCTCTCCTTTCCTGGTTTCTCCTCTACAAACCCCTACCCCACCCTCACCTCCTACTTCTATAAGGGTGCTCCCCCATCCACCCACTTCCACCTCACCACCCTGGCATTCCTCTACACTGGGCCATTAAGCCTTCACAGGACCAAGGGTCTCTCCTATTGATGCCAGATAAGGCCACCCTCTGCTACATATGAGGCTGGAGCCATGCAAGCCCCTTCAGCTCCTGTGGAGGTATATGCACGTGAGCCCAGGAGCTCCTTCAGTTCAGAACTTGCTCTGTATACCAGTCTGGCTTTGAACTCACAGATATCCACCTGCCTCTACCTCCTAAGTATTAGAATTAAAGGCATGCACCACCACTGCCTGGCTAGATGAGAAATAACTAGTTCCTTTTTTAGGTATTTATTTATTATTATTTTTGTTCTGTTGTTGTTTTTCAAGACAAGGTTTCTCCATGTAACAGCCCTGTCTGTCCTAGAACTCGCTTTGTAGACCAGGTTGGCCTCAAACTCACAAATCTTCACGTGCCTCTGCCTCCCGAATGGTGGGATTAAAGGCTTCCCCCACCACTGGCCAGCTGGATGAGACATTTTACAACATAGTATTTACTTTTTTTATGTTTTTATTTTTATTTATCTGTATTTACATGTGTATACTGTATTGCCTCCCAAGGAGGCCAGAAAGAGAATTGGATCTCCTAAAACTGCAGTTATAAACTATTATGAACCACACAATGGTGGTGCAAAGAACAAAACTCAGGCCCTCTTGTAGGTACAGCAAGTGCTTTTATTCAGGCAAAACATTTGTATACAATAAATAAATAAATAAATAAATAAATAAATCTATGCCAGGCGGTAGTGGCACATGCCTTTAATCCCAGCACTTGGGAGGCAGAGGCAGACAGATTTCTGAGTTTGAGGCCAGCCTGGTCTACAGAGTGAGTTCCAGGACAGCCAAGGCTACACAGAGAAACCCTGTCTTGAAAAAAAAAAAAATATATATATATATATACATATATATATATATATAAATTTAAATATAGTTTCGGGGCTAGAGACTGCTCGGGTGTTAATGAGATGTTCTGCTCTTGCAGAAGACCCGAGTACAGTTTCCAGCACCCACACTGGGACCTTACAACAGCCTATTAACTCTGGGCACCTAAACTCACACACATATAATCAGATATATATTAGATACATAATTAAAAAAAAAAACATAACCGGGCAGTGGTGACGCACACCTTTAATCCCAGCACTTGGGAGGCAGAGGCAGGTGGATTTCTGAGTTCAAAGCCAGGCTCATCTATAGAATTCTAGGACAGCCAGGGCTACACAGAGAAACCCTGTCTTGAAAAAACAAACAGAAACATAATATCTCTGTTCTGAACCCAGTTTGTTTAAAAAACAAGCAAACAAACAAACAAAAAAAAAAACTAAGCAAATTTGTGCTGGGGTACAATCCAGGGTGGAATAAAGGCATTAATATGCATAAGGACTTGGGTCCAATTTATATACCAAAAATAATGAAATAAAGACAGGAAGTTTAAGGCAATTTTTAAAGTGGGAAAGAAATGCTACAGATAAGTAAACTATAAAAAGTACATCTCACAAAAATAGGACAATGTAATAAAAAGCATTTTAGTAGCCGAGTACACAGCACACCTGTAACCCCATCACCTTAGGAGGCAGAGGCAGAAGATCAGTGGATAAGTGGAAAGTTAACTGTGTAACTTAGGAATACCTAAACTCAAAATAAAAACTTAAGGAAGGGTTGAAAGATACAGTTCAGTGAAAGAGTGCTTACTCAGCTTGTCCAAGCCCGTTTCAATCGCCAATGTCTACCATCCCTAAAAAAGCATTTTAGTCCCCATCTGCATCACAGAGACTGGTTGCTGATCCTCAGTGAGCACACACTAGAGCAGTAGTGCAAGCCTATAATTTGAGCTCTCAGGAAGCTGAGGAAGATAAAGGCAAGCTCAAGGCCTGCCTAGGTTATAGAATTAATTTAAGGCTAGCCTAGTCAAACTACTGAGACCCTGTGTAGCTCAATGATATAGTACCTACCTAGTATGTGCAAAGTGCTGGGTTCAATTCCCAGAACTAAAGTGTATTGATTCCACAATAATAATTTTCCTAAGTATCATACATACATGTAAAGTACTTTAGGATAAGAAGTCAAAGAAGAATACATTGTTAATATATTGGCACTATGAGAAAGTTGTCCAGAAAACCATCTTAAACATTCTTTAAGGATTCCCAATAGCAAGCATACATATACTGACACTCTCTCTAAAATACATACATAAACTTAACATCACTTTTCTATTCCTAGAGGTATTATTTCAAGAGATAGTAAAGAAGTTAAAATTTCTAACATGCCCTTGATATTATATAGTAGCTCATAAAAAACAGCATAAAATTTACCATTTTCTAGGGACTGGCTATTATTCAATAGCTTTGCCTGCCTTCTTTCCAAGGCCAACTGCTTATTTCTCTCAATTCTCTGTTGCTGCTCTTCTGTTAGGCTTCTAGTTGATTCAGAAGCAAACTTCTTGCTGTCAGATGAACTTGTCAAAAAGGGATCAAATCCAGTAGCAGTTACATCAAGGCTATTAGTTTCCTCAACTTCATCTGTGGTAGAAAATAAAAAGTTAATACAACTGTAGTATTAGATGAGTTAGAGAAAGAACTTATACAACATTCAACTGAAAAAGTTTTAAAGTGGCAAGTGGCCTGACCTGAAGAAAGCATTTGGGAGGTAGAAGAATGTGACCAGCACTGGCTGATTCAGGTAAAAGAAATATTTACAAATTACTCTTATAGTAAGCTGCATGTTACATCACAAAAGGGGTCTGGGAAGATAGCTCAGTTGGTATAGCAAGCACAAAGCCCTGGGTTTGATCTCCAGTAATGCATAAACTGGGTGTGGTGAAGAACTCCTGTAATTCCCATATTTGGAAGATAGAGGCTGGGGATCATCATCAGTGGTGAGCTCAAGGTCAGCTTAAGACCTTGTCTCAAAAAACAAAATATGATGCCAGGTGGTCGTGGCGCACGCCTTTAATCTCAGCACTTGGGAGGCAGAGGCAGGCAGATTTCTGAGTTCGAGGCCAGCCTGGTCTACAGAGTGAGTTCCAGGACAGCCAGGGCTACACAGTCTCGAAAACACACAAAAAATAAAAATTATATATATATTTCTATATATATACACACATATATATACATATATATATTTCTATATATATATATTTAAGAAAGTCAAATTTGAGGCCGGGCGGTGGTGGCGCACGCCTTTAATCCCAGCACTTGGGAGGCAGAGGCAGGTGGATTTCTGAGTTCGAGGCCAGCCTGGTCTACAGCCTGAGCTCCAGGACAGCCAGGGCTACACAGAGAAACCCTGTCTCAAAAAACCAAAAAAAAAAAAAAAACCAAAAAACAGAAAGTCAAATTTGGTAGTACAAACTTGTAATTCCAGTATACCAGACATAGGTGGAGACAGGGGGATGAGAAGTTCAAGGTTCTACTACCTAGCAAGTTTAAAGCTATCCTGGATTACTTGATACCCTGACTTTTGTTTTTTGATTTTTTTTTCTTGACAGAGTTTCTCTATATAGCCCTGGCTACCTTAGAATTTGATCTGTAAGGGGCTGTCGAGATGGCTCAGTCACTGACTGCTCTTCCAAAGGTCCTGGCTCACAACCACCCGTAATGATTGGACACCCTCTTCTGGTGCTGTCTGAAGACAGCTGCAGTAAACTACGCTGGAGCAAGTGGGCCTCAGAGATCCTGAATTCAACAGCAGCCACACACATGATGGCTCACGGCCATCTGTACAGCTACAGTGTACTCATTCACATAAAATAAATAAACTAAATCTTCAAAAAAAAAAAGAATTTGATCTGTAAATCAGGCTGGCCTTGAACTCAGACATCTGAGTGCTCACCACCCCCACTTAACTTGAGATGTTGTCTTTCTTTTTAAAAAAAAAAAAAAAAAACAATCAGGCATGATGGCATGAGCCTTTAATCCCAGCACCTGGGAGGTCCACAGGATAGCCAGGAATAGAGAGAAACCCATCTCGAATAGCCCAAAAAATAAAAAAAAAAAAAGGAAGAAAGAAAAGAGGAAACAGCAGGAAAAAGCAATGAATGAGAGGGATGTAATTTTAACAGAGTAGTCAGGAAGATTTAAATGAGTTGATATCTAAGCACAGTTTGAAGAGGGAAAAAAAATTAACTATTTTGTTCCAGGGGAAATTCCAGGTTTTACTCTTAATGAAATAAGAAACCACTGCAACATTAAGATGAGGACTGACTTGACTGACAATAGCTCTGTCAGAAATATAAAAATCTTAGTGAGGTGCTACCCACCCAGTACTGGAGAGGCTGAGGCAAGCAGATCTCTGAGTTCGAGGGCCAAGACTGGTCTACGAGTGAGTTTCAGGACAGCCAGGGCTACACAAAAAAGCTATTGTTAGGGTATAGCGGGTATCTAATCTAATGCCTGATTCATTCAGAGAAAAACCAAGTAAAGAAAGGATAGAGAAAAGCCCAGTGAGGTGGTTTAGCAAATAAAGGTATATTTGTTCCCACACATAAAAAGTAGATAAATTTTAAAAATATAATCATAGAAAAAGAATAAATAATATTTACCAATAAAATTTCCAGCAGTTAAGGATGAGCGTTAAAAAATGAGGGACAGTGAAACTGGAGTTACAGGTGAGCTGCCACATGGTTACTGATGTCAAACCCATGCCCTCTGGATGAACAGCCAGTGAGCCAATCTCTCCAGGCCCCTACCCGGACTCCCCACAACCCGCTTTTTTAAAGAAGGGCTAAAAGTCTTGTATGGTAGCTCGCACCTCGCACTTGGGAGGCTGAATTACCACAAATTCAAGGCCAATCTAAGCTATATAATAAGTTCCAGGCCAGCCCTAGAATGAAAAAGACTATCTCAAGAAAAGGAGATGAAAGAAGGCCTGGGAGAAAGAATACCTCAACAGTAGTGCTTGCCACGTAAGTCCAATACTTAGTCCTAAGGAAGGAAGGGAAGGAGGAATGAAAGACTCACTGAGCACATTCATGTGATTCTAATTTCTATTTGGATGTGTACATCCTTGTGTATAAAACCAAAACCTGAAAAGTTAATCTAATCCTATATTCAAATGATTCTATTGAGTATCAGCCCAAAACTTTCTAAGTTACATTTATTTATCGTGTGTGGGTAGGTGTTTATGCATGTACACATACATTCCATGGTACACCTATGGAGGTTTGAGGACAATTCACAGGAGTTGGTTCTTTCCTTCCACCAGTTGACCCCAAGGACCAAACTCTGGTTGTCAGGATTGGTGACAAGCACCTTTACCTGCTGAACCATCTCACCAGCCCCAGTCCCGGCCCCAACCCCAGACTTTTGGAAGAATTACTCAATCACACTATGTTTGCTTTAGAGTTGTGCTGTAATATATTTTTAATTAAAAAAAATAAGATTTTTATATTAAGATAAAAATACACACATTAAAATTAATTAAATACCCAAGCTTTCTGTGTGTGTGGATGTTGTATCTGCATGTCTGTCTGGAGACAAGGTCAACATCAAATGTCTTCCTGTATTATTTCCACCTTTTTTTTTTTTTTTGGTTTTTCGAGACAGGGTTTCTTTGTGTAGCCCTGGCTGTCCTGGTACTCACTCTGTAGACCAGTCCTGCCTCAAACTCAGAAATCCGCCTGCCTCTGCCTCCCAAGTGCTGGGATTAAAGGTGTGCACCACCACCGCCCGGCTCCACCTTATTTTTTGAAAAAAGTTTTCTCGCTGAACCTGGAGCTCAATACTAAGTTAGACTGGATGCCCAGCAAGCCCTAGGTCCTTCTGTCTCTACTGGGATTATGTCACACTACTACTCCTGGTTTTGACATGGGTGCTGGTGATCCAAACTCAAGTCCTCATGCTTACAAAGCAAGCGCTTTACCCACTGAGTCATTTCCCCAACCCCAAAACAAATTTTGTTTGGGGTCTATTTGCTCAACATACATAGATAGCTGGAATCCCAGCACTCAGGTTTTAGACAGGACTCTGCCTCAAACAAGGAAGAAAAAGATGAAAGAAAATAAAGATCTCTGAGTAAGGCCTTTCTATGTACTTTACATGTCAACATGATTCTTCTGAATGGCTCATGTTAATATATGCCTATGTACAAGGCATATATTCCAAACCACCTTTGGCTGACCTCTACTGTTTAATAAAAACACTACGAAGCTTCTTCCCAGTTAATATAACTTTGTCCACTGCATTCCACTCACATGTCTAATTACAACACCTGTCAAACTACTGATAATGTTATTTGTCTAACTCAATCTGTATACTTATGAACTTAAGAGGATTATTTTTATTCATCTTTTATCCTCGAGCCTTCAGCACAATAGTAGACAGGTCAAAAAAGTGCTGCTAAATAAATCAACTAAACCAGGAATATAGGCTCTGGTATTTCATATCATAGTAATTATTTTGACATGTGCAGAATTGTATACCATTAATAAATACCATCTTTTAAAAGAATTCAAAATCCCAGACTAAACCAGTGGTTCTCAACCTATAGATCAGAGGGGAGTGTCCAACAACCCTTTCACGGGGGCTACCTAAAATCATTAGAAAACACAGATATTTACATTATGATTCATAACAGTAGCAAAGATATAGTAATGAACTAGAAACAAAAATAACTATGGTTGGGGGTCACTACAACATCACCATGAGGAACTGTGTTAAAGGACTGCAGCATTGGCAAAGTTGAGAACCACTGATTTAAACAATAAGATTCTGTATGGCGCTTACTATTTATGACTCACCATATACATTACTAACTAAAAATAAATATAAGGGACTGGAGAGACAGTTCAGTGCTGCTCTTACAGAGGACTATAGTTTGTTTCCCAGCATCCATATTAGGCAGCTCACAACTTCCTATAAAGCCAGCTCCAGTGTTTGGATAACTGCACTCACACATTCACATACAGATGCACATATAAATAAACATACATGTTTTAAAAAGTTGGTTTTGTTTTTGTTTTTGTTTTTTAGTTTTTCAAGACAGAGTTTCTCTGTATAGCCCTGGCTGTACTAGATAGACCAGGCTGGCCTCAAACTCAGAAATCAACCTGCCTCTGCCTCCCAAATGCTGGGATTAAAGACATGCGCCACCACTGCCCGGCTTAAAGAAGTTTTTAAAATCTTTCTGTATGGAGCCATCGCACAGAAAATCTGACAACTATACAGACTCTGTCGGCAGGAACCATCTGTTTTGATGTATGTGACTGTCTACGGTTGCATTGTACAACTAACAATGCAATCAATACCAGGTACAGTCACAAAGGTCTTCCTAAAGTCTAGCCATGGATCTGGTTTTTTTGGATTTTCTTTTAAATGGGGTATTGTATAATCCAACTTAGCCTCAAATTCACTATGTAGTCAAGGACAGCCTTCAACTTCTGAATCTCCTACTTCCACCTCTCAAGTGGTGGGAAAACAAGATGTGTAATCTATTACACAAAGTTCAAATCTACACATTCAATGAAATAAAAGGAAATGTTCATCAACAAACTATTCTACCTAATTTCCCAGAGCCAGTTTTTCTAATGGTTTCTATGCATATGAACACTCTAATTTAATATATATTTGTACTGACAAGAACTGTAAAACATCAATGAAGTCAGTAAGTTCTCAAACAAGCTTCACAACCTTTGTTCAATCCTGGAACCCACATGATGGAAAAATTAACTCCAGAAGTTGTCCTGATTCCACACACATGCCATGGCACACAAGCACACGCACAATATAAATGTTAAAATT
>NW_022196906.1:58752092-58756309 GCF_008632895.1 Mastomys coucha | reverse complement strand
TGTCCTGGAACTCACTCTGTAGACCAGGCTGACCTCAAACTCAAACATCTGCCTGCCTCTTCCTCCCAAGTGCTGAGATTAAAGGTGTGCGCCTCCGCCGCCTGGCAAAATTTTCCCTTTTTTATAGAAATTTTCTTTTTTTTTTTTTTAAAAAGATTCATTTATTATTTATTTATTATAAGTACACTGTAGCTATCTTCAGATGCACCAAAGAGGGCGTCAGATCTCATTATGGGTGGTTGTGAGCCACCATGTGGTTGCTGGGATTTGAACTCATGACCTTTGGAAGAGCAATCAGTGCTCTTACCTGCTGAGCCATCTCACCAGCCGTCTTATAGAAACTTTCTATAACATGTCTAATGATACTGCAATCCTATCTTTTTTCAATTGTATACATGAGATAGGGTCTTAGTACATAGTCCTGGCTGTCCTTGGAGCTCTGTATATAGACCAAGTTGGCCTCAAACTCAGAATGCTCTACCTGCTTCTGCTTCCTGAGTGCTGGGATTTTTTCTTTTAATTATTTATTTTATGTGAGTACATTGTAGTTGTCTTCAGACACACCAGAAGAGAGCGTCAGACCCCATTACAGATGGTTGTGAGCCACCATGTGGTTGCTGGGAACTGAACTCAGGACCAGAAGAACAGTCAGTGTTCTTAACAGTTGAGCCACCTCTACAGCCCCTGAATGCTGGGATTAAAGGCATGTGTACCACTATGCCAGGCTACCATATTTTTAAGAAATAAATTTCAAAAAAGAAGGAGTCAAGGAAAGTAACATGGACTTGAGCAAAGTACAATGATATACACATGAAAATCTCATAGTAAAGCACATTCTTTTAGAAGGAGGAAGTGAGACAGGATCTCTCTAAGTAGCCTTGGCTGTCCTGGAACTTAGTATGTACTAGGCTGGCCTTCAACTCAAATGATTCATCTATTGCTTCCTCTTAAGTGCTGAGATTAAAGGCATGTGCCACCATACCTGGATGAAACTCATTCTTTTTGATTTTTTTTCTTTTTTTTTCCGAGACAGGGTTTCTTTGTATAGCCCTGGCTGCCCTGGAACTCACTCTGTAGACCAGGCTGGCCTCGAACTCAGAAATCCGCCTGCCTCTGCCTCCCAAGTACTGGGATTAAAGCCATGTGCTACCACTGCCTGGCTTGAAACTCATTCTTTTGTGTGCTAACTACAATGCTGAAAAAGAAAATAGTATCAAACATAAATATCACTGGGCTAAGGAGATATCTCAGTAAATAAAGGCACTTGCTGCCAAGCCTGATGACATGAGACTGATCCCTGAGTTTGACAAGGTGAAAGGTTGTAGAAGATTGTCCTCTGCAGTCTATACCCACATTAACAAACAGGAACTCAGTACACACACACACACACACACACACACACACACACAACTCCATTCTAGATTTACCAAATTCTAGTTTTAACTATTAACTACACTGTAATTACATAAATATTAGATTAAGACCTCAGTTGCATATATAATACTGCCTACTCAAGCTAGACCCATTCTAAAAGAACATTGTAGTAAGATGAATAAACTTGTAATTACCATTATTGTTAACAAAATCTTCATGTACAATAGGCAGATCAAGTCGAATTCGTTTTAAGCAGGTCTGAAAAGAAAAAGACATTTTTTCCATTTTTATCAGTAAGTTGGGAAGGAACTATCATTTATTCATATCTGAAAGAGCTATACTTTAAATAATGACTATTAATGTTCCTGTCTTAATAAGACAGATTTCAAAAGGAAGACTCCTAAACAGCAATTCAGCCAACTAAGCCCACGCTTGTACTACTTAGCGTTGAGAATGACATTCACGATAATCACGCTTACCTGAACCTCCTTTTTATTTCCTAGGTTTTCAACTCTGTCAATAAAATCTTCAAACTGCAGTTTGGGGAATAGCCTATGTGCCCAGTGCTCCATGTGTCTGATTAGCGTTTTCAAGTCTTCAGCCTGACACATAAAATAAAAATGCTGAACAGAGGACTCAATCTCACAGCTGACCACGTCAGCAGATTTTAGCAGGTAAAGGCAATGCCAAAGTCACTGCTGTCATATTTATAAGGCTAAGAAACTTTCAGAAAGAAACAGAAAAAGGTTTCAAAGACCAAAATTTCAGAAAGCGTTGGGAAAAAGAGTGCTGGATACAGATTTTGATTTAGACTCGAATTTTTAGAAATTAGAGGGGCAAATAACACTAAGTGCTGGGAAGACAGCTCTGCTGGTTAACTGGCTGGGAAATGAGCCTGAGAACCAGAGGACAATCCCTAGCCTCACATTAAAGACAAAACAAACAGACAAACAAAAACCCACAGGCATAGTGGCTGGTTTTATGTCAACTCAACACAGGCTAGAGTCACTGGAGAGAAGGGAGCCTTAATTGAGAAAATGCCTCAGTATAATGGGCTATAGGCAGCCCCAAAGGGTATATCCTTAATTAGTGATTGATATAGGAGGGCCTAACCTATTGCAGGTAGAGTCATTTATAGGCAGGTGGTCCTGAGTTCTGTTAAAAAAAAAAACAAAAAACAAAAAACAAAACAGGCTGAGCGAGCCATGGAGAGCAAACCAGTAAGTAGCACCCCTCCATGGCCTCTGCATCAGCTCCTGCCTCCAGGTTCCTGCCCTCTTTAGAGCTCCTGTCCTGACCTCCTTCAGCGATAAATGAAATAAATGCTTTCCTCTCCAACCTGCTTTTGGTCATGGTGCTTCATTACAACAATAGAAACCTACCTAAGACAGTGGCAGACCTTGTCATTTTAGTGCTAAAGAAACAAAGGCTGATCCTGAGGCTCACTGGAGATTGCCTGAGGAAGTACACCTGTTGACCTCTGGCAACCACACACACATGTACACCCACACATAAGCACAAACACACTGAGGGAAAATAGCAGTACAAAATTAGAATAAAGTTTTCAAAGAATCCTATGTGCATCTTTTCAGAAGTGTACAGTAAAACCCCAAAATAAGCTTTAATAAAAGATATCAGAGCCGGACAGTGGTGGCGCAGGCCTTTAATCCCAGCACTTGGGAGGCAGAGACAGGCGGATTTCTGAGTTCGAGGCCAGCCTGGTGTACAGAGTGAGTTCCAGGGCAGCCAGGGCTACACAGAGAAACCCTGTCTTGAAAAACCAAAAAAAAAAAAAAAAAAAAAAAAAAAAAAAAAAGCTGTCAGAGTATCTTTCAGGAATCACTGAATACTCTGACAGTTTCCTAAATACAAGACAGAATAAAGCTTTGAGAATTCAGAAATATACTCCAACCCCCCCCCCAGAAAAAAGATACTGGTACTAACAGTTAACACTCTCAAACCATAACATCCCTCTACATTTAAAACTCAAATTAAGATTACTAAAAATAAAAAAAAAATCAAGTTCAATAAGCTTAACTAGCAAGTTATAAATTCCTGCCTTTACTGTAAAATATCTCATTTTTTACTTAGCAATAATATAAACTAGGAGAATGATTAAAAGCTCAGACCCTGGAACAGAAAAGATAGATTTAAATACAAACTGCTTAGCCTATTTCTTCAAGTAAAAAACAATATATACTCACAGGCTCAATGTGAGAGTTAAAACAAGAGAAGCACCTGACAAAGTCAACACTCACATGTTAGCTGGTACTGTAATTTAACGCTGACTAGACAGCACAGTGGCACATACCTTTAATCCCAGCACTCAGAGGAGGCAGAGGCAAGCAGATTTCTGGGAGTTAGAGGCAGCCTGGTCCACAAAAAACCCATCTCAAAAAAAAAAGAAAGAGAGAGAGACAGAGAAAGAACACATACTGCTCTTCCAGAGGACTGAATTCAGTTTCCAGTACCCACATCAGACATCTCAAAAATGCTTCTAATTCTAACGCCAAGAAATCAAACACTTCCTTCTTTGGGCCTCTGAAAGCATCTGAACCCATACACAAGCCCACAAACACATAGAATTCATTTTAAGTTCAAAATTAAAATAAACAAGAATAGAACTAGACATTATGCCATATCTTAGAGACACATATGATCAGTAGACACCGTGTAAATTCTCATGAACCTTAAAAATGACTCTTTAAGGTGGTGGTGGCGCAAGCCTTTAATCCCAGTAAGTTGGAAGGTAGAGGCAGGTGGATCTCTTGGGTTTGAGTCCAATTTCGTCTATAAAGTGAGTTCTAGGACAGCCAGAGCTGCACAGAGAAACCCTGTCTTGA
>NW_022196906.1:58745569-58752047 GCF_008632895.1 Mastomys coucha | reverse complement strand
AAAAAAAAAAAAAAAAAAAAAAAAAAAAAAAAAAAAAAAAGAAAAGAAAAAAGAAAAAGCAAAGTAAATGTTATTGCTATAAAATCTGGGCCAAGAGACTCAGACATAATTTTCCCAAAGCCACGTTAAACATAGTGGCAAAAAAATGAAACTACACAAGATGTTCTCTTAGTTCTTCCAAGTACCCTTTCTATTTCACTGAAGCTATTTCTCTAGAGGTGATGATTAACAACAGTATAGATTCTTAAGAACAGAATCAACCCAGTTTCACTGTTATTTTTTTCATCTCACTTTCCTGTCTTTATTTTTTTACTTATTCACTTTACATCCCACTCCTTACCCCCTTCCTCTTCACCCCCTCCCACAATCCTTCCTCCATCTATCCTCTCCTCCTCCTTCTCCTCTGAGCCCCCACAGGTATCCCCTACCCTAGTACTTCAAGTCTCTGCAAAGCTAGGAGCTTCCTCTCCCACTGAGGCCAGACAAGGCAGTCCAGCTAGAAGAACATATTCTAAGCCGGGCGTGGTGGCGCACGCCTTTGATCCCGGCACTTGGGAGGCAGAGGCAGGTGGATTTCTGAGTTCAAGGCCAGCCTGGTCTACAGAGTGAGCTCCAGGACAGCCAGGGCTATACAGAGAAACCCAAAAAGAACATATTCTATATACAGGCAACAACTTTTGAGATAGCCCCTGCTCCAGCTGTTTGGAACCCACATGAAAACCAAGCTGCACGTGTTACATATGTAATAGATGTAAAACCAAAAAAAGGAAAAGAAAAAAGAAGACCTCTAAAATAAGAGAGGTATACAAGCCTTTAATCCTACCACTTGGGAAACAGACAGACAAAGGCAGATAGATCTGTGAGTTCAGGCTAGAGCATTAGTCACTGTTCTATTGCTGTGAAGAGACACCATGACCAAGGTAAAGGTAACTCTTACAAAAGAAAGAATGTAAGAGTGTGTGGGGTGGGGATGAGGGTCTCTCTCACTAAGTTTCAAAGGCTTATAGTCCATTATCATCATGGTTGGGAGCATGGTGGCATGTACTAGAGCAATAGCTGAGAGCTATATTCTGATCCATTGGTAGAGAGAGAAAACAAGACTGGGCCTGGCATGGGCTTTTGAAACCTCAAAGCCCCACCCGATCTGTCTCAAAAAAAAAACAAAAACAAAAAAAAAGGCCCCACTGGAGAGACACACTTCTTTTAACAAGGCCACACCTCCCCAACCTTTCTAATCCTTTTGAGTATTGCTACTCCCTAAGGACGAAGCATTTAAATATATGGCACTCTTATTAAGACCAACACAGCTAGTCAGGGCTGCATAACCCTTTGTCTCAAATTTTTTTTGAATGAATAAAAGTCTAAAATAAACCAGGACTGGGATGTACTTCAGTAGTATTGTTTAGCACAGGTTCTAGCACTTGTCCTGAATTCAGTCAATGCCTATTGCTAAGAAATAAAGATCAATCAGACATTCTTACCTCATGACCTTTCCCCTTGAATTTCGTCTTATCAAACACATGCCTTAAGGCTGGAAGCCCTCTCTCTGAAGTCAATCTGTGAAGAGAAATATTTTGAATTTCTAGCCATATGAAAACCAAGATCATGAGAAAAAAAATATTTCCTCCTGAATTAGAAAAAAAGGGGCTAGAGAGATGGCTCAGCAGTTACGAGCACCAACTGCTCTTCCAGAGGTCCTGAGTTCAATTCCCAGCAACCACATGGTGGCTCACAACCACCTGTAATGGGATCTAATGTCATCTAATGTACTCTTCTGGTGTGTCTGAAGACAGATACAGTGTACTCACATATATAAAATAAATAAATAAAATCTTTTTTTAAAAAAAAAGAAAATGGGGGCTGGTGAGATGGCTCAGCAGGTAAGAGCACTGACTGCTCTTCCAAAGGTCCTGAGTTCGGATCCCAGCAACCACATGGTGGCTCACAACCACCCGTAATGAGATCTGATGCCCTCTTCTGGTGCGTCTGAAGACAGCTGCAGTGAATTACACCGGAGGGAGCTGGCTGGAGCCAGCGGGGCCAGAGCGAGCAAGCGGGCTGGCCAGCAGAGGTCCTGAATTCAACAGCAGCCACACACATGATGATTCATGGCCATCTGTACAGCTACAGTGTACTCATACATATAAAATAAATAAAATAAATCTTTAAAAAAAAAAAAAAGAAAATGTTTAAAGGAGGAAAAAAATCTTTACAGAACTCTATCTGATCTATAAATCACACACCAAAGCTTGTAATAGTAGAAGAAAAGGGCTGATGAGATGGCTCAGTGGTTAAGAGCACTAAACTCAGAGGTCCTGAGTTCAATTCCCAGCAACCACATCGTGGCTCACAAACATCTAGAATGAGATCTGATGCCCTTTTCTGGTATGTCTGAAGAGAGTGACATTGTACTCACTTATATAAAAATCAATAAATCTTAAGCCTTAGACTCCGGGGAAGGAGCGGAGCCAGAGCAACCGGGGCTGTAGTGAGCAGGGCGGGAGCAAAAGGAAAAAGAAATAAAAATAGAAAAACCCTGTATAGAAATCTATAAATGTATCAAAGTAAGTGCCCTTACCTTGTAGCATCTAGCTTAGGTAGATTCCTTTTAACTGTTCTCTTTGGGGGAACAGGTGCTCCACTCCCTGATCCTAGTAAAAACACCAAAATTTAGTACTTAAAAATTGTCCTCTGATTGCCATATGCACATAGTAGCACCCGTGTGCCCACATACACTCAGATACACACAAATAGATAAGTATAGTTATTTTTGTTGGTTTGTTTTTTGAGACAGGGTTTCTTTATGTAGCTTAGGCTATCCTATAAACTTACTCTGTTAGACCAGGCTGGCCTTAAGCTACTAAGATCCTCCTTCCTCTGCCTCCCAAGTGCTAGAATTGAAGAAAGGAATGTACCACCACTACCCAGCCAGTATTTTTTTTTTAAATTCAAGCCTTATTTGCAAAATGTATCATTTCTAGACTAATCTGACAGATAACTATGTGGGACATTTCAGTAGGCTACAGCAGGACTGCCAGAGCAAGGCTAGCCTGGGATACACTGTGAGCTCTTGTCTTAAAAACTAACAAACAGGGTTGACGAGATGGCTCAGCGGGTAAGAGCACTGACTGCTCTTCCGAAGGTCCTGAGTTCGGATCCCAGCAACCACATGGTGGCTCATAACCACCTGTAATGAGGTCTGATGCCCTCTTCTGGTACATCTGAAGACAAACTACAGTGAATTGTGCTGGAGCAAGTGGGGCCATCCTGAGTTCAATTCCCAGCAACCACATGATGGCCATCTGTACAGCTACAGTGTACTCATACACATAAAATAATAAAAAAAAACATTAAAAACAAAACAAAACTAACAAACAGGGCTGGAGAGATGGCTCAGAGGTTAAGAGCAGTGGCTGCTCTTTCAGAGGTCCTGAATTCAATTCCCAGCACCCACATGGTGGCTCATAACCATCCACAGTTCTCTTCTGGTGTGTCTGAAGACAGTGACAGTGTACTCACATACATAAAAATAAAAAATAAATCTTTAAAACAACAAACAAGGCTGGAGAAATGGCTCAGAACACTCAGCTGTTAAGAGCACTGACTGTTCTTCCACGGGGCCTGAGGTCAATTCACAGCAACCACATGGTGGCTCAACAACCATCTATAATGGGATCTGATGCCCTCTTCTGGTGTGTCTGAAGACAGCTACAGTAAACTCATTAAATAAACAAACAAACAAACCTTTAAAACAACAACAACCACGACCAAGCTTGGTGTCTCAAACCTTTAATCCTAGCACCACTTGGGAGGCAGATGCAGTTGGATCTCCAGAGTCTACAGGACAGACTGAGCTATATGAAGAAATCCTGCTTTAAAAAAAAAACTCAACAACAACAAAACCAATAAACAAAGGATACTTTCGTGAAATATTGACACAGACCTTCATCAGGTTCAGCTTCTGCAGGATCTCTCTCTGGAGAGGCCGGAGGTGGGAAGGGAGGAAAAGTTTCATCCTCTACGTGTTCATAATCTGGTATTTCAAACAAGCCATTTTCTTCTTGTTCTAACATCTTTTCCTCCAGGAGAAAAAAAAGTTATTTTTATCCAGCCAAAACAGTCTTCCTATCACACAATCTAGTTCCATCCACAGTGAAAGCCATGTTACAATCACTTAAACCACATTCCAAAGTCACACAAGATTTTTAAAAGTAGAAGATAGTAAGTATGAAGGAAAATGACAAATCAGAACTGAATGTAGACCCTACCACTAAATAACTACATGTTTTTTAATGTTTGTGTACATGGGTGTTTTGCATATATGTATGTCTGTATACCACATGCATACAGTGCCTGTGAAGACCAGAAGACATTACATCACTGGAATTCAAGTTAAGGAGACAGTTTTAGGTGAGAATCAAACCCTCTGTTAAGAGGTTAAGAGGTTAAGAAGTTAAGCCAGTGCTCTTAACCACTGAACCATCTATCTCTCCAGCCCCCAGATTTATTAATTTTGATTCTTCCAACCTAGACCATATTTTGGGACTGCAGATCCCTATTGTCCATTTTGCAGCTTTCAACTGTCAAGAGCATTTATTAACTAATACAGAAAATTAAATACTTTTCTTGTGGACCGGGAGGGGTAGTTAGAGACAAGGTTTCTCTGTGTAGCCCTATCTGTCTGTCCTGGAACTTGATCTATAGACCAGGCTGGCCTCAAACTCAGAGATCAGTCTGCCTCTGTCTCCTGAGTACTAGGATCAAAGATGTACACTACTGACGCTACTGCACCACCACCACCACCTGGCTACAAAATTGAGTTTCTACATACCCTCTATTCACTCAGTGACACCCATCAAGCCGTTCAAATTAAAGACAAGTCATCTTTGACACTTCCTTCCTATATTCAACATAACCTGTCCATTTAATTTCCTAAATTTTCCTTTAATATTTGTCCTTATCTCTATAGCCACTTCACAACACTTTTGTTTCAAGCACACCATTATTTCCATTCACTTCTACCTCTTTCAATGAATTCTCACTACAGCTGGCTAAGCTTTTGAAAATATAAAGCTGATATCATGCTAAAATTCAGTTTAAGAAATCCAATGTAGAGGCTAGAGATGGCTCAGCAGTTAAGAGCACTGACTGCTCTTCCGAAGGTCCTGAGTTCAGATCCCAACAACCACATGGTGGCTCACAACCATCTGTAATGAGATCTGCAGACAGATCTCTGAGTTGAGGCAGTATACTCTATATAGCACAGTACAGGACAGTTTGAGAGACATGGTCTCAAAAAAAGAAAAAAAATTTTCCAGTAGGGAAAAATAGGCTTTAAAATATACAGATCTTAATATAATTCTTGCCAGGCATAGTGGCACCTGTAATGCCAGCATTTAAAAGGAAATTAGGAGGTCAAGGTCAGTCTCGGCTACAGAGCAGTTCAAAGCTGGCCGGACCATAAGACTCTTTAAAACAAGAATAAAATTTATGTAGTGGCAACTTTACTTAATACTCTCTCTCTTTTTAGACTCCTTGAAAAGAGCAATTTCCACTGTCAAGAACCTCATGTTCATACAAAGGTGGTTTGGTTTTTTTGCTTTTGTTTTTTTTTTCCGGTTTTTCTAGTACAAACTTGTTTTTTATTTGGGTTTTTGTTGTTTTTTTCCCCAAAAAAACAGGGTTTCTCTGTATCTTCCTGAACTTGTTCTGTAGACCAGGTTGGCCTCAAACTCAGACATCTGCCTTTGTCTCCCTAGTTCTAGGATTAAAGCTCACCACCACCACCTGACTGACAAAGATATATTTTTACCTGTGTGTTTGTCTGTGTATATGTGCAGTATGCATGTGTATATGTTCAAAGAAGTGGAAAGGTGATGTATTTCCCAGAAACTGGAGTTACAAGCAGTCTTGAGTTGTAGTGTAGGTGGTGGGAACAGAGCCCAGGTCCTTTTCAAGAGCAGTAAATCCCTTACACCCACCAAGTCCTACTCTTGTATTTTCAAAGAGGGTCTTATACATAGGCCAAACTGGCCTCTAACTCCTGATCCTCCTGCGTCTACTTCCCAAATATAACATTACTTCCCTGACCCCTAATTTCTCTCAACTCCTAACCACTGCCTGAGATTACATAGCCTGCAATCCCAACACAAAGGCAGAGGCAGGAGGAACAGAGAGCTCATCATAGTTACAGATCCCGAGGCCAGCCAGAGACCTTAGAGAAAAGCGACCACTCAAATGTCCCTAAATTGGGTAATAACACTGTGAGTACATGTGGAAGCATAACAACAGCTTCCACAAGTTCTCTCACCATCTTGGAACTAAATTTAAATCATTGGATTTGTACTGTAAGCATTTTTTCCTGACAAGCCATCTTGATGGCCCAGAATTCTCTTATAAGACTTAACAGCAGGGGCTGGAGAGATGGCTCAGCAGTTAAGAGCACTGACTGCTCTTCCAGAGGTCCTAAGTTCAAATC
>NW_022196906.1:58722202-58745483 GCF_008632895.1 Mastomys coucha | reverse complement strand
TCCATAATGAGATCTGATGCCCTCTTCTGGTGTGTCTGAAGACAGCTACAGTGTACTCATATAAATAAGTAAATCTTTAAAAAGAAAAAAAAGAAAAGAAAAAGAATTAACAGCACCATGAAGAGGTTTTATAGGAATCATCATTTCTCAAATAGGCTTTATTTATTTAATGTTAGTCTCCTATATTGATTGTGGCTCTCTTATAACAAAAATCAGGCAGGTCTCTTTGTTGTTTCACCACTATGTCCCAAAACCTGATACACAACAGGTGTCCAATAAACATTTGCTGAAGAAAGGAATTTAAAAAGAATTCCAAGCCAGAAACAGTGATATGCACTGTAGTCCTAACACTCCAGAGGCTAAAGTAGGAACCGGGAGGCCAGTCAGGGCAAAAGTCCTTCTCTATAAACACAGGGAACATACAATACAGATGTAGGCTGTTAATGGAGGGCTTGGCTAGAATTCACAAAGCCTTGAATTCAATCCCTAGTACCCCATAAACTACCCTGGGGTGGGGGCAGTGCATGGACTTGTAATCCCAGCCCTCAGGAAGAAACAAGATCAGACATTTGTTATCATCAGCTATGTGGCTGGGTCAACCCCAGACCAGCTTGGGCTACAGGAGAACCATTATATTTAATTATATCTAATTAGAAATAAAAATCTCAGGCTGGAAAGGTGGCTGGGGGTGGTTAAGAACACAAATTGCTTTTGTAGAGTACCTGAGTTCAGTTGCCAGCACCACACTTGAATAGCTACTACCTATAACTACTGCTTCAGGGGTTTTGACATCTTTACATATCCCCCACACACTCTTAAGCCTCCAAAATTTCCTAAGTTAAAAATAAAATAAGGGCGGGGCGGTGGTGGCGCACGCCTTTAGTCCCAGCACTTGGGAGGCAGAGGCAGGCGGATTTCTGAGTTCCAGGCCAGCCTGGTCTACAGAGTGAGTTCCAGGACAGCCAGTGCTATACAGAGAAACCCTGTCTCAAAAAACCAAAAAAAAAAAAAAAGAAAGAAGAAAAAGAAAAACAAAAACAACTAAAGACATTATACCCAGAACATGTCTAAAACATCCCCCAAACTTTTAATTTATTACTTTATGTTTGTTGTATGTAGAATATGAGTGCATTATTTTCGTCTTAATTCCCGGTGTGAGAATTGGCTGCTTCAGACTGTCCACAGCAGCGGATATGACTTGCCTCGTGCTCTAACACTGGGGTGATTCTGCACACTGCAGAGAGCTCCTGCAACTGTGTGCAGTTCCGAATCCTGGGGACTTTTCAGAGGGTATATAAAGGCCAGGGTTGATTGGTTGCTGTTGGTCTTAAGTAGTGGTGAGCAAAGATAAGAAAAATTGCATATCCTCTTGGGTGAAGATCAAACTTGCCAAGGAACTTGATACCCCTCATTTGCAGGATAATGATAATGTTGCCCCCTTTCCCTCTATCTTTCTCTCTCTCTCTTTTAGGAGGCTGGAAGGGTAGATTAAGGGTAGAGGAGGGTGGAAGAAAGAAGAACCCACAAAGCAGCGAACTACTCTGTAGAGTCCGTTCTTTTCCTTCCACCTTTACATGAGATCCAGGGATCAAGCTCTCAGTAAGGCTTGTTCACCAAGCACTTTATTTACTTTACTAGCTGTCCCCAATTCTAAATTTCTGTGACCATAAATATATAAAAACAAACTGCCGGCTCCTGATAATAAAACGGCTAAGTCTTTGAGTAAGTTTTATGATCCATTAAATTTGGGAAGCAAGGGCAGATTATACCTTAAACCACCTGGCCTGGATTCTAGATCCAAAACAAGCACCCCAAAACCTCCAAACATCTAGTTAGTACATTCTGTCCCATTTTAATGGGAGGTTTGAAAACAGGACTTAACACTACAATAACCAGAAAATAACCAGTAAAGCACGAGGTGGGGCTTATCAGTAAACTGGTTTATCTTAGAATTTGTAAAGAATCAGAAGTTCACTTCGCTTCTTCCTCTCCTTGACAACCGACACACACCGTTTTAGACACTAACGAGTATGTCTCTTTCCCCCTGCTGGGGTCCTCACACTCCCAGAGCAGTATGAGTAACAAATTCAGCATCCGATCCACAATTCTTTGCCAGACCTGTGTCCAACCTACAACCTTTTCCTAGTTGTCAAAACAGATGCTCCTCACCCTAACGGAAGTCCTACCATCCTAGTCATGTCCCACCGTCGGTGCCAGCCCTAGAAATCTCGCGTCTCCCTTCAGTCCTCTCTCATCTAGTCCACCCCACCTTCTCAGTTCCGACGCTTAGTGCAGGTCGGTGCGCACGGTGAAGGCGCCGCCTCCGGTGCAGGCCCGCCATCCTCCGGCCCCTCGGGCGCCTCCCACTCGCTCCGCTTCCGCCTGGCTCCTGGGTGAGACCCCATTTCCCATTCCCCGCGCCCCGCGCCGGGCTCGCAGCGCGGACTCTACGTCCAAAGCTGCCCGCACAGAAATCGGTCTCACCTCACCGAAACGGCGGCCGCCGCCAAGGGCGCCAACAACGCTTCTCGCGAGACTCGGGACTAGGCTCCGGGAGAGAAACTGGGAAATTTGGCGCCAAGGGTACGCAAGAGGCATGGGCGGGGCCTAAGGGTCTGAGCCCCGCCCACCGGGCTCGGAAGCCCGCCTTCCCACCCCGAGCGTCTTCTACAGCAAAAAGAGTTCTCAGTCTCTAGGCTCTTCATTAGCTTCAGAAATAGGTCTCCGGATTTAGAAAACGAATGATGGAAGCCAGGCGTAACTTTGCACGTCTGGAGTCCCAGTACTCGGAGGCTGGAGTAGGAGGATCGCCACAGGTTCCAGGCCAGCGTCTACAAAAAAAAAAAAAAAAAAAAAAAAAAAAAAAAAAAAAAAAAAAAAAGGAAAGAAAGAAAGGAAGAGAGAGAGAGAAAAGAAAACTGATTTATAGAGGAGTACGTAGTGTCAGACAACATTGGCTAGGAAATTACTACATTTGCTTCAGAATAGCAAAATGTCATGACTATGAATTTTGTTAATTAAATAAAGATATGAGGAAAAGATTGTAGAAGTGTGTCAAGGGCTGGAGAGATGGCTCAGTAGTTAAGAGCAATGACTCTTCTTCCTGAGGTCCTGAGTTCAATTCCCAGCAAACACATGGTGGCTCACAACCATCTGTAATGGGATCTGACACCCTCTTCTGGTGTGTCTAAAGACAGCTACAGTGTCTACATAAAATAAAAAATAAAAATAAATCTTTAAAAAGGAAGAAAGAAAGAAAGATAGATGTCAAAAAAAAAAAAAAGGTTCCCCATTTTCTTTAAAAGTATTGAATCCAGTGCATACCTTTCATCTCAGGCAGATCCCTGGAAGTTCAAGTGCAGGTCTACAAGGCAAGTTCCAGGTCATCCAGTGCTACACAGTGAGACATTGTTTCAAAACAGCAAAAAAAGGAGTTCAGAGCTAGGGAGATCTCTCAGAGGGTAAAGGACTTCCTCACATTGCATGATGACCTGAATTCAGATCTCCATTACCCAGGTTAAAAAACAGCATGATGTTGCCCATAATCCCAGTTCTGGGAAGGCAAAAATAGGATTCCTCCAGCTGGCTAGCCATTCTAGCTTAACTGATGAACTCCAGGTACGGTGAGAGACCCTGTCTCAAAAAAAAAAAAAAAAAAAAAAGATGCCAGAGAGATACGGACAGCTTAACCATATTCCTCATGCAGGCGACTCAAGTGCACACACAGCCATATACATAATTCCAGGGTATCTGAGGCCCTCTTCTGACCTCCAGAGCACCAAGTGCTCTGTATATTTATATATGTATATTATGGTTTATGTATTTATGTATGTTCATATATGTGTGGATATGTATGTAAATATGTATGGTTTATTTATGTAGTTATGGGTATGTATAGATGCATGTATGGTTTATTTATGTATGTGTGGTTTATTTACGTATGGGTATGTATGTATACATGTATATATATGTATTACATACAAAGCCATAAATATAAAAGAAGTCTTTTTAAAAATGAGATTGTGAGCCAGGCAGTGTTGGTACTTGCCTTTAATCCCAGCACTTGGGAGGCAGAGGCAGGTGGATTTCTGAGTTCAAGGCCAGCCTGGTCTACAGAGTGAGTTCCAGGATAGCCAGGGCTACACAGAGAAATCCTGTCTCGGGAGAAAAAAAAGTAGTACTTAGGACAGGAGCAATCCCTTAGCAAGCCTGACTGGACTCAATCCTGAGGACCCACTAAGTGAAAGGAGAGAGCACACTCCTGAAAGTTGTTCTTTGAACTCTACACGTGGACCATAATACACACACACACACACACACACACACACACACACACACACATGAACAAACACAAACATACAATTGGTTGATTGGTTGGTTGGTTGGTTGGTGACGTAAATTGTTTTCAAGACAAGAGTTTCTCTGTATAGCTCTGGCTGTCCTGGAACTCACTCTGTAGACCAGGCTGGCCTCAAACTCATATCTGCTTGCCCCTGCCTCCCGAGTGCTCGGATTAAAGGAGTGTGCCAACACCTCCATCACCACCACTACAACCACCACCACTACACAAGGATAATACAACTTTTAAAACTTTAAAAAATACAGCCAAAAAGGTGGCTCCACAGTTAAGAGTACTTACTGCTCTCCAGAGAAGTGGAGTTGAGTTTCTCGAACCTATATGGTAATATACAATCGTCTGTAATTTGTTTCAGGAGATCTGCTGCCCTCTTCTGGTCTACTCAGGCACCAGAAACACATGTTGGGTACACAGACATTCGTGCAGAGAAAAATTCGTGCATATAAAATAAATATATTTTAGAACTTTAAAAATATTTTTTGATTTATTTATCTATCGTATACACAGTGTTCTGCCTGCATGTATGCCTGCAGACCAGAAAAGGGAACAAAATCTCATTATAGATGGCCATGAACCACCCTGTGGTTGCTGGGAATTGAACTCAGGACTTCTGGAAGAAGAACCAATGCTCCTAACTTCTGAGCTATCTCTCCAGCCCCCCTTAAAAATATTTTTATCTTTTTTATTTAATGTAATATTTGATACATACAAAATATTACAAAATATGTTCTATGGAGCCACAGCTATAGCTAAGTAGTAGAATGCTTGTCTACCCTTCAAAGAACCTGGGTTCAACTCCTAGAATCACAAGTAAAGAAAGAAAGAAAGAAAGAAAGAAAGAAAGAGGAAAAAGGGTGGGGGAAGAACCAGAAAGATGGCTCAATACTAAAGGGCACTTGCCTGTGACCTGAGTTTGATTCCTTGAGCCTAAGAATAGAAGGAGAAAACCGACTTCCACAAGTCATTCACTTACTTGTGTGCCAGGCATGCTGTGGCATACAATCACAAACACACACATAATCACACTTAAATAAATAAATGTAAATAAATAAAATGTGATTTTATTGTTATAAGAATAATTTTATAGCTGTGTGGTGGCAATGCACACCTTTAATTCCAGCACTTGGGAGGCAGAGGCAGGCAGATCTCTGAGTTCTAGGCCAGCCTGGTCTACAGAGTGAGTTCCAGTACAGCCAGGGCTACACAGAGAAACCCTATCTCAAAAAAAAACCAGAACATTACAAATAATTTTATTATTTTAAAATTAAATTATCAAATGTAATTTTCAAAACAAAAAGAAAGCATCATGACATATCATCCAACCTGACACCTAGTTAATGTTTTCGTCTGACTATGTTTGAATCTTTCCCATTCCCTCATACCTCATCTACAAATGCTATTTTCTTTCTTTTCTTCCTCTCTTTCTCTTTCTTTTTTTTAAAATTTATTTATTTTGAGTTCTCTGTCTGTATGTACTGTACACCTGTATGCCAGAAGAGGGCATCAGATCCCATTACAGATGGTTGTGAATCATCATGTAGTTGCTTGGAATTGAACTCAGTACCTCTGGAAGAGCAGACATCTTAACTGCTTAAGCACTTAAGACTCAACTGCTGAGCCATCTCTTCTAGACCCCTTTCTTCCTTCCTTCCTTCCTTCTTTTTTTTAACAGAATATTACTACATAGTTCAGGCTAGCCTGCTGAGATTAAAGGTGCTCATTCACCACTATACCCAGAATTTTTACTTTTTCTTTCTTTATTTTTTGGTTTTTCATTACAGGGTTTCTCTGTATAGCCCTGGCTGTCCTGGAACTCACTCTGTAGACCAGGCTGGCCTCGAACTCAGAAATCCACCTGCCTCTACCTCCCAAGTGCTGGGATTAAAGACATGCACCACCACTGCCTGGCTTGATTTTTTACTTTTCATGTTTAATATTGATTGTGTGTCTGTGTATGGGCATGTGCACATGAATTTAGGTGCCCAGGGAGGCCAGCAGTGTGGGATCCCCTGGAGTTGTAGTCTCAGGTGTTTGTGAGCTGTCTTTTGCAGGTGCTGAGAATGGCATGGAACCCTGCAGGACAGTACATGTTATTAATGAATGAGCTGTCTCTCCAACCCCCATTTATCACTCCTTCTGAAAATAGTTTAGGAATATATGTATAATTTCATATATAAATACAAATTATATTTTATTCATTATCACTTGCTTTCTTCACATTTTTATATTATTTTTAAAGATTTTTTTATGTGTATGAGGAGTTTTGCACCTGTGTATGTGAATAATGTTTGTGCAGTGCCCAAAGAGGCCAGAAGAGGGCATTGTATCTCCAAAACTGGGCTACAGGCAGTTGTGAACCACCCTGTGGATGGGAGGCCCAGAATGAAGGATCTTCTGGAAGAGGAAAACGTGCTCTGCAGCCCTCAGCAATCTCTCAAGCATCCCTTTGTTTCTTTGTTCTTTTTTTTGTTCATTTGTTTTTATGTGTATATATGTGTTTGCCTGTACATGTGTCATGTACATACAGGTTTCCAAGGAAGCCAGAAGAAGGCCTGGAATTCCCTTGAAGCTGGAGTTCCCAGCAGTTATAGGCTACCATATGGGTGCTGGGAACTGAACCCTACCCTCTGCAAGAGCAGCAAGTGGTTTAACCACTGAGCTACTCTTCAGCTCAATGTCCTTTATGTGTTGTTTTGTTACTTTGTGTTGTTTTATTTGGGGGGAGGGGAGGTGGGGTTTTCTTATTGTTTTGTTTCTTTTGTTCATTTGTTTGTTTCATGTTTTTTACATGGGTCTTACTATGGAGATGTGACTGTCCTGGAACTTACTATGTAGACCAGGCTTGCCTGGAACTCACAGAGCTGGACCTGTCTCTGCGGGCCACCCCCAGAAGAACCTGAAACTGAAGACATGCACCACCACCACTACCCCACAGCTGATAGCTCTTGCCTCTGACCTTCATACACTGCACCAGGGTGTATGGTTTCTGTTCAGGCTCACTTTTTCTTTTCCATATTTTGTTCAGAAAGTGTTCATGGTTGCACACTACACCACAATTTATTTAACATCCCTTTTATTGGTGGATGTTTGGAAGATTTCTAGTTGATTTCTAGTTGTGTAACTGTGTGTAGCACTGCCTCTGACCATGTGTGTGATGTATGCATATATATATATATATATGTTAATTTAAGGAGCAAAAACCTAAAAAGACAAGAGGGAATGGGATCTAGGTCACAGATGGAGGAGGTGGCGTCTGATGGGAAAGTGGGCCAGTTCACTCCCGTAGGAGTTTATGTGGAGGCGTGTTAGGTTTGTGAGAGAAAGCCAGGCTCTGAGAAGATGACCAAGGCACACCAGAGTTGAGGTTCTGTCAAGTAAATGCAGTGGAGAGAAAAATGTAAAGGAAAGGGGGTATTTGCCAAAAGTGATTGCTAGCCTTTGGATCTGCACTGAGTGGGGAGCTCAGAACTAGAGAAGGTCGAGCAAGGGGAGAAGTTTAAGTGAATTTGACATCTCAGTGGGGCCTGGGGGCTTCTTTCTAGGTTTGTTGATGGCAACAAGCGGAGAGGAGAGTTCCAGATCCTGCAGTTGGAAACTGTGGAAACTGTGCCCACTGGAGGGTACAGAGGCCGATTATATCGAAAGAAGTTTCCCTTCTCTTCATAGGTCAGATGCAACTGACCTCAATCCCATTACTACTACCCTTTGTGGAGACTGGGAGCCCTCCTGGGATTCCTAAAAATTCAGTGAGAAGTTCTCATAGTCATTTTGGCCTCAGAACTTGAACTTGGACTCTTCTTCCAGTTTCAATAGTAAAACCTGAGGCTTACTTTGTAGACCAGTTTGGCCTCCAACTCACAGAGATCCACCTGCTCTGCTTCCCAAGTGCTAGGATTAAAGGCATACTCCACAATGCCCAGAAATAGATGTTTTTAAACATTTTAGAATGTTAAATAAATGAAATTGTACAATAAGAACATATTTGGTGCGTGGCTTCTTCCATATACGTTAATAGATGTTGGTTGCTGAGTAGAGTATCACTTTACAGATAGGCCACCATTTCTGTCCTCATTATTGCTAGGCAAATGCTCCACCACTGAGTCACACTGCCAACCACTGGCTCACTCTTTTGTGTTTAAAGATTTTTAGCTGGTATTGGTGGCACACACCTTTATAATTCCAGCACTCCGGAGGCAGAGACAGGTGAATTTCTAAATTCGAGGCCAATCTGATCTACAGAGTAAGTTCCAGGACACCTGGGCTTTATGGAGAAACTGTCTTGGAAACAAATGTTTAAATTTTATTTTTAATTATTTGTGTGTACGGATGTGTAAAAGAGAGGACTTGATGAACACTGGATGCAGTGCCAGTGGAGGCCAGAAGAGGGCGATAGATAACCTCGAGCTAGTCTCAGCCGTTCAGCTAGACTGGTGGGACAATCAGCAATCCGCCTGTCTCAGGCACCCTGATGCAACATTCTGTCTGTCAGTCTGTCTACCTCCCTACCTCACTATCTACCTGATAACTTATTTCTCTGTAGGCGGTGAAATAAACCAATTTAAGCCAGATTAGAATATATTAAAGACAGGTTTATTGGGAAGCTGCTCTCAAGTGAGTTCACTGGTCCCAAGGAAGGGAAGGGAAGGGGCCAGGGAAGTCACCATGGGGATTCAGGGGCTGGGGGAGAAAGAGATAAAGGATGTGCTTGGAAGAGAGAGAAGGCGAAGGAGAGGGAAAGAGAGGAAGGGGAAGGGGGAGAGGGAACACACAAATTATCTGGATTGCATAGGGAGGAGTCTCTGGGAGAAAGGCAGCCCAGTCCCTGGCTTGGAAAGTTCATGGTTGGGGGCAGGATATACCAGGTAGAAACCAAGGGTTACTGGGAGAACCTGGAGACCAGGTCTGCGGGATCCAAAACCTACCTACCTACGGATCTATTTATTTATTCCATAGGAGCTGCAGGTCCAAACTCAGGTCCTCAATTGTTGTTCTTTTGGGCAGACTAGGCTGGCCTTGAAGTGCCTCTGCCTCCCAAATGCTGGGATTAAAGGCAAGCGCTGCCACCACCAGCCACCACCAGCACCTCCCAGCTGGGTCCTCATTCTTGAGCAGCAAGTACTTCCCTGACTGATCTACCTCCCCGACTCTGTCAACATTTTGGAAGAAAACAAAGTAAAGCAGTATATATAGCTTAACAGAACAATCAGAAATGATCATAGAGCTCACAGAGATCTGCCTGCCTCTGCCTCTGAATTCGGGGATTAAAGGCATGCACAACCACAGCCCAGCCTGTCAACTTCTTACAGTTTCTTTCATGTGAGAAGTGTGTGTGTGTGTGTGTGTGTGTGTGTGTGTGTGTGTGTGTGTGTGATAAGCAATGCTGAAATGAGTATCTGTTGGTACACAAATCTATGTGGGGAGCAGATGAAGTCCTGAGAGAATGCTATCATTGACAAGGGCACTGTGTCTCAGCCTATGGAAAGAGCAAAGCCTTCTCTGATAAGTGTTGAGGAACAATTGACCTTTTGCTAAAGCCAGTGTACAGAAAGTCTTGTTGTAGGTTCCTCTTCTTTATTTATAGCCTGAGGCTGCACTACAGAGGCATCCCATGGAGACCAGCTAACCCTTCCTCTTTGTAATCCACAGAGAACGTGTGCAGTTTTTCCAAGTCATGTAGTAGGTGTCATCCATCAACAAGCAAAGCCGTATGACCCCAGCTTTTCTCCCTGTGTGTCTGTTGTTTCTTCCATTGTCTGTGATTTCTTCACTTCTGGGTTGACTCAGTCAGGTTTCCAGGACCGAGCCCAGCAGGATGTAGCATATTTGCACATTGTTGTGAAATATAATGCTGCGAGTGGGAGGGGGTACCCACGCCAAGGTGTGCCACTGAGTAATGATGCCACACAGATCTAGTGTGAAAGGGTTATTGGGGGAAGGGAACGGAGTGAGGGCCAGGGAAGAGATAGAGGTAGATGAGTGGGCATCTAGACAGGCAGATAGATGGGGGGAGCATCCTCTCTCAGCAAGAGCACACTATTTACACACACATGGAGGGTGGAGAGAGAGACAGAGAGAAGAGACAGACAGACAGAGGAGAGGAGACAGACAGACACACACACACACACACAGAGAGAGAGAGAGGAGAGGAAGAAAGAGAGACAGAGACAGACAGAGGAAGAATGTCAGGAACAGAGATTGGGGCCTGGGGCCTGGGGTGACTGGCAATCTTTTTATCCAGCTTCACACACCTGTCCCACCACCTGGAGGTGTCAGGCCATACCATAAGCAATTGCTAGGTCCCTGAGGCAGGCCGGAGGAATCACCTGTCCTCTAACACACAGCTCATCAGTATTCCTCCAAAGTTGATTTCTAAACCTGAGTTATCTGCATCAGGGATGTAATAGGAAATTACTTAAAATTTTTATTTATTTTATTTATTTATTTTGTTTTTTTTTTTGAGATGGGGTTTCTCTGTATAGCCTTGGCTGTCCTGGAATTCACTTTGTAAACCAGGCTGGCCTCGAACTCACAAATTTGCCTGCCTCTGCCTCCCAAGTGCTGGGATTAGAGGCATGCGTCACCACCGCCCGGCTTGTTTTCACTTTTAAGTATTTATTTTGTTTTTATCTGTATGAGTGTTTTGATTGCATGTCTATATGTGCACCACATGCTGGTCTGGAAAACACTGTTTAGACCAGGTTGACCTTGAACTGGCCCTACCTGGGATTAGAGACTGTACAAACATGCTAGGCAGGAGCTAGATTTTAAACATTTTAGAAGTATAACCCATCGTCTGGATGTTTATGGTCCTGTCAGTCTTGCAGCTGCTCCTGCTGAATAAGTCATGTGAAGCCAGAGCAGATGGTCCCTGCCCCCTAGGAGATGCCTCTCCTTCCTCAGTTCCTCAGGTCAGCCATTCCAACTGCAGTGAAACCGCTGAGGGATTTTGATAACCATTTTTTTGTTTGTTTTTAAACAGTTTTAGATTCATTTATTTTTAATGTGCATTGGTGTTTTGCCTGTATTTATGGCTATGTGAGGGTGCCAGCTCTCCTGGAACTGGAGTTACAAACAGGTGTCAACTGCTGCTATGTGGGTGCTGAGAATTGAACCAGGGTCCTAACCTCTGAGCCATCTCTTCCAACCCTTGATAATCATTTTTTTTTTAATTATTTATTTTGTGTATATGAGTGCTGTATCTGCATGTACACCTGCGTGCCAGATCCCACCACAGGTGGTTGTGAGACACCATGTGGTGGCTGGGAAGTGAACTCAGGATCTCTTAACTGCTGAGCCATCGCTCCAGCCCCTTGATAACCATTTTTAATAGTCACTTATCCTTAGTTTAAAGGGAGATGCTCCAACGGATGTGAGCTCAGGCACTGTCTGAGGATGTGGCCTAAGTCAGGCAGGATGCCAGGTCCTGAGCATCTTTGGAGGAGCCCAGGGCAGCAAACTTGGCCTGGATGGCAGATATGCTGCTGTGGTACTTTGCATTGTTTTTTTGTTTGTTTGGTTGGCTGGTTGGTTGGTTGGTTTGGTTTGGTTTTTTTTACTCTTGTGTAGCACAGTGAAAGAAGATACTCAGGACATTCCGGCATCTTTAAGGGAAGTCTTACTTCCTTTGCAATCCAAATCCAGGATTCCCAAACTCCTTATTTTCAAATCTGGTCAGAGAGGTTAAACAGATTTCCAGTCTCTTTGCCAAAACATTCACCCAAATGCTTGCCATGGCTGCCCCGCCCTTCTCTATCACGCCTTTTTCTACTCTGTGGGGAATTCCTTCATCACCCTCTTCCTGGCAAGTGCTTTGCAAAGATTACAGGCAGGAAATGTAAATGGGGCCGGTGACCCTTGGAGCTGCAGAATCTGGATGGAGGCTGTGAGAAGAGCAGCCCAGGCAGTTTGCTTTCCCTTGAAAGGGATTGAGGTGCAAGTCCCACATACCAAAGCAGGCCTGGCTTCCAGGTTCTCCGGGCATCCCTCAGTCCCTGTCTGGTGTACCCTGCCCTCCACCCTGAACCTTCCAGACCCTATCCGCTTCTTTTCCCCATAGCGACTTCCCTGTTCTTGGTCGTTGGGGCCAGTGAACTCTCCAACCCAATAGGAGCTTCCCAACAAACCTGCCTTGAATATAATCTAGTCTGGTTTAAATTGGCTTCTTTTACCGGTGGTGGAGAAATAACCTATCAAGAACCACTGGAGAGTGTGAGCATTTCTCTATAACTCAGTCTTGCTCAGAGCCAGGTTAGTTTATAGAACACCAAGAATTTGTCTGAGCAGATTTTCATTTCCAGTAATGAATCACATCATACATAATCTAGGACTTGTTCATATTTTAAGATATTGGAAACTGTAATTATTGGTACCTGGGTGTATTTTACGGTTTTATGTGCTGTCTAGGAGCAAGAAATCTCTTTTCTACAATGTACTAGATTACTATACTGTAACAACCCCATAAAATATGACTTATTGTTTATTTTACAATGGTAATAATATCATGTCACTAGGTTTCTGCTGACCCATATAGGATTTATCTTTGCTCTTGTCTTAGTTAGGGTTTTACTGCTGTGAACAGAAACCATGACCAAGGTAACTTTTTTTTTCTTTTTTTGGTTTTCTCTGTGTAGCCCTGGCCATCCTGGAACTCACTCTGTAGACCAGGCTGGCCTCGACCTCAGAAATCTGCCTGCCTCTGCCTCCCAAGTACTAGGTTTAAAGGTGTGAGCCACCACTGCTCAGCCCAAGGCAACTCTTATAAGGAAAACATTTAATGGCTTACAGGTTCAGAGGATCAGTCCATTATCATGGTGCAGGAGGAGTTGAGAGTTCTACATCTTTATGTAAAGGCTGCTAGCAGAACACTGACTTCCAGGCAAGTGGATTGAGGGTCTTAAAGCCCACACCCACAGTGACACACCTACTCCTTCAAGGCCACACCTTCTAATAGCACCACTCCCTGGGCTGAGCATATATAAACTATCACAGCTCTTCTCTAGACTTTTTTTGAAGGAGAGACCTTTGGAATTGAAGCCCACACCAGCATCTGATACCAGACTTACATTTTAAAAAAAGAGTGGGAGACTCGAGGCTGGAGAGATGGCTCAGCAGTTGAGAGCACTTGTATATAAACATAGACATACAAACATATGTTAACATATGTTAAAAAATAAAAATAAGGGCTGGAGAGATGACTCAGCAGTTAAGAGCACTGACTGCTCTTCCAGAGGTCCTGAGTTCAATTCCCAGCAACCACATGGTGGCTAAGATCTGATGCCCTCTTTTGGTGTGTCTGAAGACAGTTACAGTGTGCTCACATAAAATAAATAAATAAATCTTGGAAAAAATAAATAAAAAATAAAAATAAAACTCTGTCCAGAAAGAAACACAGGATGAGAGAACTAATGGCAGTAGCAGCCTTCGAGCTGGGGCTGTAGCTTGGTTGGTACAGCACTTGCTTATCCATCAAGCCTCAAGTCAGGTGATCCCCTTTATTGTGTAAGTGCTATGCTCATCTGTCATCAGCCCTCTGGAGGCAGAGGCAGGAGGAAGAGAGATCTAACTCATCCTTCGTTATAGAAGTTGGAGGACATCTTATAAAACATGAGTCCCTGTGCCAAATAAAATAAATGGTAAAAGCACCTGATAGAGTCAGAACTCTTATGACTATGGCATAGGATATGTAATATGGTGCAGACCCAACCAAAGGTGGCTTTCCTCATGTTAAGTAACTTATGCTTGCTATAATCAACAATTTCTCTTTTATCAGAAGTTTTTTTTAAAGATTTATTTTATTTATTTTTATATATGTGATGAGTAGTAAACTGTAGCTGTCCTCAGATACACCAGAAGAGGGCACCAGACCCCATTACAGATGGTTGTGAGGCACCATGTGGTTGCTGGGAATTGAACTCAGGACCTCTGGAAGAGCAGTCAGTGCTCTTAACCACTGAGCCAACTCTCCAGCACACCTACCAGAAGTTTTTTTTTTTTTTTTTAAGATTGTTTATTTGCTTATTTCTTATGTATAAGTGTTTTGCCTGTACTTATATGTATGCATGTATGTATGCGTGCAAGTGCCCACCGTCTGCATGCCTGATGCCTGTGGAGGCCAGAAGAGTCTATTGGATCACCTGGAACTAGAGTTACAGGCTTTTGTAAGATGGCATGTTGTAGGTGCTGAGAACCGAACCTGGGTCCTCTGCAAGAGCAGCCAGTGGGACTGGAGATAGATAGGCTCAGCAGCGAAGAACATTTGCTGCTCTTCCAGACAGTATGAGTTTGGTTCCTAGAACCCATGTCTGCATTTTATCTGTCTGCCTGTCTGTCTGCCTATCTATTATCTATCTGTCTGTCTGTCTATCTATCTATCTATCTATCTATCTATTTAGGTTTTTCAGAGACAGGGTTTATCTGATAGCCCTGGCTGTCCTGGAACTTGCTTTGGTTTTTTTTGTTTGTTTGTTTGTTTTTGTTTTTTAGATTTATTTTATTTTTTTAGATTTATTTTATTTATTTTATGTGTGTGTGTACATTGTAGCTGTATGTGGCTGCTGGGAATTGGACTCAGGACCTCTGCCCGCCCCACTCGCTCTTGCCCCCGCTTGCTCGCTCCGGCCCTGCTCGCTCCAGCGTAATTCACTGTAGCTGTCTCACTGTAGCTGTCTTCAGACACACCAGAAGAGGGCGTCCGATCTCATTATGGGTGGTTGTGAGCCACCATGTGATTGCTGGGATCAGAACTCAGGACCTTCTGAAGAGCAGTCAGTGCTCTTACCTGCTGAGCCATTTTGCCAGGCCTGGAACTTGCTTTGTTGACTGCATCAGGTACCTCACAACTGCCTATGACTTCAGTTCCAGGAGATCTGAAGCCTGTGGCTTCCAAGAACACCTTCATCATGTTCATCATGTGCACATACACACACATGCATCTACACACAATTAAAAATAATAAAAAAATAAAAATGTTTTTTAAAGAGCAGGGCATGACGTGCTCCTCAGCAGTGCACCATCTCTCCAGGTCCCTGAAAGAAGTTTCTTCTTTTGAACTTCCCAAATGTGTTTTCTCTAAGAAGAAAATAAAAGATTATAATTTTTAAGGGAGCAAATACGAGCTGGCTTCTAAAATAAAACTTGTAGTCGGCTGGAGAGATGGTGTAGCTGTTGAGAGCACTGGTGCTCTTGCAGAGGACCCAGATTTGGTCCCAGCATCACGTGGTAGCTTGCAGCCATCTGTTAACTCCAGGGACCTGACACCCTTTTTGGTCTCCATAGGCACCAGTATGCAAATGGTACACAGGCATACATGTGCTTAGAATAACCATATTCATAATATAAAATGAAAATGGATGGATGGCAGTGGCTTGATGAAAAGGCAACGATGTCTTTTCAACCTTTGATCCCAGCACAAGGGAGGCAGAGGTGGGCAGATCTCTGTGAGTTCAAGACTGCCTTGTCTACAAAGCAAGTTCCAGCACAGCCAGGGCTATACAGGAAAACCCTGTCTTGGAAAACCCAGATGTGAAAATCCAATGATGCCATGCCATCCAACTGATGGCAACTGTGTGGACAAGGCGAAGGGCAAGCTCAGGACCTCATCCTGTGAACAGGCTAGCCTTGAACAGTGGACCAAGGACACTTCAGGCTTCTTTCCTACATTCTATGCTTATATAAACATGCTAATTATGTCATAGTTTTGTGTCTTTGGGGAGTTTTCTTTAGTTGTTAGTTTTGATTGGGGGGTGGTTGGTTGGTTTTTTGAGACGGTCTCTTGAACCCAGGCTCCCCGCCAACACACTATTTAAGCTGATTCTGACCTTGAAACCTAATCTTTCCACAGCTCTCTCCTGATAGTTATGCAATTTAAAAAAGCACAAACTGCTCAGAGGAAATAATGTTTTGTTTTACTTTAAAGAACAAAACACAGGGTCTTGCCATATATTGCTGGCTGGCCTGGAACTCTATATAGAGCAGGCTGCCCTCAATTACACAAGAGACGTCTTTGCCTCTAGAGTGCTGGGCTTAAAGGCATGTGTCACCATGCTCAGCTTTTTTTTGTTTGCTTGTCACATGGGAAATGTTTCTCCCACTAAATCATTTGTATTGGCAGAAGTGGTGGGAAATGCCTTAAGTCACGGCTCTTGGAAGGCAAAGGCAGTTGGATCTCTGTGAATTTGAGGTCTATATAGCGGGTTCAAAGCCAGCCTGGTCTAGAGCACCCTGAAAACCCTGTCTGCTCCCTTCCTGATGCTCTTGAGGAAACTCACTGTTCCAATTTGTCATGTTAGATGGGGTTTGCCAGGTTTCAAGCTTTATATAAAAAATAATGGGCAGTGGTGGCTCATGCCTTTAATCTCAGCACTAGGGAGGCAGAGGCAGACGGATCTCTTAAGTTCAAGGCCAGAAATGTATTTACAGTATTATTCTACGTTTTTCTTTTTTCTTCCTTTCTTTTTTTTTCTTTCTTTTTCCTTTTAAAATAGATTTGAGGCTGGAGAGATGGCTCAGTGGTTAAAAGCACTGGTTGTTCTTCCAGAGGTCTTGAGTTCAATTCCCAGCAACCACATAGTGGCTTAACAACCATCTATAACAGAATCTGATGCCCTCTTCTGGCATGTTTGAAGAGATTGACAGTGTGCTCACATACATAAAAAAAATAAATAAATCTTTGAAAAAAATTTTAAGATTAGATTTATTTATGTATATGAGTACACTGTCCAACCTTCAGACACACCAGAAGAGGGCACCAGATCCCATTACAGATGGTTGTGAGCCATCATGTCACTGCTGGGAATTGAACTCAGGACTTCTGGAAGAGCAGTCGATGCTCTTAACCACTGAGCCATCTCTCCAGTCTCCCTATTTTTCTTTTTTCTAAGTTGGGGGCAAAGACTTGGGGTTGTTTCCTGTCACCCACATGAAGTAGCTCACAAGTCACTTGTAGTTCCAGCTCCAGGGGGTCTGACACCTCTGGCCTCTGTGGGCACCTGTATTCACATACATATACTCAACATGTAGACAACACATAAACATAATTTAAAGACTAGTGAAAACAAATATATATATATTTTTTTAACTTAGGGGACTGTGGAGGCATGGGTGTGGGAGAACTGGCCCAGATGGTGTAGGCATGTGAGAGCTGGAAGGGTGAGCAACCCAGCTGCCTCCCCAGGCCCAGATCCAAGGTTTTGAGTTGGTCCATCCTGAAATCTTCCCCATCTATGAGTTGCTGGAATTTGTGGTGAAGGGCTCCACAGTGACAAGATCTACATGACTCGGGGGCAACAGTGGGATGTCTCAGTTAGAGTCCAGTACTGATGGCTGATGGTGTAGCAGAGGCCAGAGGCCTCAAACCAGGACAGTGACTCATCGCGTGAACATTTGAAAGTAAAGCTGTTTAGGCAAAAGGGCATTCTGTGTAACACACTGCAACTTCCACTGCCACTATGATAACCTAATATGTGACTGAGAGGTGGGAAAGACGGAGGAAGGAGGGAACGAGCTGAACTCATGTGAATGGTATCCTCACAGAAGCCTGCAGTTTATAGAGGAGAAGGTTGGTGCCCAGAGGGGTCAGAGAAAAGGTTTTTGTGTGTTTGCTTGCTTCTGATATTTTTGCTTTTGTTTTCTAATTTTTATTTTTATTTATTTATTTATTTATTTTATTGTTTTGGTTTTTCGAGACAGGGTTTCTCTGTGTAGCCCTGGCTGTCCTGGAACTCACTCCGTAGACCAGGCTGGCCTTGAACTCAGAACTCAGAAATCCGCCTGCCTCTGCCTCGCAAGTGCTAGGATTAAAGGCATGTGCCACCACCGCCCGGCTAATTTTTATTTTTATTTATTTTTTAATTTTCTTTTGGGGTGGAAGTTGCAAGGGAGGAGGGCAGGTGTGGAAGGTCTCTGAGATAAGTGGGATTGGAGTTCATGATGTGAAATTCCCAAAGATTCAATAAAAAAATTACGTTACAAAAATGTAGAGGGCTGCTGAGTTGATTGAGCGAGTAAATGTGCTTGCTACCAGGCTGACATGACAACTTGAGTTCAGTTCCTAGAAGCTATGGTGGAGAACTGATTCCTGAAAAATTGTCCACTGATCTGCGTGAGTATTCCACAGCACCACAGCACGTGCACACCCAAGCATATATACACAGCCCTACACACACACACACACACACACACACACACACACACACACAAAAGTAAAAATGCTTAATTAACTGAGGTTAGTGTATATGTGTCTGTGATGTATGAATACATGTGTGTGCAGGTGTGCGACCCTGTGTATGTACAGGGACACCGAGGAGGACTCTGAACACCCTGTTCTATCACCCACCACCTCAGCCCCTGAGCCGGAGTCTATTACTGAGCCTGGAGCTAGGCTGATAGCTCCCCAAATATAACTGGGGCCACACCTGGTTTCTATGTGGGTTCTGGGAATTCCATGAGCTTGAGCAGCAAGTGCTCTCACCCAGTGAATCATCTCTCCATTAATTTTCTCCACAGTGGGAAGTTTGTGATTTGTTTATATTTTTTGGTCAGTTTTCACAATGTCCCATAGCATGGATGAATGTGAGTGAATATGCTATTTACCTGCTTATTACCATTGGTGGACATCTGGACTGTTTCTCCTAAGCTATTACAAATGGTATTGTTATGAGCATACCTAAACATGTTTGCCTGAACATAAACATTGATGTCAATAGGTCTACAGTGCATCAAATAGAATAGCTGTGTGACAGGGGAGATGTGCAATTTTAGTCTTACCAAATACTGTCAGGCAGACCTCCAAATGAGTTGAACAAATTTATTTACCCCGCCTTGGTGGGAGGGAGCCCTAGGGGTTTGTCTTATTAGTGCTTCTATTGCTTTGATGAAATACCATGATCAACATGCAATTTGGGTGAAAAGTATTATTTTGCTTACACTTCCACATCGGAGTTCATCATTCAGGGAAGTCCAAGCAGGGATCGGATCGGGAGGGAGAACGTGAAGCAGAGGCCCTTACTTGCTCACTTGCTTGCTCACCCTGGACCACCCATCCAGGGGTGGCGCCACTCACATCAATCACCAATCAAGAAAATGCTCACAGCTTGTCAAAGGCCAATCTGGTAGCAGCATTTTCTCAACTGAAGTTCCTTTCAAAATGATTCTAGCCCGCGTCAAGTTCACATAAGAGCTGGCAACAGGGGATTGGTGAGATGGCTCAGCAGTTAAGAGCACTGACTGCTCTTCTAGAGGTCCTGAGTTCAAATCCCAGCAACCACATGGTGGCTCACAACCATCTGTAATGATATCTGAAGACAGCTAATGTACTTACATATAATAAATAAATAAAACATAAAAAAAAAAAGAGCCAGCAGCCACAGTGTTCCCCATTGTTAACAACAGTTTGTTGTCATTGTGTGTTGTTTTGTTTTTCTATGATCCTGGGACTCAAACCAGGGCTTCACGAACACAAGCTCTATACCACTGAGCCACATCTCAGCCCAGACAATAACTTGGGTACATGAATCTTTTGTGGAGGAATTATAAATAATGGAAAGGGAGAGAATAAAAGAAAAAAGTAAATAAAACAGGCCACCTAAGATCGTTGGCTTAAACTTCTAAAGTTTATTAGTTCTTTTTTTTAATGAAAGATTTATTTATTTATTTTATGTATATGAGTACACTGTAGCTGTCTTCAGACACACCAGCAGAGGGCATCAAATCTCATTACAGATGGTTGTGAGCCACCATGTAGTTGCTGGGAATTGAACTCAGGACCTCTGGAAGAGCAGTTGGTGCTCTTAACTGCTGAGCCATCTCTCCAGCCCTGTTTATTAGTTCTTACTGGTTGAAATCCCTGGACAAAGAAGTATTCTTGCCCACTATTTCATCATATGGCTGTGCTGCAGACGATTTCTCTTCTGCTCATATCTAGGTGGTTCCAGATTTTAGCTATTTGTGGCTCATTCTTTTACATGGTTTCATAATTCCCCCGCAAAGAGATTACAGAGTCAAATTGTGCAAATATTTTTGAAACCAAATTGTTTCCCAGAGAGCCTCTATAAATGATTCTCCTCCTGGCAGATTATGTTTACATGAAGAAACCCCACACACACCACGCTTTATGTAGCTTATGTGTGTTAGATACTGTTCCTTCATGGTTTCATTTAGGACACTCAATCTGCTGTAGCAGCATAATGCTCATGTTATAGGTGAACTAGCTAGGTCCAGGGATGGTAAGTGTGGTTGAAAGGCAGATGTGAAAGTGTTCCCAAATTCATAATCTTTGTAAATTTTACCATACAGCATTACATAAGCCTATTTTCATGCAAATGTTTAACATACTTCAAACATATTACCGGTTTTGACATTGAACCTCAGGAGTAGATGTCTGAATTAAAGGTACTCCTTGGGTCATGATACATGTTCGCAGTCATTGTCCTTGTATTTCTTTTTTTTTTTTAATTATTTATTTATTATATGTAAGTACACTGTAGCTGTCTTCAGACACTCCAGAAGAGGGCATCAGATCTCATTACAGATGGTTGTGAGCCACCATGTGGTTGCTGGGATTTGAATTCAGGACCTTCAGAAAAGCAGTCAGTGCTCTTAACTGCTGAGCCATCTCTCCAGCCCAGTCCTTGTATTTCTTTAATCCTCATATTGGAGATTTTTCCTTTCCTTCCTCTTTCTTTCTTTCTTTCTTCTTCTTCTTCTTCTTCTTCTTCTTCTTCTTCTTCTTCTTCTTCTTCTTCTTCTTCTCCTCCTCCTCCTCTTCCTCCTCCTCTTCCTCCTCCTTCTTCCTCCTCCTTCTTCCTCTTCTTCTTTTTTAAAAATAGAGTCTTTCTATGCCACCCCAGCTGGCCTGGAACTGTGCCTCCTAAGTGCTGAGATTAAAGGCAGGCAACTGAATGTCCAGCTACATCTGCGATTTAATGACACTGTGTACACAGGGGATGAAGCATATAAATAAGACTTTCAAAGCTGGACAGTGGTAGCGTATGTCTTTAATCCCAGCACCTGGGAGGCAGAGGCAGGAGGATTTCTGAGTTCTAGGTCAGCCTGTCTACAGAATGAGTTCCAGGACAGCCAGGGCTATACAGAGAAACCCTGTCTCAAAAAAACCAATAAATAAATTAATTAATTCAATTAAATTAAAAATGAACTGGTTTTATTAAAAAAAAAAACTATTTTCATAGTCTACTTTTAGAGGCGCGTTTGCACATGCGCGCACACACACATACATACACACACACACACATACACACACACATACTGGAGGGGCTACATGTGGATGTGCGTGCACACACACACATGCACACACACACACACGCGCACACACACACACGAACATGCACACACATGTACTGGAGGGGCCAATTGTGGCTATGGCAGTACCATCTCTCTCTCCCTCCCTCCCTCTCTCCTTTCCTCTTTCTCTCTCTCTTTCTCTCTCTCTCTCTCTCTTTACTATTTTTGTTTTTCCAAGACAGGGTTTTCTCTGTGTAGCCCTGGCTTTCCCATTCAGACTGTAGACCCAGCCTGCTGTCCTCAAGCTCAGAAATCTCTCTGCCTCCGCCTCCGCCTCCGCCTCCGCCTCACAGCAGGGCAGTGGTGGTGCACAACTTTAATTTTAGCACTTATGATACAGAGACCATTAGATATCTGTGAGTTCCAGGCCAGCCACCAGTATAAAGTGAAATCCTATCTCCTACCTTTCCTGCCACCCCTCTCCCCAGAATTGTATGTGTCTGGGAACACAGCTCAGTAGGTAAAGTGTCTGCCTCAAAAGCATGAGGACCTGAGTTTGATACCCAGAAAACACATTTAAAAATGCCAGGTATGTCGGACTGTGGTGGCACATGCCTTTAATCTCAGCACTCCAGAGGCAGGCAGAGCTCAGTGAATGAAAAAAAAAAATGCCAGGCTTGACACTGCTTGGTGGCGAAGCACTTGAGAGTAGATAGGCCATGGACCTAGAGGAAAACCAAATACTATTTATTTGCTAAAGAAATTTAGCAATAATGAATCCTAACAACATTCAGCTATACTCATAGGTAAGTGTCCCACTCTGCCTTCAGCAGAGAAGCTTCCTTCTGCAGTAGATGGGAAGTAATACAGAGACCCATAACTGGACAGTGCAGAGAGTGACAGACCTTGGAACACTCAGCCCTAAATGGGATGTCTTCATCACATCCCTCTCCTCAAGGCTCAGGGAACATCAGGAGAAGAGGTGGGAAGACTGTAAAAGCTAGAGAGATGGAGGACACAACTGCCTTCTGGACACAACAGGACTAACACACACAAACTCAGAGGCAGCATGACAGAGCTTCACAGGTCCAAGCTGGATGGGCTCCCAGTGATGAGAGGGAGGTGGGCAGGAGCTCCATCTCCAACCAAGACGTGATCTCCAACTGACATCTGCCTGCAAAGGAAAAATTAATCCTTCCAATGGAGTCTCACTGGGCATACAAACCACACCTAAGGGGAAGGTTCCGCGTCCAGCCGTAGATAGCCAACACAAAACAAAGTCAACCGTATTTTTGGTAATTTTTTTTTTTTTTGCTTTGTTTTGTTGTTGTTGTTGTTTAGTTTTTTTTAACCTTATTGCTGTCTTGCTTGTACATTATGATTTCTGAATTTGTGTTTTTATGTGTGTGTATGTCTGCATGTGTATGTGTTTCTCTTGCTTTTTTTCTTCTTTATTTGATTTTCTTTCTCTCCTTTCTTTTTTTTCTTTCTCTCTTTTTTGCCTGTTTATTTTCTAAAGAGAGAGAGAAAGAAATCATGGAGTTAGAAGGGAAGGGAAGATAGGAATCTAGGAGGAGATGAGAGGAGAAACTGTGATCAGAATATATTCTATGAAAAAAGTTGGGCCGGGCGGTAGTGGCGCACGCCTTTAATCCCAGCACTTGGGAGGCAGAGGCAGGCGGATTTCTG
>NW_022196906.1:58708525-58722051 GCF_008632895.1 Mastomys coucha | reverse complement strand
TTAAGAGCACTAACTGCTCTTCCAGAGGCCCTGAGTTCAATTCCCAGCAACCACATGGTGGCTCACAATCATCTGTCATTGGATCCAATTTCCTCTTCTGGTATATCTGAAGATAGCTACAGTGCACTCATATAAATAAATAAAATAAATCTTTTTTAAAAAAATTAAAAAAAAAAACAAGCATGGTGGCATGCATTGTCATCTCTATATTGGGAAAATGGAAACAGGAATTTATCTGGGGCTCACAACCCAGCCTAGCTTAATTGTCAACCTCTGGGTTTCAGTGAGAGACCCTGTCTCAGAAACACACACACACACACACACAAATAAAAATAACAAAAAACAAGGTAGACAACTCTTCAGGAATGACATCTGAGGGTGTTCTCTGTCTTCCACACATGCACATATGTGCATCTCATCCTCTTCCGACGTAGCACACATACAGCCATGTGCACATGCATCCACACATACAAGGAAAAAAATAATATAAACAAATAAAGTCGGATGTGGTAGTGCTTAGGAGGGTGAGACAGTTGGAGCCCTGGTTCTCACTGGTCTGCTTGGGAAATTAAGACCCAGTCTCAAAACACATGGTGGCAGTTCCTGAGGAGCACAGTGAAGCAACTTCTGGTATTCACACTCATACTGACATGCAGACACACATATATTCACAAAGTTGATTTCAAGTAAAAAAAAAAAATGTTGGAGGTAAGATATCCCTGTGTTGCTCTGGAACTCAATAAGTAGATTCCTCTCTGATGCTGAGATTAAAGACATGTCACTAAGCTGCGCGGTGGTGGTGCACACCTTTAATCCCAGCACTTGGGAGGCAGAGGCAGGCGGATTTCTGAGTTTAATGCCATCCTGGTCTACAGAGTGAGTTCCAGGACAGCCAGGGCTACACAGAGAAACCCTGTCTCAAAAAAAAAAAAACAAAACCAAAAACCAAAAACCAAACCAAACCAAAACAACCCCCTCAAAAAAAAAAAACCCAAAAGACATGTCATAAAGGGAGCAGTGCACTCTTATTATTTATGATTTTACTCTGATTCTAAAAATAGCATGTGTCTCATATGAAGGACATAACGGCTTCTATGTACATATACACCTGTTTATATTAAGGCGTGGATGTTGAAAACAGGTAGACAGAGGAAGCAGGGAGATGTTAATCAAAGAATACAAAGGAACACATGCAGGATGAACAAGTCTGGACTGTTCATTTCTTTGATATAGAATCTAAGTATATTCTTTGTTGCCTTTGAGTTTGTGGGTTCCTCCTTCAACCTCTTTAATGCTGGGGTTACAGATGTCTACTTCCATAGCCAGCTAAGTCTAGATCTCTAATATCTAATATGAGGACTAAATTGATAAAATAGGATGTGGAGTTTTTGCTGAGTAGATTTTAGCTGCTGTTGTCACATTCTCAAAGTTAACGGTGAAAAGATAAATATGTTGATTTGCTCAATTATGGCAACCATTTTGCTATTTATATCTACCTCATAATATGTTTTAACTTTCAAATACAAGGTTTATTTACAAAAGAAAGAAAAACTAAATTCACTGATACCCTCACATTCCATTAGAACAGACACGCTTCTTACAGCTCATATTTGTGTCTTCATTCTCCCACTGTGAGACACTATTCTACTTGGTAGGCATGGTTCATATTATCGATGTGATGTAACAAGACCTAGGGTTGTTTAGGAGACAAGCCTCTGGGCATGTCTCTGAGGGAGTCTCTAGCTAGGGTTAATTCAAATGGGAACACCCACACTAAATATGGGTGACACTGTTCCATGGGCTGTGGTCCATAACTAATTGAAAAGGAGAACGAGAGCTGAAAACTATTTTTTTTTAAAGATTTATTTACTTATTTCATGTATGTGGGCACACTGTTGCTGTCTTCAGACACACCAAAAGAGGTCATCAGATTCCATTACACATGGTTGTCAGCCACCATGTGGTTTCTGGGAATTGAACTCAGGACCTCTGGAAGAGCAGTCGGTGCTCTTAACCTCTGAGCCATCTCTCCAGCCCTGAAAATTGCTTCCATCTCTCTGTGCTTCCTGACTGTGGATGCTGGGACCAGTGGCCTCCAGCTCCTGCCGCCATGTTTCCCTACCATGATGTGTATAAGCCAATATAACCCTTCTCTTCTTTAAGCGCCTCTTGTTGGGAACTTGTTACAGCTAAGAGGAGAGTAACTAATGCAGTTATATTTAACATTCTAGTTATGTGATCAACCATGTTGTAGATAAACAACCTTTCATCTAAAATGCTAGGCCTTCCCCACCTGGATGTCTTGCTCTCTGGAGTTGGAGTTATTTGGCAATTAGAAATCCCCCTGCAGGCTGCCTCCCTGCCTGGAAGTTAAGTATCTCGATTCAGCTTTCAATTGCCTCCTAACACCTGGCTCCGGAACACCTGGTACAGATGCTTATCTGTTCCTTAAACCTACCTAGTATCTTTAAGTCTAAGTGGTTTAAAAAGAGGAAGCTGTAATATGTATTTTCAGAGAGTTTTGTTTTATATGTATTTGTGTTTTGCCTGCTTATACATATGTGCACCATGTGTGTGCCTCCCTTGGAGGTCAGCAGAGAATGTAGGTTCTCCTGGAACTGGAGTGCTAGATAGTTGTGAACCACCACACAGGTGCTGGGAATGAGCCTGGGCTCTCAGTAAGAGCAACATACCCTCTCAATCACTGAGGCATGTCTCCAGCCCCTGAAACTTGCATTTTTTTCTGAATATTCTTTTTTTTTTTGTATTTGCCAAAAGGCCTATATTGAGGCTATAAACATGGGGTCCACGCTGCCCAGATTTGTTGTGAAGACATATGAACTATTGAGCTATTTGATCAATTCATATCTTGTGCTCCACAACCCTCACAGAATGATAGGATAAAACAATCTTTTTTCATTTTGATGCTGGTAGATTAAATGGGAAGTTGGTAGACTAAACCTAGAGTCTTTGTGGGGGAGGGGCAAGGTAGACAGTGTTTCATGTGGCCCAGGTTAGGTCTGGAACCTGCTAGGTAGCTGAGGGTGGCCTTCTGATCCTCCTGCTTCCGTTTGGACAGCGCATGTCTTACAATACCTATTTGTTTGGTGGTGAATTTATTGTTTAAAAAAGATTTATCTGATTTATTATCATCATCATTTTAGTTTTTCAAGACAGGGTTTCTCTGTGTAGCCCTGGCTGTCTTGGTACTCACTCTGTAGACCAGGCTGTCCTCCAACTTGGGATATCACCTCCTTCTGCCTCCCGAGTGCGGAGATTAAAGGTGTGTGCCTGATTTTATTTTTAATGATGTTTGTATGTATTTGGGTATGTACACAGGAATACAAGTACGCTCAGAGGCTGGAACTTACAGGTGGTTGTGAGCTGCCCAAACATGAATGCAGGGAACCCAACTCGGGTCCTGCTACAGCAAGAAATATTCTCAACTTCTGCTGTCCAGACTACTCCACACTTGAATTTGCCAAAAGGCCTAGAAAACAAAAAAACAGGATATGAAATTGGATACATTTAGGTCGGCTGACCCCATTAATTATACTTCAATCTGCTCTCAAAATAGGCTTCACCAATTTACCACCTCTTCAGCACAGAGTTCTCAGCTGTTTACCTCCATTTTAGTAGAATTAAAATAGAAAAATCATGCCAGTTTGGTTTAAGAAGTCTCTTGACAAGTTTTCTTTTTGAGACTGGGTCTCACAACGTATCCCTGGCTGTGTAGACCAAGCTGGCTTCGAATGCGTATGCATCAGCCTGCCTCTCTGCCTCTTGTACTGGAATTAAAAATGTGTACTCCTGGCTTTTGATCAATTTAGTTTTCTGTTACCCTAGTTCGCCTGGCATCAGGACACGAAAAGGGGTCCTTTTCTTATTTGTTTTGTTCTTTGTCTGGGTCAAAATGACCCAGCCCAAGGGAGGAGAAAAGTCAAGATAAATAGGCCAAGCAGCCCCACGCAAAGGCACGATGACCTGCGTGCAGAAACCTCCCACAGTATCCACCTGGACACCGCTGGTCAGCAGAGGGCGCCCGGAAAGCTTCCCCTTAACCCCGCCCCAAGGCCAGTGCGCCGCGCCTCCCATGACGTATTTCCGCGTCATCTGCCTCTGAGACTAGTTCCCATTGGCTGTCGGCGAAGCGATGGGGGCGGAGTCAGGCGGGCGTGCGGGAAGCGCTGCAGCCCCCCGAGGGGCGGGGCCTGCCCGTTTCCCCGCCCCTCCCTCGCCCTCCAGTCCCTCACTGGGACGTCTGTGCGCGGCGTCTAGGAGCGCGGTAGCCGCGGCGGCTGCACTTTCGCCGGGTTGGGACTGTAGCTGAGCTGTGGGGAGTGCGCAGGGGGCCATCCGAGTCCAAGGAACGCGTGTGCTAAGGCGAGAGTCCCGGGCCGGCGATCGCGCGCAGCTGGTTCTCCGCGTGGGTTGGGCGGAGGGTCCCAGGAGCGCGGCGCAGATAGAGCCGCCCCGACTCTGGGCAGAGCCGAGGGTGGAAGCGAGAAGCGGCCGCGCGCTCCCTGCTGAGTTGCAGGCTGTTTCCCGGCTGCAAGATGCCCAAGAAGAAGCCGACGCCCATCCAGCTGAACCCGGCCCCCGATGGCTCGGCGGTTAACGGGACCAGCTCGGCCGAGTGAGTACCGGGAGTGGCCGGGAGGCCGCCACCGCCAGGCTAGGCTTCGTCACGTACGGCCCGGCTGGCGGGGGGCGAGGAACTCCGGCCGCCGGGCTATCGGTGACTAAGCACTGATTGTGTGCCTGATTCACATCGACCGTGCCTCCTGCAAGTCCCGATCCCCCTCTTTCCCAACAGTGTCTGTCGCCCCTAGCCACCGACATCAGTCTTCGCCCAAGAAAACGAAACCTAATGCGTCCCCCCCAGCTGTTGCCTAAAGGGCGTACTCTGGGATTCTGGCCTGTAACAAGACGCAGAGCAAATTGAGGTCGTTTCTTATTAGCCTTTGAGACCTCCTCCGGGAGTGTGGACTTGGGATGGGTGAGCCCCATTTACTTTTGGTGCCTGACACCTGTGGGGCCTTGTGGCCGGTTGATCGCCTGGCCAGCGGGGGCGTGTGTTCACAGATTTCCCCACGGCTTTTCCCTGGCTCACTTTGGGGACTCCCTGTTCCGTGGCCTTTTTCTTGAGAAGTACCTTGCTCGAGGGACGAGTCTCTCCTCCTTTGACCGTTCATGCAACAGTTCATCCCCTCATCGGTTATTATTCCCCTGGCTTTGCTTAGTTGACCGCAGGAGCCGGAAATTGATTTGAGGCATAAGAACGATGACCAGGGAAACAAAACCAAAGGTTGCTCGCTATCTGCAGCGGCCAGTCTTGCTTACAGACAGACAGACAGTTTATTTAATAAGGTGGGTTTCTAAGCCCACCTGTTGGGTTCCTTCTTCGTTTACCTGACATTAGGAGACTTGAGAGGTATCTAATAAAACGAAAGTAGCTTCGGGCGTTCTGCCCTTTGGAAATGATTGTAAGCCCCCTCCCTCCTTTCCCTAGATTTTAATAACTCAGGACCTGTTGGTATGGTGACTTTCACTGATACCTGCAGTGAAGGCAGGGCTGGTAGTGGTGGACTTGCGTGTGCGTAGCCAGGTTATTAAAACCTGCTTCAAACACATCTCTTCTTTAGGTCCTTGACGCTGCCCTTGACGTTGGATTTGTAGCATATGTCTCTGAGCAGTATTGCTAGCATTTGTTCAGTTTGTATGTGCAGCAGTTTGCCCCTCGTAAAACAGGTAGCAAGTCCCCCTTTTTCAAGGCAAGGTATTCTTCAGCAACTCTTTTTCAGGGCAGATATTTTTGTGAGAGGATGGAGTGGGATGGGCAGGGTCTATATGTGTAACCCAGGCTGGCATAGAATTAGCACAAGATGATGTTTTTTGTTTTTTAAATCAAATTACTTTTTTATTATTTTATTTATTTACATTCCAGTCGTGGCCCTCCCTCAGTCCCCCCTCCCACAGTTCCTCATCCCATTCCTCCTCCCTCTTGCCTCTGAGAGAGTTTTTCTCTCGCCTCCCGCCTCCCCCTCCCCCTTCTCTAGAGCCTCAAGTCTCTCTCTTGGATTAAGTTCACTCTCTCCTACTGAGACCAGACCAAGAAGACCTCTCCTATATATGTGCCAGGGACCTCGGACCAGCCTGTGTATGCTCCTGATTGGTGGCTCAGTCTCTGGGTGCTCCCTGGTATCTGGATTAGTTGAGACTGCTGGTCTTCATATGGGGTTGCTCTCCTCTTCAGCTTCTTTAATTCTTTGACTAATTCAACCACAGGGGTCGCCGACTTCAGTCCAATGGTTGGGTGTAAATCATATTATTTTTAATGATACATGTGTGTCTGCATGGATACGTGCACATGAATGAGGTGCCCTTGGAGGCCAGAGCTGTCAGATTCCCTGGATTAGTTTAAGGTAGTTGTGAGCTATGAGTGCTGGAAACTGAACTCCAGTCCCCTGTCCCCTGCAGAAATAGTAAGGGCTCTTAGTTTTTCAAACTGCTGGGCTATGGTTCCAGCCCTTAGGATAAGTTTTGTTCACTATAGATTCTTGTCAAAGGTTAGGGCCCTGTCTATCTTCAAATCTTTGGTTTTGAAAGTGGAAATACCTGTTGTCATTCTCTTGTTCATTTTGACATTGTAGCTGTACCCTTGCAAAGGGAAGGTAGGTTTCATGAAAAGAACTGAATAGGGTGCCAGAGGAATGGCTCTGTAAAAGTGCTTGCTGTGCAAACCTGGTGACCTGAGTTCAGTCCCCAAATCCTGCAGTGGATGTAGAGAATCAACTCCTGAAAGTTATCTTCTGACCTCCATACAAATACTGTGGAATGTGCATGCCCACCCTCATACATAGAAAGACAGTAAATTTTTTAAATTCTTGTTTGTTTGTTTGTTTGTTTGAGGTTGGGTCTCACTAAGTAGCTGTGGCTGTCCTGGAACTCACTTTATAGACCAGGCTAACCTCTAACTTGCAGAGGTCCATCTGCCTCTGCCTCCCAAGTGCTGGAATTAAAGGCAAATGCTACCACTGTTTTAGGTTGTTTGTTTGTTTGTTTTGTATCATTTTTTTTTGTTTTTATTTATTTAAAGAACAGAATCCGGAATATAAGAGAAAACTACTTCAGAGTTGATGGCAGAAAATTTTGGATGGGATTGTGAGGTTCTTAACAGTGGTTTGCTTCAGAGATTGTGTGCTGGATCATGCTGGATTTGAAGCCTGGCTCTGTTACTTGTAGTTTTGTGAGCCTGGACGAGTCTCTGATGTTCTCTGGGGGTAGGCTTATTTGTTGTTTATTTTTATCAGAACAAGTAGTTCTAATAATAGGATTAACTTATAGTAGCTGTGATTAAATGAACCTTCTGAACAGTCCACCTCAGGTGCTTCGTGTTGGTTGTTGGGAAGGCTGGTAGCCCTTGACGGGTCATGTCTATTGATGGTGGATTGGGTGTGTTAAGATGCCTCTGGACAAACAACCCTTTAGCTTAGTTTTCTGTGCAATCTGCCTCTACCTCCATGACTCATTGCTGGGTGACAATAGGAGGCATTTCTGTGTAGGCTGCTGGAGACAAACAGGGACTGTTCCCCCTTGTTTCCTAGCACTAATTGGGGCAAGGGGGGGGGTCAGTGTGCTGTACCCCTCTTCACATCTTACCCTGGGGCATGCTTCTCAAGCAGAGCCTAGCCTGTCTTGGGCTGTCAGCAGAAAGAACCCTCGGGCTTCTGATCTTTGTGCTTACACCATGGCTGATTTCAAACATGAGACAATGTGAGGTAAGGAAGAGGAAGAAGAAAATAGCCAGTGATGAGTGAAGAGTTCTTGGTGTCAAACTGTCGAGGTTGCTTTCCCCTGATACTTTGAGTGCTTGCTGTTAACACAGCACTTACTCACTCAAGGAAGAAGCTAGTACTATGGACCCTGCAGTTTATGTAAGTGTTCGGGGTCCCTGGGGGGAAATGTAGAAGTGTCTTTCTTACTTATAATATGGAGCATAGTGCTAGATTCCTCTAAGTATTATAATGAAATAAATTAGAAATAAGGTTGCATCATTGTTTGTTGTTTTTCCTGGTTCCATTGCAGTTACAATAAAGACCCAACTCATCATGCTGGGGTGAGGAACTCTGAGTAAGCTGCCTGCCTGTGCCCCCACCCCTCCCTTCTCTAACCACATTTCCTGCAGCTTCTTTCTCCTGCCCTCTTTCGCTTCCTCCAGAGATGGACTCACTCCTCCCTGCCCTTTGCACATGCTGTTTCCTCTGTAGTTATTCTCGCTCCTTTTTCTTTTCCTCAGTAGGGAAGACCGGCAGTTATCACCTTTGTCCTCGCCGACCACCAGAAGTATGTTCCTTCCTGTGTCTCCTCATATTTTAAGGAGATGTACTTGCCATTGTGATTTTTGTTTGTTTGTCCATTTGTTTTTGTTTTGTTTTAGTACTGAGATTGAACTAAGGGCCCTGCATACACATTTAGATCTAGTTCCAATCTTTTTTTTTTTTTTTTTTTCAGGGTTTCTCTGTATAGCCCTGGCTGTCCTGGAACTCACTCTATAGACCAGGCTGGCCTCGAACTCAGAAATCTGCCTGCCTCTGCCTCCCAGGTGCTGGGATTAAAGGCGTGTGCCACCACTGCCTGGCCCAGTTCCAACCTTATAATTTTTTTTTCTTTTTTTTGTTTTTTTTCATAATTTTTTTTTTAACCTAGGAATTGAAAAGGTCTTTACAGGGCTGGAGAGATGGCTCAGTGGTTAAAAGTACCGACTACTCTTCTGAAGGTCCTGAGTTCAAATCCCAGCAGCCCCATGGTGGCTCATAGCCATCAGTGATGAGATCTGACGCCCTCTTCAGGAATGTCTGAAGACAGCTACAGTATACTTAGATACAATAATAAATAAATCTTTAAAAAGAAAAAAAGAAAAGTCCTTTACACCTTAGTCATCATAGCACAGGAAACATGGCAGCATGCGGGCAGACATGGTGCTAGAGAAGGAGCTGAGAGTTCTGCATCCTGATTAGAAGGCAACCAGGAGAGACTGGCATCCTCAGGCAGCTAGGAGGAAACTCTTCTGCCATGGGTAGAGCCTGAGCATAGGAGACCTCCAAAGCCTACCCCACAGTCACACACTTCCTCCTAACAGTGCCACTCCCTATGGGCTGAGCATATTCAAACCGCCACAACATCATAAACATTAAGCACTGGACTTCTTTTCTTTCTTTCTTTCTTTTTTTTTTTGGTTTTTCGAGACAGGGTTTCTCTGTGTAGCCCTGGCTGTCCTGGAACTCATTCTGTAGACCAGGCTGGCCTGGAACTCAGAAATCCGCCTGCCTCTACCTCCCAAGTGCTGGGATTAAAGGCGTGCACCACCACTACCTGGCTGGACTTCTTTTCTTGACAGAACACCCTGTAAGCAGAAACTAGAATAATAGTACCCAGGACATCATAGGTACACAGCTGTCAGGTGAACCAGAATCAGTAAGATTTCTAATATAAGTAGGTGTGGTTGAGTCGTTGAGTCTTTAATCCCAGTATTGCAGAGGCAGAGACAGAGGCAGGTAGATTTCTGTGATTAGAGGCCAGCCTAGTCTACAGAATGAGTTATAGGACAGCCAGGACTATTACACAGAGTAACACAGAGTCCAAAATAAAAATCAAAAATCAAAACAAAATATTTCCAATATAGTTTAATAAATTTAATAAACCTTTTTTTGGACAAGGTCTTAATGGGTAGTTTTGACTGTTATGGAACTAACAATATTGATCAGGCTAGCCTTAAACTCAAGGAGATCTCTGCCTGCTTCTCTCTCTTCAGTGTTGGGATTAAAAGTTTGTGCCACCATATCCAACGTTTATTTTTTATATATATTTTCTATTACATTTTAATTCATTCATTACTTTTTTAACATTTAAAATGGGAATTTGAGGAAAAATAAGAAGTACAGGGCTGGCGAGATGACTCAGCGGGTAACAGCACTGACTGCTCTTTGAAGGTCCTGAGTTCTGATCCCAGCAATCACATGGTAGCTCACAACTACCTGTAATGAGATCTGACGCCCTCTTCTGGGCCTGTCTGAAGGCAGCTACAGTGTATTAGGCTGGAGCCAGCAGGGCTGGAGTGAGCCGGGCCATCCTGAGTTTAATTCCCAGCAGCCACATGATGGCTCATGGCCATCTGTACAGCTATAGTGTACTCATATACATAAAATAAATAAATAAATTCTTTTTTTTTTTTTTTTTTTTTAAAGAAATGCAGGGCTGGGCAATGGTGGTGCATGCCTTTAATCCCAGCACTTGGGAGGCAGAGGCAGGTGGAGTTCTGAGTTTGAAGCCAGCCTGGTCTACAGAGTGAGTTGCAGGACAAAGTAACATACACATACAAATAGTAAATAAATGTTAAAAAATATTAAAAACCAAACAACAGAAAGAACTTATTAATTGCATTAGGATTGTATTCTATGGTCTTAGCAGTCCTGGAAGATTTGTTAGGAGCCTACACACATCTGTTAGTGTGAAGGCCCTTCAAGAAGGGGATATGACTGGAAAGACAGGTTATGCACTTATTTTGCTAGAAATTGAATCCAGGTCCTTGACCATACTAAGCAAGAGCTTTACCACTGAGCTGTATTCTCAGCCTTTGAGGACAATTTTTGCTGTGTAGGCTGGTCTGGAACTCTCCTGTCTCTGCTTCCTGAGTCTTGTGGTTATAAAAAGGTCACTACCATGTCTGTCTGCGTCTACTTTATGTGCTTGTACCATGGTTACTTGGAGGTTTTGAATTGGTTTTGCATTGAATTTTGAACTTGGATGCTTCCCTTGATTCATTAAAGCAATAACTAATACTGTTGCTGTTGTTTAGAACAGCTCGGGTTAAAGTAAGGTCCTCTAAGGTGTGTGTCCTTGAGAAGAATCTCTTTGCTGTTTTAGCAGACACAGGAGTGGTAAAGAGACTCTTAAATTACAGCCTGGGATGGGGATGTGGTTCACTTGGTAGAGAGCTTGCCTTAGCATTCAGGATCCCTTGGGCAAACTCTAGCACTGAGTAGACTGGGCAGAGTAAAGGCTTAAGAGAATTAGGAGCTACAGGTCATCTGCAGCTGTGCAGTTTGAGGTCAGCCTGGGCGACATGAGACCCTGTGTCATGGGACACATATTACTCTCATGTATTGATGCACTTTTAAAAGAAAGTGAGAGAATACTAACATAGAATAGCTGATAGCCCTTGCTTACTATATATTCTGTCTGATTTTCCTGTTTCCCAAGTTTACCTGTATGCCATACTTGAAGTTGTATCTTTCCTGCCACCCTTACTTTGCCCTTAGCACACTGCTCCTTAACCTGTCTGGTGCGGCTCATGTACCCCTTTACCATCCTCCTTCACTTTTTTACGAGATTGATTGGTAGTCTTTTCTTAGTTTGTAGTGCTGAGGTTCAAACCTATGGTCTTACTCAGCTCTACCTCTAAGCTGTACCCCAAGCCCAATGACACAAATGCACACTTGTTTTTTTCCCCAGTTCTAGAGATCAAGTTCAGAGCCATACACGTGCTACATGTCTGCTGTGCCATCAGCCTATATCTCTAGTCTACCTGCATGATTTGAGTTTGTTTTAAAATTGCTATCATATTTACCTGCTGTAAGGGCCAGGACAGACTCTTTTCTGTTGATGTTTCCCTAGCATCTATCTTGTCCAGTACCTGTGCTAAATAACTGAATGCTACCCATCTTTAAGGTTCATCTGTGGCTGTAGTCTCTCTCTCTCAGCAACGTTTTCCTGTCCTCTAACTTTGGTGCTCACTTGCCTTAACCTCCCAAGGGATTCAAGGGAAGCATCCAGGTTCACAGGTGTGGGCTGTAATATCTGCCTCTATCCCTCTCCCACTTTTTCTTGTTTGCAAAAATTCCCAATAAGATTACAGTGCCCAGAGAACAAAATTTATTCTGAGGCAGCCATTGGGCCTGGGGTTCATAACTGCATTCCGATTGGTTCTGGGTTTCTCTAATGTTTTTTGTTAGAAAAAGAAGCTTCCTTGATGAGAATTGAGTGTTAAACTTTTCTGTGGTTAGAGAGACAAATGTTTAGATTGTTGTTAGGGATTATGCTAGTTTAGTAAAGTGATTGTGGGTCCTTTAAGATCTATAACTTCACTAGGTAGTTTGCAAGGTAGTTTTTTGTTTGTTTGTTTGTTTTTTTGAGACAGGGTTTCTCTGTGTAGCCCTGGCTGTCCTGGAACTCACTCTGTAGACCAGGCTGGCCTCGAACTTAGAAATCCGCCTGCCTCTGCCTCTCAAGTGCTGGGATTAAAGGCATGTGCCACCACTGCCTGGTGGTTTGCTAGATTTTTAATACCAGGTATGGTGTTTCTTCGGTTGAGCTGTATTTATTTATTTATTTATTTATTTATTCCTTTGGCTGAGCTGCATTTATTTATTTATTTATTTATTTATTTATTTATGACCTCTCGTTCTATCCCCTGGTTTTGTTGCCCCAGATCTCAGGAGAGCTGTTTGAAGGTTGATTGTACCTATTTGCTGAGTTAATTCATGCCTGGATGAATGGAGTTCTGTTTTAAAAGAGCAGGTGTTCTGAGACCTGGTAAAGGGCCAAATTTGAAAATGCTGATCCTGCCTCAGATTTCTCCCTATCTTTGTCAGGGCCATCCTGCTTTGATGTCAGAGAGGAGTCCGATTAAGTAGGGGGTGGGGAGCTGAACAAAGAGTGGACAAAGGTTGTGACCTCTTCAGTCCGAGTAGTTGATCTTTCAGGACACTTTAAAGAACCTGTGCTCATTAAATTCTCCACTTGTACATATATACATTTTTATTTTAATAATTTATTTTGTGTGTGTGTATGTGAGACAGACAGACAGACAGACAGACAGACGACAACTTGCCAGAGTGGATTCTCTTTTTCTACCAGGTGTGTGGGTCCTGGGGACTGAATTCAGGTCATCAGGCTTGGTGGCATCAAGTGCCTTTACCTGCTGTGCCATCTTGCTGGCCCAAGCCAGCATTTTTTAGACCTTTTGTTTGGGGCAGGGTTGAACCAGGTAGCTTAAGCTGACCTCAAACTTGGGATCCTTTGTCTCTGACTCCCGGTAGCTGGGATTATAGGTGTGCACCCATGCCTGGTTTAGCTAGCTGAGATTAGTTGATGATTGCTCCCACTTTTCCACATGGACACACTCTTTACACTTTCCACTTTAGTTGTCTGAAGAGTAGAAGTGTTAAAGTTTGGCTTTCTATGCAAATGTGACTTCCTCGTTCATTTAGGTGATTTCCAGGTTTTTTTTTTTTTTTTTTGGTATTTTTTGGTATTTTTCGAGACAGGATTTCTCTGTGTAGTCTTTTCTGTCCTGAAACTCACTCTGTAGACCAGGCTGGCCTCGAACTCACAAATCTGCCTGCCTCTGCCTCCCAAGTGCTGGGATTAAAGGCATGCACCACTACTGCCCAGCTCCAGGTTGGTTTTTATGTGGTGGTTTTTTTTTTTTTTAAAGTTTTTTTTTTTTTTTTTTTTTTTTTTTT
>NW_022196906.1:58680992-58708515 GCF_008632895.1 Mastomys coucha | reverse complement strand
TTTTTTTGAGAAAGGGGTTCAATCTGTAGACCTGAGTGGCCTGGAACTCATTCTGTAGATGGGCTGACCTCTGACTCACAGAGGTCCGCCTACCTCTGCCTCCTTAGTGCTGGGATTAAAGATGTATGCCATTGCCTTAGTTAGGGTTACTATTGCTGTGATGAAACACCATGACTAAAAGCAACTTGGAGAGAGGAAAAGGTTTATTTAGCTTCCACTTCCTTAGTTCAATCACTTAAGGAAGTCAGGACAGGAACTCAAACAGGGCAGGAACCTGGAGGTAGAAGCTGATGGAGAGGCAGTGGAGGAGTGCTGCATACTGGTTGTTCTCCATAGCTTGTTCAGCCTGCTGTCTTAACAAACCCAAGACTCCCGGCCCAAGGATGACCCCATCTACAGTGGTTTGGGTCCTCCCTCATTAATTAAGAAAATACCACCTGCCATGTGCATGAGTTTAATCCCAGCACCCTGAAGGCAGAGGCAGGGGAGGGGGGGGGCTGGGGGGTTGGGGGAGGATGGGGTAGGGGTAGGAGCAAGGGGGTGGAGTGGGGGATAGAGGCAGACAGAGAGGGGCAGAACTGGGTGGATTTCTGAGATCTTGGATCTCTGATTTTGAGGCCAGACTAGTCTACAGAGTGAGTTCCAGGACAGCCAGGGCTAAACAGAAAAATCCTGTCTCAAAAAAACAAAACAAAAAAAAAGAGGGGGACGGAGGGGGGAGAGAAGACATCCGATAGACAGACAGACAGACAGACACACACACACAAATGAAATTGACCTGTGGAGGCATTTCTTAATTAAGGTTCTGCTCTCTCAGGTGACTTTGGTTTGTGTCAAGTTGACATAAAACTATGCAGCATAGCCTTGATTTCCAGAGTTTTATTATTTAATGAATAATGTTTTCAGATCAATATATTTTATTTTTCTTTTTTTAAATTGGCAAATTACAGGCAATAAACCCTACTATAAAAATAGGTTGAACGAATTTATAATGTATATTTCATGTTTCCTTGAGGCTTGGGAAATTTTTTTAGGTATTTTTTTTTTTAATAGTTTCTTAGTCATTCAGAGGTGGTATAAGGGTTCCTTTAAATAGCCAAGTCGCTTTTCTTTAGTTATTCACCATACTCTTGAAATGGAATTACTTTCTGCTTTTCATGTTAGTTTTTGCTTGTATGTTCTGTGCTGGGAGCTGTCTGTAGGTTACTCAGATGGTGAGAGAGTTTCTGCCTCTAAGGGTCTTCAGATGTGATATGGAAAGGGGGAAGGAGGTGATTGCAGTGGAGGAAAATGGCTGCAGAGTCAAAAAAATATCCCCAAAGAAGAGGTACAAAGAAAGTCCTGTAGCATTCCTTCCGGGGAGGGAGACGGAAGCTCCGTCTGGGCAATGAGCTGCGGTCCCAGAGGTGATGACATTTGAACTGGGTCTTGAAGGATAGCTAGTATTTCCATGGGAATGGGGGAGGGGCATGGCAGGAAGCGCTGGATGAGCAGTTCACACCAGAGGGAAGCTTGAGGTGTGTCTGGAGAGGATCGGCGCTCTGCTCTGACCCTGGCATCCCAGCAGGCTACAGGAGATGAAGCTGGAGAGGTAGGTTTGGGTTGTACTGTTTACTAGCTCAACAGTTGGACAAGTCACATGCGAAAGCACCCCTCCTCCAGATTTCTTCTAAAATGCCCTTGATTTTTTTATTTTTCTTTGTTTTTTTTTTTTTTTTTTTTGAGAGAGAGAGACCTTGCTTTGCAGCCCAGACTGGTCACCAAAGGTAGATCACCTTGCCTAGCCTACCAAGTGCCGTGTGCCAGGCATGTGCCACACAATGCCTGGCTTGTGCTTTGATTTTAAAGTTTTACAAATGATGTGATTGATTATTGCACTGTTGTATTAAGAAATAATATTTTCATTTTTAACCTTCACAAGCATGGCGTGTGTACAGGATAGCCACTCTTCATTAATAGAGAGTTGCTGCTTCTCCAAACCAGCTGGAGTGTGTGTGGCTTCCTTTTTGTTCTCTCTTTGGCCCATGTGGGATTAATTAGTTTATCGGAGAGAGGTATCAGTTGAAGTTAATTTTTCTTCACCACTCCTTCTAGTATTTTACTAGACCTTATTTTATTTTTCTTCTTAGGTTTTTTTGTTTGTTTTTTGTTTTTTTGAGAGAGAGATCTTGCTTTGCAGCCCGGACTGGTCACCAAAGGTAGATCACCTTACCTAGCCTACCAACTGATTATTATTTATTATAATATTATGAATATTATTTATTCATCTGTTTATTTTCAGGCTTACTTTTACTTGGTTTTGATGGCATTTTGATTTATTTCTTATTTCTTTTTTTAAAAAATCAACTCTTGCCGGGCGGTGGTGGCGCACGCCTTTAATCCCAGCACTTGGGAGGCAGAGGCAGGTGGATTTCCGAGTTCGAGGCCGGCCTGGTCTACAAAGTGAGTTCCAGGACAGCCAGGGCTATAGAGAGAAACCCTGTCTCGAAAAACCAAAAAAAAAAAAAAAAAAAAAATCAACTCTTAAGTAATTTAGTTTTTTGGTTTTTTGGTTTTTTTAAGTTGATGGGTTAAAGAATACTTGACATTTTCACAGGCTATCTTACCAGGTGCTTTTGTGTTCTGGCTTTCCCTTTCTGATCTGATTAATTTTCTTTTAGGTAATATTCTCATGTCCTGAGCTGCTATTTGGTGCTATTATAATTGAGCTCTTTAAAAATTGTTTTTTGTTTTTTTTTTAATCAGTCATAGTTTGAATTGAATGAAGTGTTCGTAGTCTATGCTTTGTTAAGTTTATTATCTTTGATTGTCTGTGTTTGCATTTCTGGACTTTCTGGTGTCTTCTGCAAGAGGCAGCTTTCCCTTCAGTAATCTTGGTTGCTCTCAGGGGCGGCGCTTCTTGTGTCTCAGGAACACTTGAGTATCATGAAAGAGGCTTTCAGAGGATCTCCTGAAGAGACACTCGTTCTTTCAGCTCTCCAGCTTTGCAGGAGAGACTGTCAGAAGTAGATGGGGCCTTGCGGCTCCTCGGACTCTGGCCTGGTACTTCCACCAAAGAGGGAAGGAGTTTGGTACACTCCTACTACTAGAGCAGGAAATAGTTGGACTTTTATTTATCTTATCTGGTGGATGTATTGTATGATTTCAGACACACTTAATGGTTTGAAAAGTTGCCAAGTTTCCCCCATGTTGATATTTGGTAACTTTAATATTCTTTTAAAAGTGTTTTAAAGCCTGGATCTTTCAAAAAAGTGCCTCTTCTATATTGTGTTCTTTTAGGTGGCTGAAGGAATATAAAAATAAGAAAATAAGAGAGCTAGCCATGGTAGTGCATGTCTTTAATCTCTATATTCAGTTCTGAGTTCAAAGCCAGCCTTGTCTCCCTAACAAGTTCCAGACTAGCTAGAGCCTGGAATTGTAGGACCCTGTCTTTAAATTTAAATTAAAAAAAAAAAAGAGAAAGAAGGGAAGAAAAAAAGTGGGCTGGAGAACTAGTCCATTTGTAGTGGAAGAGCCTGAGATATCAGTTGTAGGAGTTGGGGTGTGGTCCCCTCGATGTGGATACCGTTCTGGAACTGACCTATCAGCACCTTAAGGTACCCTTAATGCATTCCTTTTTCAGAAAGAATATAGCAGTGTATAATTGACCTGGGCTCCAGGCTCAGGACGAGTCTGAAGGGACGAGCTCGGCTAACTAGCCTTCATCTGGTGTCCTCATTCTTTTGTATGGGTCCAGGGTGAGTACGTTTTCCTTTTACTGAGTTGATATATCCACGTTCATTTAAAAATTAGATCTTATGAGATACTAGGTTTGATGCCAGGACCACAAAAATAAGAAACAAAACAAAATAAAATGAAAGACCTTCCACTGCAGTGAGTCCAGAGTTTAAACTATTTGTCTTCTTTGCCTTCGTACTTCCCCTCTGGTAAACAGTATCTCAGAGAATGCCCTTGTCAGCTGAGACTTCAGAGAGTTAACAGGAATGCCAAGCTAACTGACTGTTCACACAGAAGTCCTACTATAGTGCCAACCTACCTTTCATCCCTACTTTCCCTTTGGGCTTTTGTGGTATGGTAGGGAGACAGGAAGAGAAGAACTACCTAATATCCCAATAACTACTAGTATTGCAAACTGTATGTGCTGTATCACTCATTTGTGTCTACTGATAAACCCTGGTCACAGAGGGCTGGCAAGATGCTATAGCAATTCAGGCCACCCACCTGACTTATGACCCTGTGGCTCACAAGGGGAACAGTGAGAAGTGACTCTTGCTCAGTGACACTTATGGACCCACAGACACATAGATGTAACAAAAATAAAACTTAAAAATGGAGTCACTGAAGGCAAGGAGAGCTTTCCACAGGACGGCTGGTGCCTTGGTTTCAGGAAGGACCATCTGGGCCAGGCTTATTACCACATTATGTTAATATAGAGACTTTGGCAGTTTATTATTCTTTTTTTGTTTGGTTGGGTTTTTTTGGTTGTTGTTGATGTTTTTTATTTTTTGTTTTTTGAGATAGAATCCTGGAATTTGCTCTGTAGGCCAGGCTAGTCTAGAACTTGTAGAGCCACCTGCTTCTGCCTTCTTGAGTACTGGGATTAAAGATGTGCACCACCACTGCCGGGCTATTCTTACACTAGAACATTCCTTCTACAGCAGTCTCTCTTGCCTTGTTTAGTATTGGTAACTAAATAACTCCTGGGTTAACCATAAGTGGAATTTGTTGCATTCCTACTTCTGAGTGTGGTGATTTAAAAAAAAAAATCCTAAGCCATTTTCATATTAAAAAGCCATACCATCCTTAGCAGGGGAAGATAAGGGGAAAGAGTTAGGAAAGTACCAGAAACAAGTGACAGGTGTTTTGGTGAGTTATGTTTCAGCTTGATATCCAGTCACAGGAGGAGTGTAAATTGCTGGTGATCATGTGAGGCAGAGGGGATAGAGGGTGAGCGGAAATCAGTGGTTCCGGAGGCACCAAGCCTTGCATCACCAGAGGCTTGCCCACAGCTGGAGACCTGAGACAACTCCTGGGCAAGTTGCTTTCCTGATAGACATGGCTGCCTGTAGGGACTAAAGCTGGCTTTCGTCTACAAGGTAATAAAAAGGGATGTGTGCAGGAAGACTGTGGGATGGAGTCTGAAGACTAAAGAGGAACTGGAGAAACAGCTGGCATTCACTGAGGGCCTTCTGGTCTCTGCAGTCACGGATATTCTACAAGACCAGTTTACCAGAGTCCATTGTACCAATAGGGGATGTGAGGCCCAGGGAAGCTGAATAATTTCATAAGATTGTATAACTGGTAAATTGTGGATCTAGGTTTAGAGCCTAGGTTGGCCCTAGTCTAACATCATTTCCCACCCCACTGTGTAAAATGCAGAAGGATTTTGTAGTGTTGTACTTTTCAAAACTAGTTATTACCACATACAGCTATTTATATCTAAATTAACTAAAATTCAGTACAGTTTAAATACCAGTTTCTCAGCCACACTAGTTACCTTTAAAAGCCTTGTTGGCCACTGTGGCAACTGTATTGGGCAGCATACATGTAGACTATTTCTGTCATTGCATAATATCTGTGAGTACAGAAGTCAGTCATCTTGTCCTTTAGTTAATTCTTGCCCTTTTGCTTTGCAAAGGACAAAATGAGGGATGAAAAAGGATGCAACTCATTCAACCAAGGAACACAGTTAATCCAGGCCATCAGCCTGGCTGCACAGTGGAGTCTCCCATGCCTTCTATCTTCCCTTCACACACAAACCATAGGATGGACATATTTAGAAAGAGTGATTTTTCTGTGCCTCCAGCTTCTCTCAGTCTGTTTTGTTGCTAGATTCTTTCTTCTGAAGCTTTTCTCTCAAGTTCAAAGGGCATATCCGAGTTGGCTTCCCCCAAGGAAATGAAAGATGTTTGTTGGAAAGGAATTCCGCACTTAATGTATGAAGTGGCGCTTGGAGCCTTTTGCTTCCTCCTTTGCCTTCCTTCCAGGCACTTTGTCATTGAACTTGCAGCTGCTAACCATCTGTCTTCCAAACAGTTCAAATGACAGAGGTGTGTGTGCCCCAAATGCTAGCAGCCGCCTGTTACTTGCTGCCGACATCCGTGGCCTTTGTGTAGGTCAGATAGATTTAGATAATGACAGTGGACTCCTACCTAGTGCTGGGATTGAGGATAGGCATGTATCATCACACCTAGCCCCAGAATTACAGTGAGGTTCTAATTTGTTTGTGAAAGATGAAGATGCTTAATGGCCATTGAACTAATATTAGGTTATGTATCTTGTATACCAGGTACTGGTTTGCAAGGTGCACTAAAAAGACTTTGTATATTGAGGCAGGGATTCACTATGAAGCTTTGATTGGCTTGTCTCTTCCTCCTGAGTGCTGGGACTAACAGCATGTGTCAACATGTCTGATCCTAAATGGAATTTAGATGAAAAATGGAGCTAGGTGTGGTAGTGCATGCTTTTAAGTTCAGTACCGGGGAAGCAGAGGCAGGTAGATCTCTGTAATTTCAAGGCCAGACTGGTCTAAGTACTGTAGGCCAGCCAAGGCTACATTGTCTCACTCAACAAGAAAAAAAAAATCTGAAAATTACATTTAAGTTCTTATCTGAATTATGTTACTAGTATTTGCTATCTGTGCATCTGCTTAATTAGTCTTTGAATTCAGTAAAAGCTTTTTTTTGTTTTTTGTTTTTTCGAGACAGGGTTTCTCTGTATAGCCCTGGCTGTCCTGGAACTCACTCTGTAGACCAGGCTGGCCTTGAACTCAAGTAAAGGCTTCTTTTAGATCATAGCTCTGAAGTAAATTGAGGAATCATGTATAAATGTCCCTCGAGTTAAGCTATTAAAGACATTTAAATTATACTCTCCAGTGTCTAAATGGCAGTCTGAAGTGTATGTGTGTGCATTTGGGGGATGGGCATGTGGGAGTAGAAAGGAGGCATTGTACTGAGATAATATTTTTAGGATGCCAGTGTAATTAGCAGACTCGGGGTTTAGAAAATTGCCCTTTAGAAGCTGAGAAATTAAAGTTTTGAGTTTCTACTTAAATAAATGTTAAAGCCCTATGCCTGGATATGTTCAGAGTGAGTAAAGTGAAGACACTGGAATAGTGGAAAGTATCCAGAAAAGTACCTTCCTGGAGTGCAAAGGCAGGAAGAGGAAGGACTTTAGCAATGCTGGGAACAGCTGGAATCGATCTCTGCGAGCTTTGATATCTGATGATGAGGGGGCAGAGTATCCAGAGGACCATTGTTCAGGGAAGTCTGACCTGTCTAATATCTAGGAAGTTGAGATGGGCTGAGAATTTTGGTCAGCAGGTCCAGCTACATAACTACCAGATGGCCTCAGGAGAATGCCATCCATGCTTTACTCGGTGGTGCTCCTGTGGGTGCAGGCTGTTCAGTGCAAAGTCCAGCATCCTAAAAGAAACAGGAACGAATTGTCTCTTGTGGTTCATCTACATCCAGAGACTAGCCATCTTTTGAGAGGGGTCTAAAAGTCTTTAGTTTAGGCCTTGGGGCTTTGGAGTGGAGGTGCTATGTGTGACGTGTGTGCTTTGAGCTCCTTCCCTGGTATATCTGTAGCTCGACACTTGACCATCCTTTACTCAGGCTCTTCTCTGTGGAGTGGTGGTGATGGTAATGGCTCTGTCTCTTAGGGTGTAGAGCACATGAGATACTGTTCAGCATACTTTCAAGTTCCAAGTAGGTAGATTTAATTTTATTCTTGGAAGGAACCCTAGAGATGTCCTTTTGTGGTCTTGTCGTTTGGCAGAGAAAGAATCTGGGTCTAGAAAGAAGGGTTAGAAAAAGTTGGCATGCACACAGCAGTTCTGTTTTGTGTTCTGAGTGGCACAGCCTCTGCTGGTACTGCACAACAGAAAGGTTTGGCTCCAGCCAACTTAAATCTGAATTGTGATTCTGCTTCTTACTGTCCATGTGGTCTTATGCATATGCTTTTACATCCTTGAGTCTGTTTCCACATCTAAGATGAGTATGAAAACATTTTTCCAGCAGAAAGGGTTTCTAGGCTCTGTAGTGTAAACAGCGTTCTGTGATTACCAGGACTGATGGTGGTGGGCAGGACGAGACCTCAGTCCAGGGGCTTCACTCTCTCTTTCAGGTGAGCTGAGAGAAAGTTCTTATTTTCCTGAGAGCCTCCAATGCTGGAACGAACTCTTTAGCTGTTCTTTATCCACACAGACTCAGTATAGAGACAACACCGGACATACTTGGAATTTTTTGTGATGTGCAGGAAGCAAAAGAATTATTTTCAGTGAAACAGGAGTCTGCAAAAGGTGCCTAGGAAACAACTGCCTAGTGCATCCTAATATAGACTCCTCCCGGCCTTGCTAGCTGGCCATCTGCCTGGCCAGCACCACCAGGAAGCTCAGCTTTTTTCTCCACAGTTTAAGGAGGATTTCCTGGGCTTTGCATGTATGTGTGTGCCCCAGTGGAGAGGCACAGTGAGGAAGGACAGTCACCGGCCTTTGAGACCTGGAAGATGATATCCAAGTGACAGAAGACAGATGTTGGGCATCAGCATAAAGTTCATCTAAACATCTTTCCCTGACCCCTTACTCATACTGTCCTTAGTGGGGAGGAGTCCCTTTGACATCCTCAGTAAGTATAGAAACCCACATGTATGTCATAATAAACTATAGGCCGTCTCTTTGGTAAATCCACCACAGACCTTTCTTGCACTCCTGTCTAGGCAGTGATCACCTACTCTGTGGATACACCATGACAGTTCAGACCACACTGTTGGCTCTGACATAGGAAAGTCTGGGCTGGACGAATCTCTTCTTTTTTTTATTGTTTTAAAAAAAATGTGTGAATGATGTGTGAATGTGGGCTTCCATATCACTGTCTGCATTGGAGGTCAGAGGACAGTCTTTGGGAGTCTTCTGTATACTGCAGGCTAGCTGACCAGTGAACTTCTGGGAGATTTTTTTTGTCTCTACTTCCTATCTCATAGTAGGAGTGCTGAGATTAGAGATACAAACTATAGTGTACAACTTTTTGTGGGTTCTGAGGATTGAACTCAGGTCATTAACTTGCATGATAAGTGCTTTTACCCATTGAGCCATCTTACTGGCTCTAGATCATCATCTTAAGAAACTAAAAACAAATTATATTTATGTATTTGTGTATGTGTGTGTACATGTATGTACGTATGTACAGTTGCATGTAAGCCACAGTGTGTATATAGGTCAGAGGAGCGTTCTTTCCCTCCACCTTATGGATTCCAGGGATGGAACTCAGATGGTTAGGCTTCACAGCAAGCACCTTTACCTGCTGAGCTAGGACAGGCCTGTCTCCTTTGCCTTCAGTGCATAACACATTTCCTATTGTTTGTGGCAGCTTCCTTCACTGAAACAGTTCTGAGGAAATCAGCTCATAGAGAAAAAAGGAGCGTGGGTATTCAGAAGGTGGAATCAGAAGAACTGAGAGATTGAGGTCAGCCCCTGCTCCTACAACAAGAGAAAGGAGAGAGAGAAGGAAGCAGGGAGAGAGGAGGGAGGAGAGCAGGATATAGAGGCTTACGGGGTTGAGGTTCCAGTCCATTGATTGCTGCTGTTATTTTGGGCCTTGGGGAGACAGTACTTGGAGATGGTGATACATAACAAAGTAAAATTGTTCCCTTCGTTACCAAAAATACAAAAGAGAAAAGGTGACATGGGTTTGTACCTAGCTGTCCTCCCCGCCCCAACCCCATCTCCTTCCAGTAGTATCACAGGGTGAGACTACACCTTTCACACTTGGGCCTTTGGGACTGAAGTACCTGGGATCTGATTTGGAAGTTGTGCTGATGACTAAACAGGACTTGAGGTGGACTAAAGATCGGGCTGTAGACTCTGGTGGCCAAGAGGAGCAGCTCTGCTAGCCTCTGTGATGTTCAACTTTGACTTTAGCACTTGGTTATTTTTGGCTTATATAGCCTTTGTGCTGTTAGGCTCAATGTGCTTGCTCTTCTTGTCTGTTTATTCCCTTGTGGAATCTTATGGTATGCTCTCTACTTGAAGGCCAGTGAAGCAGTTTTTGTTAGAGGACTTGTACATGTCATGCATGTAGTTTTCTCTGCTGTTCTGCAGCAGACTGCTCCTTCCCAGCCCAGAGGGGGAAGCATTTAACAAGCATGTACTGACATCTACACTACTTTATGCCGTGCCCTCAGCCCTGTGCCTGGCATGGAGGGAGGCTCAGGGAAAGCTTGAAAGGCTTGGATGGATTGGCAAGCCTTTTTATAATGCCATGCTTTCTGCTTATCCCTAGCAACCTGTAAATGCTGGGCTCATGATGGATATGTGACATTGGTGCCTGAATTTACATGGCACCTGGTGGCTTTTCACACTCCCCCTCATGCCTCTCTGGAGACTAGGATAGGACAGATGGCCACAGACACAGTATTCTCAGCTCTGCACCCTCTCTTCAAATCACAGTTGAAGGAAAGTTAAGTTTTTGTAACAACACAGTTTTGGTAATGTGATTTCATGCTGCTAGTAAGTTGCTTAACACTCTGGATAGACCACACCTCAGCAACTTTCATTTAGTAACAGCTTAATTTCATTAGGTGGCTGTAGTTCTACCCACCAAACCTCCTACCTCTTAGTAAACTGAGACTGATAAGGTTAACTCTCTGAGCCAGGTAGATTCTGGTTCCAGAATTAAATTAATCATCTTTTTCTCACTAACACCTTTAATTCCTTCTCCACTGAATATAGATGTCTGCTTTTGAAATGTTAGGGGTGGAAACACTCATGATGGTTTAGCTTCCTTCCTGTGTATGGGCTTGAAGAGGCCAGAGAGACTGAGCAGCTTACTTGGAGTGGCACTTAGTGAAGATCTGAATGAGACCCAGGGCTCCTGGTTTCTGTTGAGGTCCACTGCCTGCCCTTCACTTCTATCTTAAGAAAGAGAAAACTCTATGACCTATTTAATTAAAAAATGAATAAAGGTAGATTTTTGTTCATACTAGAGGCCCCAGCCTAGATTTAGATCTAGATTTCTTGATTTAAAAAACTTCTTCTTAAAGATGGTGGTGGCTCAGGCTTTTAATTCCAGCACTCAGGAAGCAGAGGCAGATGGATCTGTCTGAGTTTGAGGCTAGCCTGGTCTACAGAGCCAGTTCTAGGACAGTCAAGGCTAGACAGCGAAACCCTGTCTTCAAAACAAAACAAAACAAAACAACCAGATCAACTCCCTCCCCCCCAAAAAAACCCCCAAAAATCAAAAAACCTAACCAAAACAGCAACAACAAAAAATCAAACTTTTTCTTACCAAACTTGGTAGGACACACTCTTGTTATCCTAGCAGTCGGGAAGTTGAGGCAGGTAGGTTGAGAGTTCTAGGTCCTTGTTTACATAGCAAGCCCTGTCTCCAAAACAAAACATTACCCTAACTAATTGTGTTGCTTGGACTGGTTTTCTTTCCTTTCCTATTCATTATTTTTCTCATGTGGCAGTTCAAAATTTATAAGGCCTGAAAGGGTTAATACTCCTCTCAGAATAGCCAGGCCTCTCCCAGGAAGTAGCTGAGAGGCAGGATGTGGCAAACCAGTGGGTGACTGAGAGCCTGCTCCTTGGGAGAAAAGGAAGTGGGAGAGGCAAGAGGACGATTGTAGGGGACAGGTCTTTTCACCTCTGCTCTAGATGTGGTTCTTCTGAAGCTGAGCAGACCCAAAATGACCAAGGCCCCGGGAATGCAAGTTGTGCTGAATTTGGAGTTGCCTTTTCTTCCCACAGCTAGTATCTCAAGTTTAATGTGCAGTGGACTATTGTCTTTTGCTTCGTAACTTCAATCACTGGTGCGTTCTCACCTCCCTGTTGCTCTTTTTTTATTTGTTTGTTTGCTTTTTGTTTTTCAAGAGAGGGTTTCTCTGTGTAGCCCTGGCTGTCCAGGAATGAACTCTGTAGATCAGGCTGGCCTTGAACTCACGTAGCTCCACTAGTTTCTGCCTCCCCAGTGCTGGACTATAAGGCCTGTGCTACCATGCTGAGCTGGGTCTGTCTGTTAATTACCTCTGAGACTCTACACTGGTTGTAATTTAGAATCTGAGAAGTTAGACGAGTGTACAGCTTCTGGAAAGTCCTCGCCAGTGGATTTACCTGAATATTCATTCCTTCAGAACACATTCCTACCCATTCTCTGCACATGCTCATAGTGGTCCCTATTCCACAGAGCAAGATTGTTCTCTGGCTTAGTGTCAGAGAGCTCTTGTTCTGACCAGATGCCTGGCTGCCAGCTGAGTCAGACTTAACCTTCTGTGCCTTCCTCTTTCATCTTCTGCTTAAGCCTTTGTTGCAAATTCCTGGCCTGCCTGGTTAGACCCATAGTGTGTCGCTCTGCTTATAAGCTGCAGATCTTACAAGTAGATAGTTCTGATGGTAGATTCAGAACCCTCTTGTCCCTATGGTAACTTTGGAGACTATACGGATTTCGGCGGCACTTGACTGGCTAAGGGCACAGTCTTTTTCAAGACCCGGGCTGGAGGCTTGGGAGTTCTCAGACTACTTGTACTTCTGATGAAGTAACTACAAATTCAGGGTTCTCTTTACCTTCTCAGGTTGCAGAATTTGCTAGAGTAATTATAGAATGCAGGAGGGTACTGATTGCTGTTCTAATTATAATTTTATTGCATCAAAATTATAATAATCAAGATCAGCCAGAAGAAGAGACACAAAGTTAGGCCTGGGAGAACTGCAAGAAGTGCAACTGCTGGTGTCCTCTGTTGGTGAGCACAGGGCACATGGCTCTGTGGTACACTGATGTGTGCACAGATTATGGATTACCAGGCAAGTTCATCTGAGTCTCAGTGTCGTTCCTTACGGGGTTAGCTTCATCACTGGGCCTGTGATCAGACTCAGTCTCCGACCTCCTTTATTCTCTGCAAGTTTTAGTTGGTAGCACTTATTTAAAAGCCCAGTTCCCTAGTTGCATGTTTGGCCTTTCTGCTATGGCCAACCCTTCTCCCTTGTTATCTCTTCAGTAGACTGCCTAAGAACCCAGCCTGAGTCACCTCAGCATAATCATTAGGCCATACTGTGAAGAGCAGACACACCTGTTACTCAGGAATTGCATGGATTTATATAGGCTGCCTCCCACAGAGGACAAAGTCCAGCCAAGTTGTTCATTATAACAACCCCCTACCACAAAGCTGTCTCCCCCTCATTTGCCAGAAATCAAGTGTCACGTTACCCTTTCTTTCTTTCCTGTCCAGATGGTCACATAGTTGTGCCAACTGACTTCAGTCTGTCCCATATCATCGTCATTGTTCACTGGGTACTGTGCTCTTTGCTTCCCCATTGTCTCTGAGCTCACTGCTCTGTAAGTTCTCTGCTGTTTCCTACTGGATCTGGCCCTCAATACAAAACTCATCTTACTTTCTTACTTCAGAATTTGCTTTTGTACCAGCACTCTGGAGGCTGAGGCAGAAGGATTGCCATGAGTTTGAGGCTAGCATGGACTGTATAGTAAATTTCAAGCCAGCCTAGGTTTTAGAATTAGACTGTATCTCAAACAAAACAAAAGAAGCAAAAACAAACACACAAAAAACTAACCCCCCCAAAATAAAAAAAAAGTTATTATTGAAGAATAAAGTATATATTATAACCCCATGTATATAAAACACAGTATAACTAGGTGTGGTACACATCTCTAATTCCAATACTTGATAGGTGTATATGCCAAATGATCAAAGAGTTCAAGGTTCTTTCGGTGTTGATAGGATCCTATAACTTTAATTTTTTCAAATGCCTATTTTTAATTATGGTTGTTAAATTTTTAACCTTCCTTGTAACCCACCAGAGGTAGTGGGAAAGAAAGGATATGGGAGAAGTAGACCTGTTTAGAAAGGTTCTTTGGAGCAACTCTCGTCTGTGTTGTCTGGAAATCTGCAGTTCAGTTCACAGGTTAGCATGCAGCGGCAGCTCAAGCCACTTGCAAACACATCACAGATACACCAGCAGTCCAGTTCTGTAGAGTCAAGATAGCAAACATGAATCAGCTGTGGTGCCACAACCTAGCAGAGACAGCTAGGCTTCAGCCTAGGCTCCAGTCAGCAGGAGGGACCAACAGGAACACCAGGAACATCAGCTGTGCCTCTCGCAGGGAAGTGAAGACCAGCGAAGACGAGAGACCCACAAGCACTGCACAGCTAGCTCTATAAGCAAGCCAAGCTCAGCTTCCATCACTGTCCAAACATGTGCCCAAGTCCTCAGAAGCTGCAAAAAAGCCATGGCACACCACCAGAAGTTTTTTGGTGCATTTCTCTCTATGGAGTTCCAACAAATGCAGCTCAACTATGCAATGTAAGGCGGACCAGTACATGTGTGTCTTTAGCAAAGAATCTTTTATCATGTGTCCTTTTTCCGCCCTTGCTTTATCAGAACATCTTTCTCCTGTGTTTGCTTTAGGGAAACGTTCCTTCAAGAGTTTATCTTAGTCTTTCACCTGTGTCCACTTCAGTGAAAAGCTCCTTCATGTGTTTGCCCCAGCAAAGCACCATCTGACTGACTTTCCAAAGAACCTTTACGTTTCCACTTCACCTCTGAGCTATACTGGAGCTCAGCTAAATGAGGCTTGTTTGTTTTTGGTTTTCTTTGCTAGTTTGATTTTTTTTTTTCTCTTTGTTGGGTAAGGGGTGGGGCAGTTGAGACAGGGTCTCTCCACATAACTCTGGCTGTCCTGGAAGTCACTGACCAGGTTGACCTCACATTCAGAGATTATCTGCTTCTGCCTCCCAGGTGCTAGAGGTAAAGGCATATGCCACTGTATCCAGCTTGTAGGTTGGTTTTAATAACTGAGTTTTTCTGGGTCCCAAATGTTACTTCTTCCAGGTAGGTTTTACTCTGTTAGGCTGGCTGCTGTTAACTTGGAGGCCTGACGTAGTTTTCCACCCATAGTTGAAGAAGTCCAGTATCTAAGCAATCACATTCGGACTGCTGGTCCTCATAGTGAGCGAGCTGGTTGAGATTGTTTGTCAGAGGTGGTTTGTCCTTCGGGGTAAGACTTTTAACTCTTTCTATGTGTGCTTTAGTTTGGGAGAATGGTTCCTTAGTAAGGAACATGCTCATGTGTGTACAAGAGAATACAGATGTAGAAAATTGAAGACTTCCCAAAGTGGACCACAATTGAACATACATCTTAATTTTATTTAATTTTGGCTTTTATTGTGTGTGTGTGTGTGTGTGTCTGTCTGTCTGTCTGTCTGTCTGTCTGTCTTTGTGAAGTATGCAGTGAGGTGTTCTTAAAGGCTAGAAGAGGGTGTGGGATCCCTTGGAGCTGGATTACAGACAGTTATGAGCTACCTGAGGCGGGTTCTGGGAACTGAACTCAGGTCCACCAGAAGAGCAGCAAGTGCTCTTAAATGCTGAGCCTTTCCTTCAGCCCTGTTTTTTGTTGTTTTTTGTTTTGTTTTGTTTGGGAGACAGTGTACTGTCTGAAGCCAAGGACAACCTTTAACACCTCCTGTCTCCAAGTACTTGACCCATTTTATTTTATATGGATAAAACGTAGGACTTCATGCAAGCTAAGCAAGCACTTTACTAACTCAGCCACATTGCATCCTAGAGATAGATTGTGCCTGATGTGTTTCTTGTCTCCTCAGTCTACTTCTGAGCTCTGGTGTATTAGACTTTTGTCTTAGTTAAGGTTTTACTGCTGTGAACAGACACCATGACCAAGGCAACTCTTTTTTGTTTTTTTTTGAGACAGGGTTTCTCTGTATAGCGCTGGCTGTTCTGGAACTAACTGTATAGACCAGGCTGGCCTCGACTCAGAAATCCACCTGCCTCTGCCTCCCAAGTGCTGGGATTAAAGGTGTGCGCCACCACCGCCCAGCCAAGGCAACTCTTATAAGGACAATGTTTAATTGGGACTGGTTTACAGGTTCAAAGATTCAGTCCAGTATCATCAAGGTAGGAGCATGGCAGCATCCAGGCAGGCATGGCGCAGGCAGAGCTGAGAGGTCTACATCTGCATCTGAAGGCTGCTAGTGGAAGTCTGGCTTTCCAGGCATCTAGGATGATGGTCTTAAAGCCCACACCCACAGTGACACACTTACTCCAACAAGGCTACACTGCCTAATAGTGCCACTCCCTGGGCCAAGCATATACAAACCATCACACCTTTCTCCTTGGGGACTTGACTGCCTGCTTCTATATTATGCAGTCTAGGATTGTAGTCACATTGTAGTTTTACCTTCTCCCTAATTGAAGAGCTGTGTGGGCCAGAAGTGGTGGTGTACTGCATGAATTCTAGGCAAACATGGGTTACATAGGAAAAACCTTTCCCTCCTTCCTCCCCCCACCCCCCCCCCATACAAAAAACAAACCCAAAACTGGGGGCTGGACAGATGGCTCAGCAGTTTTAGAGCACTGGCGATTTGATTCCCAGCACCAACATGCCTGTACACACACCATCTGTAACTGTAATTGAAGGAGATCCTGTGCCTTCTCCTGGCTTCTGGGGGCATTGCACATATGTGGTACACAGACACATATGCAGGCAAAACATCTACATAAAAATAAATAAATTTTTAAAAATCCAAACCTCACCTCAAAACCCCAGCAGTTTACTTCACCAAGTCCCTCCCTTCCTCCCTCCCTCCCTCCTTCCCTCCCTCCTTCCCTCCCTGTCTCTCCCCCTCCCCCCTCCCCCCCTTCTCTCTCCAAGGGCCCCTGTAGCCTATACTGTTCTCAGACTTGCTAAGTAGCTAAGGCTAGTCTTGAAATCTTAATCCTTCTGCCTCCAGCTCCTTACTAGGGATTACTGGCACATGAACCAGGGAGTGAGTGAGTTTCCTTCCTTCCTTCCTTCCTTCCTTCCTTTCTTTCTTTCTTTCTTCCTTCCTTCCTTCTATCCTTTCTAGCTGTCTTCAGACACCCCAGAAGAGAGCATCAAATCTCTACAAATGGTTGTGAGCCATCATGTGGTTGCTGAGATTTTAACTTACAACCTTTGGAAGAACATTTGGCACTCTTAACCACTGAGCCATCTCTCCAGCCCATTAAGGAAGTTTCTAAGGGTTCTTTACTCAGATTTCTGAGTATTTCTTTTTTTCTTTATTTCTTTTTTTCTTTTCTTTCTTTCTTTTTTTTTCGAGACAGGGTACTTCTGTGTAGCCCTGGCTATCCTGGAACTCACTCTGTAGACCAGGCTGGCCTCAAACTCAGAAATCTGCCTGTCTCTGCCTCCCAAGTGCTGGGAGTAAAGGAGTGTGCCACCACTCCCCGGCGTATCTGAAGCTGTAGTCAGTCAGTCTGTTCTTCAGAAGCAGGCAGCCCCACCTTCCACAGAGCCAGGCTCTTGTGCTTCTCTGAGGAAGAGGGTGTGTTCATCAGGGTTTCCATCTGGGCTGCAGTTAGTCTCTTTTTGCCTTTACCATCCTGAACCCTGAACCCTCCCGTCTACCCTTCTAGCCTTTATGGCCTCCACCATTTTTACTGCTCCTGATTCTACCAGTGAGCCTTGTCTCAGCCATGTTCTTCTTCCCTACACCCCTCAGTATGTGAGCCTGGGAGTTCCTTCTCACATTTTACAGAACCTTTAGCCCTTTACCTCTGGGAATAAATCACTAATAGGAAAGTACCTGATATCAGGGATGAGCTGGGGACGTTTTGTCTGAAAGACAGGAACTCTTTCTTCATCATGGTTTGAAGGAAGAGTCAAAGTTTGATGTTCTGGATTCTTACCATGGAAGAGTTCCATATTTGTTCCTGGTCTCAAGTGAATTAACAGGTATGCCAGGCTCTAGTATTTGAGACACCTATCTTTGCATCTAAATTTTAGTTTTTATCAGATTATTGTTTGTCTTTTTGCCGTGTATTTGTTGATGTTTCCCCTCACCCCAAACTTTTAATTTCTTTCTGTGCTTGTGTAGAAGAGCGACCATTTAGGAGTTATTTCATTGGTGTTATTTTTGTCTACCCAGGTAGAGTTGGAATTGTTCTTACGGCATTCAAGCAACAGCTCGACACCACCCTCTGATTCAGGATGTTGATCAGGATTGGGATCAGCGTGTGTATGGAGTGGGTGGCTCCATCACTCCAGGGTGTGTGTGTGTGTGTGTGTGTGTGTGTGTCTTAGTGTGACTGTCTGAAAAAACACTGTGGGAAGGTGATTTGTAAGATTACAGAATCCTGCTGCATTCCCAGGGGTAAACTTTTGTCATCTTTGTCTAGGAGGATAGGAATGTGATTCTTTGTTGTTTCTTCTTAATTAAATCTATTTCCTTGGCTTTTGTAAAGGTTTGTTTATTGGCTTGAAAGCTACCTGATTGCAAAGAAAGATAAACATTTGTTCTAACTGACATTTTTTCTTTTCTTTTTCTTTAGGTTTTTTAAGATAGGGTTTCTTTATATAGCCCTGGCTGTCCTTGAATGGTTCTGTAGTCCAGGCTGATGTTCAACTCAGAGATTCACTGCCTGTCTGCCAAGTGCTGGGACTAAAGGCGTCGGCCAGCAATACTTGGCTGACATTTTTTCTTTTAAGCAATATTTCTTTTAACACTTACTCTTTCATACATATATATATACCTATATATATATATAGGTATATATATATGTATATGTATATATATATATATTATCTACATTATTTTATAAACAAGGTCTCACTTTATTCCCATGGTTGACTTGCTTTGTAGACTAGCTGACCTTAAATTCACAGAGCTTCTGTATATTGAGTGCTAGGATAAAGGCACATGTTACCTTGCCCAGCTGAGTATCTTAATTCTATTTGTTGTCATTGTCTGTAGAATAACTTATGCTAATAAGTCCCCTTTTGATTCCTTTCTTTCTTTCTTTCTTTCTTTTCTTCTTTTTCTTTTTTTTTTTAAATTTTATTTATTTATTATAAGTAAGTACACTGTAGCTGTCTTCAGACACACCAGAAGAGGGCATCCAATCTCATTACAGATGGCTGTGAGCCACCTTGTGGTTGCTGGGATTTGAACTTAGGATCTCTGGAAGAGCAGTCAGTGCTCTTAACTGCTGAGCCATCTCTTCAGCCCTTTTTTTTTGTTTTTTTTGAGATAGGGTTTCTCTGTATAGCCCTGGTTGTCCTGGAACTCACTCTGTAGACCAGGCTAGCCTCAAACTCAGAAATCTGCCTGCCTCTGCCTCCCAAGTGCTGGGACTAAAGGTGTGCACCACCATTGCTCTGCTTTTTTTTTTTTCTCCCCTTTGATTTCTTTTTCCTCCCTTTTTTCTCCCTGAGAGACAGGGTTGTACTCTGTAGCCTAGGCTAGCCTGAAATTCTTGAGTCATTGACCTTTGCCTCCTAGGTTTATAGTGTAAGGCACCACACCTGGCCTCCCATTCTTTTTGTTATCTGTTTATCTTCTTAGTCCAGTTCCTTAGTTCAACACAAATCTCTACAAAACTAGTAGGTCTTGGTTACAAAAAAACATCTCTGACCTAGGCCTTCTGTGAGCGTTAGGGGAAACCTTTGGGCACTAGGCATGTGTATGGTACACATGCATACTTCCAGGCAAACCATTCTTACATACAAAATAAAATGCTTAAATTTAAAAAACTCTTTGGGGACAGGCATAAAAAGTCAGAAAAGGACTTACAGATGGCTGTGAGATAAACTCCAGTCCTTTGTAAGAACAGAGAGGGCTTTAACTGGTGAGCCACCTCTCCAGTGTTGTTGAAAAAGCTTTTGAAGCAGGCTTTCCCTAATGCTCACATGACTGAATGCATGAGTAAAAAGGTATGTCTACATCAGTTGTGCATTTCTCCTAGGTAATTTATTTGTCGTGTAAACATAAGTAGAGGAATTTTAATTTATGCCCCACTGAAACTGGTGTCATTAATCCCATTTCCTCCTAGCACTTACTGAGATGCATTCATCATTCCCGCCTCCTTTTCTGCTGTAACTACCCTCTGTCCCACTGACTTACAGTCTCTAGGCATCTGTGGGATGCTGTTTTGGCTGTTTGCAGACTGATGGCACCATTTTCTTTGTTTCCTTGTTCCTATTCCCCCTGGAGATCCTCAGCTGCCCCCTTATGCCCTCGGCTTATTCTGCACAGTTTTTACTTGCTGTCGTATTGCTTGCACACAGAGCTCAGAGATGAGCAAATAGCCTTCCCTTCCTTATTTTTTTCCTCTCATTGTCTTTTTCTTTATGTCCTTTTCTTTATGGGTGTGGAAACTGAGAACCAGAGAGGTAACTTGCCCATGATCTTAAAGATGGAGAGTAGTGGAGGTTGTAGAAGAGGTCCCTCTCTCTTTCTTTTCCTTCTCTGCTTCCTGCAGCAATAGCACTTTTACTTGTCAAATACTATGGGCTGGGGGAAACCTAAGCTTCTGGGATTTCCAGAAAGATGTCCCGTCTGTGGAAACTCTTGTCTCCTTTCCAGCATCAGGATTGGTTGTTTTCCTCTGCCCTTTCATTAGTGTGCAAGACAGCCTGCCACCTGTGAAGCTGGCTGTGCTGGCATGCACCTATGACTTGTGTCCGAAGCTTGAGGACCACACAGTCCTTTTGTCTAAGCAGTGCATAACTCCACATCTTAGAATCCTTAGACCAGCTTCTAAGTTCAGTAGCTATTGAGAGAAGTATTGAGAGATCTTGAAAGTTGTGTGCCTAACACTGTTATGCTTGTCTGTGATTCCAGCATTAGGGAGGTGTAAGTAGGAAAATTAGGAATTCAAGGCCAACCCTGGCCACCACATTAATGAATTTGGTGTGCTTTCTGTGTGTTCGAGATTGACACCCCCCCCATGAGGGTGGGGAACCCCATGTACATGGATCAATAAACCTCATGTTATTGTAACGACCTATTGTCAACCTGTGTTCTATGGGTTGAGCCAATATTACAACAAATTCAGGGGCAACCTGAGCTACCTGAGATTCTGTCTCACAAAAATACTTAAAATAAGCTGGCTGTAGTTGCACATGCCTTTAACCTCAGCACTTGGAACTCATCCCAAGTTTCAGGGCAGCCTGGTTTATATAATGAGTTCCAGGAATTCCAGGACAGCTAGGGCTGTCTTGGGTGAGACGCTGTCTTGGGTGGGTGGGGGCTTTAAAAAGAAGAAAAGAGTTCTGGGGCTGGGAGACCTGCCACCTTGTCCTCTCTAAGCTTCAGTTTCCTGTTCTGTAAAATGAGGGTTGGATCCATTTGATGTCCTTAAGGTCTCTTTTTTACTGCTTAATTTAAACTGTTAAACCACAATCGAAAGACCCCAATGTGACAATGCAATTATAGTTAGACTTAGCAGGTCATGGAGTGAGAGGGAAGAGCCAGCTGGTCTTACCCAGAGGATCATTCTTTCACTGTGCTTCTGATGTTTCCAGACTCCAAGTGACAACCCTTGTTTTTCTGTGCATTGCCATTTCAAGCTTATAATCTTCTTGTATCTCTGTGAACATGTGTTTACTGTTAGACAGCTATGGTGCAGAATTCACATTTCACTGTACTGTTTTTGCACTTGAGGGAGTTTGAGTAGATCACAGCTGGTCTCTGGAGAGAAGGAGGGCTCTGTGTGTGTGTGTGTGTGTGTGTGTGTGTGTGTGTGTGTGTGTGTGTGTGTTAGGGGAGCGGGGAGGGGGGAGAGAGACTGAGACAGACTGTTGGAGCTCTAGTTTTGTTTTTTAATTTCCAGTGTCATTTTTGCCGATTTTAGTTAAAAATAATGATTCCAAAAGAGGCAGGTTCTTGCCCTCTGAGCTTTGTGGATTTGTGGTATGGGTCAGCAGTGCGGACCTCTTTTCTTGTTTCCTTTGCTTGAAGCATTTCACCTTGAGAGGGAAAAACAAGGCTTGTGTCTGGCTTCCCTGTGCAAGGTGAAGTGACCCTGAATACCAATACCTTATTGATTGGTTTCTTTCTGGTGAGCAGTAGAAACCAAGTTGCAGCCAGTATCATCACTTTACCTCAGATCTACTGGTTTGCCTTTCATTCTCTGGAAAAACTTAAAAATGTTGAAAAGTGCTATTAAGAATTCTTAAAGGTCTGGGCGGTGGTGGCGCACGCCTTTAGTCCCAGCAGTTGGGAAGCAGAAGCAGGTGGCTCTCTGAGTTCAAGACCAGCCTGGTCTACAGAGTGAGTTCCACTGGGGGAAGAAAGAAGATAGGAAGGGAGCAGAGTAGTTACAAGTTAATTTAGCATTTTCCAGAAAAAAAAAAAGCAGGTCCAGGGGTTCCTTCGTTCCTTCTCTCCTTTCTTACTTCCATGCCCAGGGTCTAATCCCTTCCTCACCACTTACAGAAATGACTGCTGATTTGTGCTTTCCAAAGTCCTAATCCCACTAGACATGGGCTGTGTGCTGTGATGATCAGGCACAATGGAGGGCCCTGGGGGTGGGTAAGTGAGTAAGTGTTGTTAACTTAATAATCCACTAACTTGATGAACAGGTGCAACTCTGGACAAACCACCTATCCTTGCCAGCTCTCCAATTTCTCTTCTATATATTGTAATAGTTTCATGCTTACCTTCACCAAGGCAGAGTCAAACAGTAAGCTCATAAGAAGTCCTGAAATGCCGGGCGGTGGTGGCACACACCTTTAATCCCAGCAGTTTGGGAGGCAGGGGCAGGCGGATTTCTAAGTTCGAGGCCAGCCTGGTCTACAGAGTGAGTTTTTGTGAAGAGACTTGGGAGGGAGGAAGCCAGAGGGCATGTGCATCCCTAACCTGTTACACAGTCTTACATGTCAGGGTTTCATAACCAAGGGACTAGGGCACTGTGACAGTTAACTAAATATTTTAGCAGAATGAGAATATTGACCAGCTGCCTCAGGCTCCTCATCTACCTTAACAAAAGGCTGTTGGGTGGTTTAAGTATAAATGTATTTTATCGCCAGGTAGTGGTGGTGCATGCCTTTAATCCCAGCTCTTGGGAGGCAGAGGCAGGTGGATTTCTGAGTTCCTGTCTCGAAAAACAAAAAAATAAAAAATAAATGTATTTTTATCGTGCTTGTTGAGGCTGGATGTTCAAGATTAGGGTATCAACACAGTACAGTTCTGGGGAAGGCTCTTCCTGGTTGAGGGCCACTAATCCTACTTGACTAGTATCCAACCTGTATGACCTCCTTTGGTTATAATTCCCTTTGGAAAGGCCTGTTCCATGCACATCCGTGTGTGACTATGGATGGGTGTGCACAGTTTAGACCATGGCACCATCCTTTCCCCAGAGTTTCCCCCTCAGTGAGGTGTGACATCATCTTGTGGCCTCTCCTTCCCTGTGTTGGACCAGCCTGTATGCTGGAGCCATGAGGTCTCTTTCTCTTTCTTCTTGGCCTTTGGAGAGGATGCCAAAGAATAGAGGATTGTATTTCTACCTTTACTGGCGTATCTGGGGGACACCAGCACTCTGATGTGTAACAAGTCCTGTTTTGTCACTTGTTTAGACTGGAGAGTGAAATCAGATGAAACACAGTGGATGCTCTCTCTACCAATTCACAAGATTAACCATCCGGCTTCACTGAACCTTCTTCAGTCTCTGTACAAAGTACTGTGATGTCTGTGGCATGCCACATGTTCAGCTGGTGACTGCTTCCTGCTATGCTCACTTGATTTCTGCAAGATAGCTGGTTCCCAAGCCCATTTTTGCAGTGTTTGGCTTGGTTGCTCAGTTGTTTTACATCAGATAGACTGATGAAGATCGGATGAAATGCAGCTGCAAGTGAAGTGCTTTCCTATTCGCCTTTCTTTAAAGACTAGGTAAAAGCTGATAAAATACTCAGTAAGGGCAAGTTGCTGTCACATTAGAGGAAGCAGTAAGACTGGGGAAATGAGGAAGTTTTGAATGTGTAAACTGGACATGTGTCTGCAGTTTCATTTTATCTCACGGAATTAGGACTTGGAAATCATGCATGATATTTGGCATTCTGGTTCATATAAGACCTTTAATCTCAGCTCTCTGAGTTCATGGCTAGCCTGGCCTACATAGCAAATTCCAGGATAGCCAAGACAACAAAGAGAGACCCAGGTTTGTTTGTTTGTTTGTTTGTTTGTTTATTTTTACGGATCTGGAAATGGGGCCAGGCAGTGATGGTGCACACCTTTAATCCCAGCACTTTGGGAGGCAGAGGCAGGCAGATGTCTGAGTTCTAGGACAGCTAGGGTTACACAGAGAAATCTTGTCTCCAAAAACAAAACAAAAAAAACCCAAACCAAAACAAAAAAGGATCTGGAAATGGATCCCTACTCAGAGGGCTTTATTTTGCATTAAAGAATGAGTTGGGGCCCAGTAAATGGATCAGTGGGGAACAGTATCACATAAATCTGAGGACTGAGCTTGCGTCCCCAGAACCCACATAAAGCTGGATTCACTAGCACATGTCTGTGATTCCAGGGCTTCTGCAGTGGGGTGAGGAGGGAAGCAGGAGGGTCTCTGGAAGCTTGTGCGCCAGCTAGTCTGTCCTGTGCAGCTAGAGAGTGACTCTGCCTTGAACAAGGTAGAAAGTGAGCCAACACCTGAGCTTGTCTTCTGACTTCCTCCACAGACGTCTTGTACTCTACACATGTGAAGAGTGTGTAAAGGAATGTAGATGTGTACTAGACAAAAGTAAAAAATTTTGGTATGTCTTTTATGGAGTATGATGTAACTTTTTTGGTTGCCCTGCTTCTTAGACCATACACTAGAACAGAAGGTTTCCACTGCTGCCTTCCAATTAAAAGTGGGCTTGGTCACACTTGAGAAGGTTTAGTGAATTTTATTTTGTGTATTGTGTAAATTTAATTAAAATTGGTTGTTTTGTTTTTGAGGTAGGCTCTTGCTATATAGCCTAAGCCAGCCTACAGCTCACAGTCAGCCTGCGTTGGCTTCTGAGTGCAGAGATTATAGGTACTCACACCTGGCTCTAGTGAGGCTTTTAAAAATTATGTGTCTGAGTTTGAGTGTGCGTACATGAGTACAGCTCCAAAGGCGTTGGATCCTTTGGAGCAGGAGTTACAGGTGGCTGTGAGCAGCTTGTTTTGGGTGCGGGGAACACCCATGTTCTCTAGAAGAGCAGTAGCAAGTGCTTTTACTGTCAGAGCCATCTCTTAGGCGGCTTGTTTCCACTCTTACTAGATTCCTTGGGTCCTCTTATAGACCTTTAATATATTGAGAGAATTCCAGGGCCCTCATTTTTCAAATGAGAAAGCTGTGTTGTGAGATAAAGCAGGGTTGACGGTGAAGCCCTAGGGATGACTGAAATGAGCAGAGCCTGCCGAGTAGAAACCTTCCGGTCATTACCTTCCTTTGGTCCCTTGTGGGCTTGGCCCCAGAGTGGAAGGCTGTAGGCAGAGTGTCTGTGTTCTGCTTGTCTGTGCTGACCTGGGCCTCCTTTGAGCAGGACCAACCTGGAGGCCTTGCAGAAGAAGCTGGAGGAGCTGGAGCTCGATGAGCAGCAGCGGAAGCGCCTTGAGGCCTTTCTGACGCAGAAGCAGAAAGTGGGAGAACTGAAGGATGATGACTTTGAGAAGATCAGCGAACTGGGGGCTGGCAATGGTGGAGTGGTCTTCAAGGTCTCCCACAAGCCATCTGGCCTGGTTATGGCTAGAAAGGTGAGTTTATGTGGGTCAACAGCAAATTATCAATTGGGAGTCTGCATGGGTGAAAGAAAGGGGGTTTTTACTTATTACTTTTTTGTTCAGTTAGATTGAAAACTTGCTTGTCTGTCAGATTGTGGGAAATAAATACTGAGATCTGCTAGTGTGATAATCAACATCCCTAGTCTGGGGAATAACAGTGATGACCCTTCCGCTTGCTGTGCTATAGGAAGGACACCACATACATACCTTTGTCAAGTGTAAAAAGGAATGCTTTTTTACACCTACTTCTAGTGATTGATGCTCAGGCCAAAGCTTGAGTTTCATGGCTTCAGTCTTGACCCAATCCCTCTCCTGTTCACCATTGATTGTCTGTCTCTCATAATGCAGCTGTCCTGTGTAGAGAGGCTACATTCCTCCATGTTTTTCAGCTCACCACTATCTTTCTTCTCCATGTTTGTATTTTGCTGTTCCTTCTCACTTTCCCAGTAGCATCCATTTTGGGGACTTACCTCTTGTTTATTTCCTGTCAGCCGCTCCAACTCATCATATGCCATACTTATTGTCTACGGTGTGACCTTATTAAATAACATTAAATGTGTCTGTCACTTGTCTTCTTGAAGAACAAGGGGGAGTATTGAAACACATTAGGCAACAGCAAATGTTTTTAGCAAAATCAATCCTATCAGGTTCCTAAAGTCAAGGAGGAACCCGTGGAGTGATTAGAGTTACCCTACCTCAGTTCTGCATGCACCATAGCCCTGTTGAACCATGTCCAGAAGGCCACATTTCCCTCATCTCTAGAAACTTGGCTTTAAAAATGGCCTGCTTGGGGTGGGGAAGATGGCTTTAGTGGGTAAAAGTATTTAAGTATGCTATACTAGTGTGAGTACTTGAGTTCAGATCACCAGATCCTACATACTAGCTTGACTTGTAGTATGAGTATCTGGGATCCCAGTGTTTCCATAGTGTGATAGGAACTTGTGGCCCAACTAGCCTTGGCATATGCCACAGGAAAACAGAGTCCAGGGGCTGCAGAGATGGATCAGTGGTTAAAAGCAGTTATTGCTCTTGCAGAGGATCTAGGTTGGTTATAGCACCTACATGGCTGCTTAAAACCATCTGTAACTCCAGTTCTAGGGGACCCTGCCACACATGGTGCACATACATATACATCAAACATACACATATACACATAAATATGAAAACAACAAATAAAATTAAAACAAAGAGACCCTGTCTCTAACAGGTAGAAGGTGAGGACAGACACCTGAGGTTGTCATCTGACCTCCACATGTGCACCATTACATGAGAGTACCTATATTCACACATGTGTTTACACAATACATATACTTTACACATCCACACAAAGGTAAATTAATAATAATAATTTTTAAAATTTCTTATTTTTCCAAGTGTAGTGATTCAAGAACCACTAGTAAGTGTTTGAAAGAACAGTGCAATTAGATTGTGAGTTCCCTGACTGAGCTACACAGTGAGCTAACCTGGGCAATATGGTGAGTTCCTTTCTCAAAGTAATAAAGAGCTGGAATGTAGCTTCATGGTAGAGGCCTTGTGTAGCATGCACAAGGCTCTGTGTTCAGTCATCCGTACCTTAAGAAGCAAAACCAAGCAGTACATTGAGCTCCATAGAGACAGCGCCGGGGCAAGCGAGAGCCGGACGGGCACTGGGCGACTCTGTGCCTCGCGGAGGAAAATCAACTAAACATGGGCAAAGGAGATCCTAAGAAGCCTAGAGGCAAAATGTCCTCATATGCATTCTTTGTGCAAACTTGCCGGGAGGAGCACAAGAAGAAGCACCCGGATGCTTCTGTCAACTTCTCAGAGTTCTCCAAGAAGTGCTCAGAGAGGTGAAAGACCATGTCTGCTAAAGAAAAGGGGAAATTTGAAGATATGGCAGAGGCTGACAAGGCTCGTTATGAAAGAGAAATGAAAACCTGCATCCCCCCCCAAAGGGGAGACCAAAAAGAAGTTCAAGGACCCCAATGCACCCAAGAGGCCTCCTTCG
>NW_022196906.1:58646647-58680074 GCF_008632895.1 Mastomys coucha | reverse complement strand
AAAAAAAAAAAAAAAAAAAAGAAGCAAAACCAAAAAGCTGTTTCTCTTCTTACCTTTACAAACTTAAGTCTTGAAGAAAGACTTTCTTCTTCACTCCACTGATTAAAAGCTTTCCCTCCTGTCTCCTTCAGCTAATTCACCTGGAGATCAAACCCGCCATCCGGAACCAGATCATCCGGGAGCTGCAGGTGCTGCATGAGTGCAACTCCCCATACATTGTGGGCTTCTACGGGGCCTTCTACAGCGACGGCGAGATCAGCATCTGCATGGAGCACATGGTGAGCAGCCAGCTATCACCCTAGGCCAGTGGCCTGGGAACAGGCTGGCTCTGGCCTCATTGTTGGTTTGGTTTGTGACCAGCTCTTCCCTGCCTCCCCATTCTACACCCTAGAGGCCTGACTGGAGTCTGGTATAGTCACAGGATGACAGCCCTGCTTTCTAGGTCCCTGCTTCTCTTCAAAGAGAGGTGCTAGATACCAGGAATTCTCGGTGGGCTTTTCTCAAGTATATTTCCTAGTTTTCTCCTATTTTGATGGCCATAAGATTTTGATGTAGTTCAAATCTGGGTAATACACTATAAGTCCGCTCTGTGTCTCTGCCTTCAGAAGGTTTATAATATACTTTAAGGGCAGCCTTAGGATTTTTTTGGGGGGGCTGAAGAGAATAACCCCTCCTCCCTACCATACACTAGTGAAAGGTAAGAGCAAGTCAGTGAGTGGGTGTTTATGGGCCAATTACCTGTGTGGGAGCTAGGCTGCAGGTCCTTCCTTTTTCCCAGTGATGGTGATCATAACAACATAAAAATGCTCATGCTTGTTGGGCATATAGTATATCAAGTATCATCCTAAGCAAATTAATATTTTATTACATTCTCATAGTCTTCTTTAAGAAGACATTACATTTATTTAGTGAGAGTGTGTGTGTGTGTGTATGTGTGTGTGTGCATGTGAGTGTCCCTGTGTGTGCATATGTGTACTCTATGGAGGTTTACTTATGGGAGTTGGTTTTTTTCCTTCTACCATTTGGTCCTAGGAATTGAACTCAGGTTGTGAGGTTTTGAGGCAAGCACCCTTACTCACTAAGTGATCACACTGGCCCCACAGCCCAATTTTTATCTCACCTAGTGAGGAAGTTAATCCATTAAGAAACTTGATCTCTTTCTTTTTCTTTTTTTTTTAAGATTTATTTATTTTATGTATATGAGTACACTGTAGCTGGTGTCTTCAGACACATCAGAAGAGGGCATCAGATCCCACTATAGATGGTTATGAGCCACCATATGGTTGCTGGGAATTGAACTCAGGACATCTGGAAGAGCAGTCAGTGCTCTTAACCCCTGAGCCATCTCTCCAGCTCCTTGCTGCTAGTTTTTTGTTTTTTTTTTTTTTAAGATTTATTTATTTCATGTATATGAGTACATGTAGATAAGCAGATAGTTGGGAGCCTTCATCTGGTTGTTGGGAATTACATCTAGTTGTTGGGAATTGGTAGGCCCCCGCTGGCTCAGGCCCAATGTACTTATTATAAATAGGTGCTCTTACTGGCTGAGCCATCTCTCCAGCCCTGCTGCTAGTTCTTAACTGTAATTTTGCATGCAGTTAGTAAGACCTGTCTAGCCCAGTGCCTGTACTTGGTTGACTCCACTGCATAGAGATGAGGGACTGGGCTTTTTCTATTCTTTAAGTTTAGAATTGCCAGCTTTGAAGCTGATAGAATGGCACAGGAACATTGGGAATCAGTTGTTTATTTATATCTTTTTCCTTACATAAATATAAATAAGGATATTGTCATGTTTGCCACCATGTTGTGTTCCTGTCATCTTCTCCACCACCATCTGCTCCTTCAGTGTGCTGGGGATTGAATCCAGGATCGTGTGCATAGTAGATGAATGCTTTACTCCTAAGTTGTATCCACCTAAGCTCCACCACTGTCTTGAAAGTTATTCCTGACACCCTGATAGAGAGCAGGCACTCAGTCTGTGTTTACTTAAAACCATTTGTCTTAGTTTGGCTTTTGTTGCTATGATAAATACCTTGACCAAAAGCAGCTTGGGGAGAAAAGAGTTTATTTCAACTTTTAACTCCAAGGTCACAATCCATTATTGAGAGAAGTCAGAGGAACTGATGAATGTCCGTGGATGAATGCTGCTTGCTGGTTTGCTCCTCTTGGCTTTTTTAGCCTGCTTTCTTATAGCACCTAGGACCATCAGCCAATAGGTGGCACCACCCACAATAATCTGGTCCCTCCCACATTCATCATTCAAGGAAATGCACTACAGGTTTGCCCACAGGCCAGTCTGGTGGAGGTATTAATTAAGGTTCCTTCTTCTGAAATGACTCTAGCTTGTGTCAACCTGACATAAAACTAGCCAGTGTACTATTTAATTGTGACCTTGAGTAGACTTCCTTATCTCTCTGATTCTCAGTTTCCTCATTTGTAAGGTTGTCATGATTCTATCTGTCTTGTTGCTGTGCTGGTTAGAATGACAAACATCAGTCTATGAGTATGCCCTCCAATTCAGAGTATGCATTCTGCAAGTGCTAGTTCCTGCTTTATTCCCATGATGCTGGCAGTTCAGAGTCATGGGAGTCCACAGACTTGATAGCTCTTGTGCTTTCAGCCTGCCACAGTGGCTGATGTCTCCTGTTCCCATTTACTTTGACCTCTAGACCTAGAATGACTTTCAGAATGGTGCCTGGTCTGAATGGATGCCCCCTCCTCCACCTAAGGAGTCTGTGCCAGTCACCCCCTGCCCCTCACCGTAACACACTTATCACCATTTTGAATATTTGTTTTTATGATCAGAAAGGGCCAAATATACTGTTGGAGGCATCAGTCATGGTGCCATTTAGAACTCGGATCCTGGAACTAGCTTTTGCATGTCTAAAGGTTATAGAGAAGGTTCTTGTTCCTTTTTATTCCAATAAGAGTGCAGCCATGTCTTTGGGAAGCACGGGAAATCTTCTGGGCTGGCTGCAGCCCCTAACCTGGGGTGCAGATTCTTATTTGGGTCTTAGCTCCTGCCACTTAGGACTATTTAGATAGGACTCATTACATAGTCCTTACTGGCTTGGAAGTTATGTAAACCAGGCTGGCCTTTAATGCAGAGATCTACCTGGCTCTGCCTTCTAATTGCTGGGATTAAAGGCCATGCCACCAAGCCTGGCAGGACTATTATCCTACTTTTCTTCCTCCTCTTCCTCTTCCTTCTCCTCTTCCCTTCCTCCTCCCCCCTTTTTTAGGGTTCTATGTAACCTTGGGTTTCTTGTAACTTATGTGAACCAGGCTGGCTTTGAACTTGTAATGTTTTTTCCTGCCTCTGCCTATTGCTTACTGGGAATAACAGGTGTGTGCCCGTGCCTGACATCTTTGGGCCTTTGGGTTTCTCGTACTCTTTGTTGATGTTTTTTCCCACCCTTCTTAGTTCTAGCCCAAAAAGAGTTTTGATGCAACTAGAAAGGGAAGAAGAGAAGTTGAGTCAATGCTGATAAGCCAGAAACAGGAAGGGCCAGAGCAACCTTCTGTCCACTTAGGTCTCGCTAAAGTAATAGAAGGTGGATGTCCGCATAGCTAGTTATAATAACAACTAGCGTTCAACTCTCTTATCATTTGCCAGGTCCTTTTCACATTATGTAAGTTATTAATCACGTCACCCCTGTCCCATGAGATGGATTGCCAGCCCCCTCAGCTGGCAGATTGAGATAGTTAAGTCCCAGGAGATTTCATAGTTGGCATAAATCATAGAGCCAGTGGGCGCCATAGTCTAAACAGGTCTGCTTCCTTTGGTTTCATACTCTTCCCCTCTGTGCAGGTGCTATACTCATGGAATTCTTCTCAACAGAGAAATGACTGGATGAGTTCTCTAGGGGCCCCTCTCTGAGCTTACACCATTTCCATGGTTTGGGACACTTGTAGTAGCCAGTCACGATTTACGTTAGTTAATCAACATGGGTTCAGCTTCAAAAACACTTATAGTGGTTATTATGTGCAATGTCATATGAGTTGTCCTGAGAACTGGGATGATAGAGCTCTACACAGGCTGGTGGCTGTGCTCTACATAATCTCACTTTAGCTGTCAGAGCTGCTGAGCACCAGGTATGCCATTTCCAGCCCACTCTGCTGAAGCATCACAAGCTCTGTCCCTAGTTACTTGCTAGTCCATGCACCCAAACGTCTCCCCTAATATGGGAGCCTCCCCAAGAGGCTGTTTGTGGGTCGATGGGGCTGCAATCCTGGAGGCTTGCTTCAGGGGCTAAAGTTAGGCCCCAAACATTGATAATGGGCCTAATGGACCTTGGTCAGGACTGGGGCTTAGAGGGAGTGAGCTAAGCCTTGGAAGCAGCAACAGGGCCTTCCCTTCAGTTGCTCTAATAAGGAACAGTATCTTTTCCTACTTTCATTTCATTTCATTAGTTTTTTCTCTTTGTAACTCAGTGCTTTGCCCATGCTGGGTATCACTGAGCTACACCCCCAGTCCTGGACCAGTGTTTTTATACTAGAGAAGAACTCAGCACATCCTGAGGGTCTAGACAGGATGTGTAGACCTGTAACAAGTAGCTGTTGCTGGAAGTCCATGAAGCCATGAGAGCCACAAGAGGTCTTCTTTCCCAGCCCTGGACCCTCAGTATCCTCCCTTGGTCTCTGACAGGCCCTCCTATATCAGAGTCTCTTTCTGCAAAAACTGGCTGCCACTTGCCTCCAGGGTGGGATCATGTGAAGAACTCTGCTCTGTAGTCACACCCCAACTTCTAAAGGGTTTTGACTGGTCCCCACTGCCACAGTCGGTTTGACATTCATCATTCTGTCATTAACATGCAATTCCAGCAGGTGATTAGATTCCAAGCGTATAGAAAGCTGAAGGAATTTTACATCGTACAGTAACTATCCCCTCAGTTCTGCAACTAGCATCTCACCATACTTACTTCATCAACTACTGTCCATCTATCTACTGTTCAAATAGTTTTTGAGATGCATTTTAAAGTCAGTTTGTGTTATCAGCATGCACTGCCCATTTTCTCAAGCACTCAGCTAGGGATTCAACTCCCCTAGAAAGAAGTCTGAATTTTGAGAGCCAAGGAAAAAGGATGCTCCCTCACCAGAACAGAATGCTCTTGTCTGCAGGGAAGAGGGTTTCTGCTCAGTTGGTAGCTGAGCAACCAGGGAGAAGGGAGTTGGAGTTGACGCTTTTGAGGCAGGAGTAAAAGCTTTTGAGCTATTATTTTCATAAAGCATTTGTCTCTTCTATAGAAAATCATCACAAAAGTACCATTGACTTAGTTAATAATTGGCTTCTAAAAATAAGCACCATGTCAGCAGTGGTAGTCAGTGATCGCAAGTTCTTGGCAACAGTGGAGCAGAACTAGAGTGCTGCGGGGTTGGTTGCAGGGGGTGGGGGGAGGAGGAGTGGGAGGTGGGGGAGGGCTGGGCGATCCTGATTAGCTTGTGCTCCTGGCATCTTGTGAGCTCATTGTTCTCCCTCTAGGCTTGCCACTCTGGAGGGTAAAGGGAAGGAGTGGTTGTGGCTTCTTTTTAATAGCTTTTCTTTTTCTTTTCTTCTTTTTTTTTTAAACTAGGGGAGTATACACTGTACACTCAGAGCGCTCGATCTCTCCTTCTCTGTCTCCTCCTCTGTCTCTCCTTTCTCTCAGCTGATGTTCTCATCTTAAAACACCAGGAGCAGATTCCTTCACTTCTGCCTCTATCAAGTGTCAGTTTTCTAGATGGGAACTCAGCCACAGCTGGTCATTTCTAACTTAGTCTGATCGGCCCTGCATGTCTTCATGGACCCATGGTAAAATAAAAATACTTTCCTTACGAACCCTGTGGGAAGATCATGTGTATTAAGTTAGCTGGGTTGCCCTCTGTCCTTTGCCATGGTTACTGTCATTTGAAAGGTAATTCTATTTGTTGCCTAAATGGAGAAAGAAACATGAGAAGTACCTGGTTAGCTTTCTACCCTACTTGAATCCAGTTTCACAGAACAGCTTTGTTACCTTGTTTTATATGGCCCTTTCTTGACTAGGTGAAGCCATTCAAACTAAGGAGCTGAATCCCAGATTCTGTTAGAGGAAAATTAGAAGTAGCTTGTTTGTTTTCTGTATTTTTTCTGTTGGTGAAAGAAACTGAGAGATGGCTTTTGTAGGAGCCTGCTGACTTGGGGGAGGGGTTCCTGGGATATGGTATTGTCCTGATTTAGCCCAAAGGGGTCACAGGACCAGTTTGATGGCATAAGCTCAGCATGGTCACAGCTCGAATAAAGGAAAGTAAGTGTGTGTGTAAAGGGTGTTCTTCCTCTGACTCAGTGCTTCCGCTCCCTAGAGACTCTGCCATAGTGAAGTTCTAGCTTGAGGTCCAAAATTCTCTACTATACTTGGTTGGCTCACCCCACCAAGATGCTACAGTAGTCGTTATGATCAGAAGTCACTTACTGTCTGTCTGTCTGCTTGCTATCTTACTCTTCACTTTATGACCTTGACACAGGGTCTCACTATGAACCAGGAGCTAGGCTGGCAACCAGCAAGCCCCAGTGATCTTCCTGTCTCTTCCTGATCAGTGTTGGGGTTACAAGCATGCACACGGCTATGCCTGGCTTTTTATATGCATGCTGGTGACTTGAACTCAGGTCCTCATATTTGCATAGTCAACACTCTTCCTCACTGAGAAGTCTTCTAGGTTTGGCCTTGACTACAGCTGGCCATTTCTAGCCATGTCTGTCCCTGTGTCTGCACGGTACCCCAGGAGCGTGAAGCTGTTTACTGCCTTGGCTTTCAGCTTTACTGAAATATTCTGTCCATTTCTTTCCTTGCTTCTTCCTTTGCTTGGTACAGAAACCTGACTCTTTTTTTTTTTTTTTTTTAAGATTTATTTATTTCATGTTACTGTCTTCACATACACCAGAAGACAGCATCAGATCCCATTACAGATGGTTATGAGCCACCATGTGGTTGCTGAGATTTGAACTCCAGACCTCTGGAAGAGCAGTCAGTGCTCTTAACCCCTGAGCCATCTCTCCAGCCTGAAACCTGACTCTTGAGTGTGATTTCATTGATAACATTGTCTTGTCTAACATCGATAACAAGTCAGAATTGGCTTCTCCCTTCTTCAGCATGTCTGTACTATTTGTCTTACTTAGTTCTGGATTTATTAGTTAAAAATTTTAAGGATAGAAGCTAGCTCTTTTTATCTCTTTACCCCTTTATATTTACCACAGACGATAACATTCTGTAGAATTTGCAGAATGAATGATTGTCTCCTGTGCCATTTTTCCATTGATTTTTGTTGATCGATTGTTAGGGGAATACCAGATGTCAGTCAACGAAACAGTAGTGCTTAAAGCAGCTAACAGTGGTGGCTGGAGATATGGTTCAGACATTTAGAACATTTGCTGCTCTTGCAGAGGACCCAGATTTGGTTCCCAGGATTCAAATGGTGGCTTAAGCCATTGCTAACTCCATTTTCAAGAGATCCAGTGCTCTCTTCTGGGCTTGGAGGACATTTATTCATTTTTACTTTACCTTCATATATATGTGTGCACCATGTGTATGCATGGTACCCTCAGGGGCCAGAAGATGATGACATTGGATTCCTTGACACTGGAATTAAAGATGGCTGTGAACTGCCATGTGGGTTCTGAGAGTCAAACCACAGTCCTCTCTGTAAGAACAAGTGCTCTGAACTGTTGAGCCATCTCTCCCAAGCCCCCATTTAAGTTGTAAAAATGTGTGTGTGCGTGTGCGTGTGGAAGGCAAATGACAGCTTTTGTGAATTGTTTTTCTCTTTCCACTGTGGGTTGTGGGCACTGGACTCAGGTTGTCAAGGTTGTGTGCCCAGCACTTTTACCCACTGAGTCATGGTGCTGGCCCTAAATAGCTAACGTATCAAGTTTTTACTGTGTTTCATGTATATTAGTTTGTTTAATCCTTATAACAGCCCATGATTATAATAGTACCCTTATAATTATTCACGGCATTTTGCAAGTTGCAGAACTTGTTTAGAGTCCACTAGATAGTAAGGGGCAGAGTTAGTGTTTAAACTATTGGCAGGTTGACTGTAGAGCCTGCACAGCTAACACTATCTTATGCTGTCAATGTAAAGCAAGACTTTTTTCATGACTACTGTATATAAGTCATTTGCTTAAAGAAGCTCACAGGATTTTGTTTGATTGTTTGAAGCCTACCTGAGTCCTTTGATAGCTGGATGAAAGTGAAGGATAATAATTTGTCAAGCAGTTGTGTTGCATGTGAGACTTTCTTTTGGATTTTAATAGTTGAGGTCATAGAAACATTGTCACTAACTGGTCTGATATTCTTGTGCTTAGGATGGCGGCTCCTTGGATCAAGTTCTGAAGAAAGCTGGAAGAATTCCTGAGCAAATTTTAGGAAAAGTTAGCATTGCTGTGAGTATGTAGTAGAGTTTCTCTTCTAGAGTGACAAATTGAGAGAAAATAGGTAAGAGAGGAAGGTAAGTCAGTGAAGGAGTTTATTTCAGAAATAAACTTACTAGAACATTTCCCATGGAGGATGAACTTGAACACCTGTCCTTCTGCCCCTGCTGCCTCCCTGGTGCTGGGATGATAGGCATGCACCACCACACCCAGTTTTATTCTGTGCTGGGGATCCGTGTGGGTCTTACTCATGCAAGGCAAGCACTTTACCCATTGAGCTAAATCCCTAGCGCTGACTTAATTATATTAAAACCTGTGTCTGAAAAACAGGACAAGGTATCTTTGTTAGTAGCAAAAGAAGGTCTTTAAGTTGGCGGTTTAGAAAAGTTCACAGGGTGTCTTGAAAACTTTCATTGGCCACTCTTACCTTAGGCTAACAGTAGTGCTTTATAGAACATGTGATGTGGCTGCTTAATAAGGCAGATCTATTGTTAGTGGAAATGTTTATGAAGAGCCGTTGTTTTTCTAAGCGAGTTCCATTTCAGTTTCCTCTCTTTTTATCTTCCTCTCCTCCAGGTGATAAAAGGGCTGACATATCTTCGGGAGAAGCACAAGATTATGCACAGAGGTGAGAAGGGATTGCCAGATGTTGCATTCTAAATTACAGCTGAAATCTCAAGGTTTTCATGTCTTTTTAAAATGTGTTTAGTTTTGTTTTGGAATGAAAGCCCTTTACTAAACTGGACATAGTGGTGCATGCCTTTAGTCCCAGCACTTGGGAGGCAGGGGTAGATGTATCTCTGTGCATTTGAAGCAGCCAGAGCGATATAGAGTGATCCTATATAAAGCATTATATTACTAGCATGTCCTTTATTGTGAGACAAGGGTCTTATCTTGTTACCCTGACTGACCTGGAACTAAATGTAGACCAGCTTAGCCAGAGAACTCAGAGACCTGCCTGCCTCTTCCTCTTAAATGCTGGGATTAAAGGTGTGCACATCATGTACTGTTTACTGATGTAGTCTTTGTTTTGTTTTTTTTTAAAAGATTTATTTATTTATTTTATTTATATATATGAGTACACTGTAGCTGTCAGACACACCAGCAGAGGGCATCAGATTCCATTACAGATGGTTGTGAGCCACCATGTAGTTGCTGGGAACTGAACTCAGGACCTCTGGAAGAACAGTCAGTGCTCTTAACCACTGAACCATCTCTCCAGCATTGTTTGTTTTTTGAGACAAGGTTTCTCTGTGCAGTCCAGGCTGCCCTGAAACTCCCTCTTTTTGTAAGGCTTTCTTTTCAGGCAGATTCCCTTTAGTGAGGGCAGCATGGACCTCACTAGCCACTTACACAGCAGGTTCTAGATGTGCTCGATCCCAGGTAAAGCTTCCCCTACTCTTTCCTGTCCATCCCAGTGCTTGGCCCTCTGATGGGCTTTTAATTAGGTCTGCTGAGGCTTCTGCTCCCAGCTGGACCAGTGTTTGTGCCAGGGCATTAAAGTGCTGTGGTTGGCCACCGTAGGTTACATGCTCACTGTTGGTCACCTAGATTGATACCCAAGCAAAACTATTTGGTATTTCAGAAGGAGAAGATTGTAGTAAGGAGGGAATTTGTTAATAAGTGTTGAGAAGAAGAAATGGATGTTGAAGGCAAGCAAATGAGATGTAGGGTGGAACATAGTACTAGAGCATGTTCTTAGCATGGTAAGGCTGGGTTCAAGTCCCAGTATTTTGGACAAAAGGAAGTAAAAGGTTTTCCATGACAAAGTGACTAAGCCTTGAATCAAAAATACAAACAAACAAACAAACAAAAAAACCCCCAACAATTCCTAACAGAGGGTCAAAACAATACTGAGGTCTTTGAGCAGGAGCAAGCAGATAGCTTATAGACCACATTGTACCTGCGTTCTTTAGATTTGTATGATCTGCAAACTAAGGATGATTTTCAAAACTTGGTGACGTGTGACAGTTGTGTGTAATTCAAATTTTAACATTCCTGGCCAGGCATGGTGGCACATGCCTTTAATCCTAGCCCTGCGGAGGCAGGGCCAGCTAGATCCCATGAGTTCAAGGCCAGCCTAGTCTATATAGCAAGTTCAGAACAGCTAGGGCTACTGGAGAGATTCTGCCTCAAATAAACAATTAGCTTAATGTCTATAAATAAAGTTCTGTTAGAACATAGCCACATATACTTGCTTGGATGTTCTCTGCGACTGCTTTGTGGCTTTATTGGTATTTTCAAACAGTCTCTTATGAAAGAAATGACTCATCCTAAAATATTTACTCTCTAGTTCTTTACTAAAAAAGCTTCCTATTGAGGCACTGAAGTGGGTTGATATCCATAGGAGGCCTCCCCTTTTCTGAAGAGAAAGGGAGAGGGAGATAGGGGAGGGGTGCGGAAAGCAATGGGCCTGGGAGGAGAGGAGGGAAGTGAAACTGGGATCAATCTAAATGTAAAGTAAATTTTATAAGTTAATTAATAGGGGAAAAAGTTTCCTGACCCATGTTAAGAGAAGGAATAATTGCCTTGGAGAATATAAGCACAAAACTTGGCTTTCAACATGTTCCCGTGAGTTCTTGAAGAATGACAGCTTTACATTAAAGTCTGAATAGGTGGGAGAGAGGATACTTTTCTTGACCCTTGAGCTCTGGGAAGAATTCCTATCTGACCACACTTTGATGCAGTCTTTGCATTTTTTGTGTCAGGCCCATTTTTCCAAAGCTAAGCAAATAGCTCATAGGGATTGCAGGGGTGGAGGTGAAAGAGTGATCTATACTACCCACCAGCCATTCTTTCAACCCACTGCCGCTGCTTAGCAAGGCCTTGTTTTTATCAGGACCTTGAGGAAGCACCGCATGACTTAGATCTGTGCAGAGTGCACACCACTCAGACTATAACTTAAGTCTGCTTTGGAGCTGCTTGCTGATAAAGAATAATAAACAACAATTTGCTTTATTTTTTAAAAGTTTAAATTGTTTATGTGTGTGTTCATACATATGCCACATTATCACAGCATGCACAGAAAGTCAGAGGACAACTCAAAAGTCAGCTCTTTCCTTTTACCATGTGGTTCCTGGGGAAGAATTCACATTGCTAGCCCTGGTTGTTATGTTTGCAGTACCTTTGCCTGCTGAGCCATCCCCCTGGCCTGAAGCATTTTAGTCCATGATTTAATGCTTTCTTCTCTATCAGATAGAGCAACATGTAACTTGTCTGGTCTTTATGCGCCCGGTATTATATTCACAGTCGGCCTGAGAAAGCAAGCAGGAGGTTTTTATTTGTTGTTGTTGTTGGTTTTTTTTTTTGTTTGCTTGTTTTTTGTGAGACAGGGTCTCACACTATGTAGCTCTGGCTGGCCTGGAAATCTTTGGCTTAAAATTCACAGAGATTTTCCTGCCTCTGCCTCCCAAGTGCCAAGACTGACAGATTGCACTGCCACATCCCAGCGTAAGTTTTTAAGGGGGGAGCACAGAGCTAAGTATAAACAGTGGTGGTGTGGTGTATCCCTTGACTGCTGTCCTATTAACATGCATTCTAGCAGAGCTCCTGAAGTCTAGGCTAGAAGTATATGAAGTGGGGTCTTTTCTTTTCTTTTCTTTTCTCTTCTTTTCTTTTTTAAAGATTTATTCATTTATTTTTATGTGCATGAGTACACTGTAGCTGTACAGATGGCCGTGAGTGATCATGTGGCTGCTGGGAATTGAACTCAGGATGGCCCCGCTTGCTCCGGCCCTGCTCACTGGAAGTGAGGTTTTCAGAGCCTTCATTTTCAGTTCCTAGTCTCCCATGAGTGCCAAGCTTCTCGAGACCATTACAGGGGTGCCAGCGAAAGCTTCCAATAGAAAGTTGTTAGCAAAAACCAGGATTTTAGCCTCTTAACTTTCCACTTCAGACTGTCATCCACCCAAAAGCCAGATCTGAAGTGGCTGAGGTCTGGTTTTTTTTTTTTTTTTTTTTTTTTTTCCTGTTTTTGTTTTGTTTTTGAGACAGGGTTTCTTTGTATAGCCCTGGCTGTCCTGGAACTCACTTTGTAGACCAGGCTGGCCTCGAACTCAGAAATCCACCTGCCTCTGCTTCCCAAGTGCTGGAATTAAAGGTGTGCGCCACCACCGCCTGTCTGATTTGTCTTATTTTATAAGATCTTTTTAGTAAGTTTTTGTATAATGTATTTCTAGATGACTTTTGTCCCAAGGAGGCGCAACAGGTAGTCATTCTCAGCCTGAGGCTAGGAACCATGTTAATTAGAGACATCTGTTGTAGGATTGTCTTCTTATCGGAACAGCTGATTTCAAGTTTTCTTGCTGAAGGTAAATGCTGACTGGCCTCACACAGTACTGGCCCCGAGTGCCCGCCACTCAGTGGTGGCTACAGCACTGAATCTCCTTGGAGCTATTTCAGACCAAGTCTTTCCCCAGCATCCTGGAAGGTTCCTTCCAACTCTGCCATCGGCCTCTTGAGTGATCCCAGCAAAACTGTCAGTAATTTATCTGTCTTACCTCTTCCATTTCTTGGGACAACCCAGGATCAGATGAAACTCTGGCCAGTGAATCTCTAATAGCACCAAGGTGATGGCATTTAATAAAAGACCACTAATCCTAGCATTTTGGAGTCAAGAGACAGGCAGATCTCTGTGAGTTTGAAGCAGCCTGCTTTACATTGCAAGTTCCAGGTCAGTCCCAGTCAGGGCTAAAAAGTAAAACTTTGTCATGTGTACCCCCTCAACCCTCTACCCCTGTTAAAACCCAAAATACAAACATTTAACATATGGTTCTAGACTGCTATGAAAAGGTGGTTTCTGACTTCACAGAGGTTCTGGTCCAACTTGGAGAAGCAAGACTATATTAAAAGTCAGATGAAGGATTGATGGGTGAATTGATGCAGAGTTGGGATTTGCATTGAGACAGTGGGTTTCCTTTCACCCTGTCAGTAAAGGGCTAGGATTTTAGGAGCATGATTGACAGCAAGTGAGTTGCAGTTAAAAGTAGTGGATGAGCACATGGTTACTGGTTACTCTCTGTATGGATCTAGACTAAGCGAAGACTGAATCCATCCTTAAATTATCAGTCCCTCTTAAGTGTTTCTTTAAGGACGTGGCCCTCTCTAAGAAGGATTGGTAAGTGGCCTCGTGACCTCTGGTCTGGACTTTTTTATGATGCCTGACATCGGTGGAGCCTGGGTCCACATAGTAATATCATTAGTCATTGTTCCCACCCCCCCACCCCATCCCCATTTAAGGCCAGTAAATTTCCATGGGTCTATCCCCTTCTGCCTCTAATTTTCCTCCTTCTTTTACTGAGCAAATTAGGTTGAACATGTCAAAATGGGTTTTTAGCTAATTTTCCTTAGTGTATGATTAGTATGCAAGGTAGTAAGTCCTTTTCCGGTCAGCAGAGAGCTGATTGGCTTTGAGATAAGCCTGCTTTTCTTCTAAAGTAACAGAAATAGCACTTAATCTAGGTGTCCTGGTTGATGGGTTTTTGGTGTGTCTGTGTGTGTCTCTGTGTTTTGTTTGTTAACTTGACACAAGCTAGGGTCATCTGGAAAGAGAGAATATTAAATGAGAAAATACCTCCATAAGATTGGCCTTTAGGTGAGCAGTGTCTGCCTGCCTGCCTGCCTGCCTGTCTGTCTCTGTCTCTCCTCTCGTGGTTTTTGAAGACAGGGTTTCACTTTGTAGCCCAGACTGACCTTGAACTCACAGATTCCCCGTCTTTGTGTCCTGAGTGTTGGGATGAAAGGCATGCGACATCATCACCAGGCTAGGTCTTATATTGATTAATGATTGATGTAGGAGGGCCTGTGTACTGTGGGTGGCGCCACCCTTGGACTGGTGATCCATCCTGAGTGGTATAAGAAAGCCGCTGAGCAAACCATGGGGAGCAAGTCAGTAAGTAGTGTTCCTCCACGGCTTCTGCTGCAGTTCTTCCTTCAGTGAAGGAGTGTGACCTGACAGTGGCTTTTGGTCATAGTGTTTTATCACAGCAGTAGAAACATAACTAAGAAGGGTGCATGCGTGTGTGGGTGTGGGTGTGTGAGAGAGTGTGAGTGTGTGCCTATGGGTGTGTGCCTGTAGGTGTGGAGGAGTTGCTTCATTTTTTTTCAGACAAGGTCTCTTAGTGGACCTTGGAGTTCTCTGATTTAGCTAGCATGGCTGGTTAGTGAGCCTCAGGGAGGCTACTGTCTCTGCCTCCAGAGCACTGTGATTACGAGTGTGTACTATTGTGACCCACAGGTCCTCATGCTTGGCAAGTACTTCACTGCCTGGGCCTTCACCCTAACCCCACCACAAGTGTCTTTGATGGGAAGGCTATTTTTTTATTTTAGTCAAGGAACTTCATTGTGAATTCTCAGTTTCCATGTCAATGGAATGGGCCTGCTTTGCCAGAGGTTGCTGTAGAATCATAGAAATGAGAAAACAGGGACCCAGGGTTGGAAGGATTTCCCTTGCTGACCTCTTCTGTCCTTCCTGGACCCCACTTACTCTGCTCATTGAATGTGACCCCTATACATCTTGCTTTTCTTATATTAGTTTTTCTTATATTCTGTTTTCAAAATCTGTACAACTGCTCAGAATGGCATGTACTATAAGAAAGGAACCCTGGACTCTGTAATGTGTTAGTGACATGACTGGTGTGCCCATACCTGTCAGGCTGTGTGAACGGTGAGTTGGTGAGAGGGTACAAGAGGGTAGAACTTGGAAGCTTTTCCAAACCTATTGTGTCTTGGCTAGGAGAGAGAAAATCCTGTAAATGTGTGTTGCTGGGCTTGGGTATGAGATCTTGAAAGTGGAGTGACAAAAATAGTTGCTGGTTAGGGCTGGCAGGCTTTCCACTGGGGTGCTGTCTGCTGCTTGAATTTTGCTATAACCAGGTGGAAGACACCTTGAAGGGCTCTTGCAGTTAGAGTCTGGAGGAAGGGAACGGGTTGGAGCTGAGGAAGCAGCATGTGGTAACTAGAGGAGGTGGGGTTTCTCTCACACCTGGATTTCCAGGATTTTAGCCTGTCCCAGGGCAGATTGGTTCCCAGAAAGACTCATTGCCACAGCCAACTACAGCTTGCTAATGGCTTTGCCAAGGCTCAAGGCATAACTCCTGTGGTTTGTGGGAGCTCTGTAGTCAGGGCCCTGGCTCTCTGTTTGGCAAGAGCATTCCGTTAGGAGTCTGGATTCAAATCCCAAACTTTACTCTTAGGTTGCCCTGCTGTTGTGACAGAGCTGTGGTTTTCATCTGCTCAGAGTTCCAGTACTCTCACACTGCTACTGGGAGGAGCAAAGGGAGGGTGTTCAACAGACCTGGACCTTCAGCTTTGGCTTGCCCAAACCCCTAGCCTGCCCCAGCTGTCCTCAGCTGGCCCAGCTCCATCCATTTTTTCTCAGGAAGTGGAACATAGTGGGAAACTAGAACCTTTCATCAGCACTCTAGGGAAAGTTTAGGTGGGAAAAAATTACATTTACAAGTAATGGCTAGTTGAAGGCTTTGGAGTTCTTGGAGTTTTGTTTGTTTTTTCTTTTAAATCTCTGCTGCTTAGTTCTCTGAGGTCCTAGGGAGCCAGAGGTAGCTCCATGAAGGTTAGGAGTCAGCTCCTAACCTTGCGTCAGCTCCTTCTTTCATTTCTCCATCTTAGGAAAGCTTCTTAATGCTCTACTAAGCATGCTGGGAAGGGGGTCAGGTCATTTGAAATCTAAAGTTGCTACTTTAAAAAATCTCCTTAGGGATTGGAAATGTAGCTCAGTTGGTAATGTTTGCCTAGCATGCATGAAGTCCTAGATTTATCACCAGCATGGCTTAAACCTGGTGTGCTGGCCCACATCTTTAATCCTGGCATCCTTAATCTTGAGGCAAGAGGCTCAGAAGTTCAAGATCATCCTCAGCTACATAGGAAGTTTGAAACCAGCCTGGATTCATGAGGTCATGTCTTAAAAACAAGTAAATAATAGCAAATACAGTAGCTCATTTGCCTTCCAAACAAAACTTCAGTTCTCACTATCTAAGGTCCTGTTGCTTTTGGTTACAGCCTTGGTCACAAATGAGCCTGTCTGGCATCGGTCTATGTGTCCCTCTGCTTGCTCCTCTCCAGGGCTCTTCCTTCTTCCTTCCTTTCTCTTCTCCCACTCTCTTGGGCTTTCCACCCACACCTGTGTAGCTGTGTAACTCCCCCACTCCTCAAGAAAAGAAAGGAGCTCTATAGCAAATGAATCCCCTGAAAGGCTTCACTACCTCTTTCAACCACCTGTCAGCCTTGCCAGCTAAGCAGCTGCCTCAGGTGGTGACACCAGCTCTGTGTGTGCTATCATGGTCATACCTATATACACTATCCCCCTGGGGATCACAGCCTTGTAGACAATGACTGAACCCTTTTGATCATTGCATAGTGCAAGAATTCTATGTAGCATGAACAAATGGCCCCCAAAGCATTTTATGTAAATCCTTGTTTTTAGCAGACAGGAAATGTTTAGAAGTTAAACTTGCCATTATGTGCTTTGAACTGTGGTTATTTTGGTGTCAAAAAAGAGTACTTTATCCAGTTAGTTTTACATAAAACTTCTTTTGTTGTTTGTTTTGTTTTCCTTTTTGGTGCTAGATAAGCACTCTTTCACTGAGCTGAACCCTCTGCCCTACTTCTTGATCTGTTTTTTTTTTTTTTTTAAGATATTCCCCATTGTCGTGATCATAGAAAGATAAAGAGATATAAGGAGATATGTTCTATGGGGGTATGGTGAGGTATGGGAGAAGGGGGTGTCTCAGCGGGCCCATGCCCAAGCATCCCTTCTCCCTGAGAGACCAGCCACATGGTGGTTTGGCATGGAATAGAGCTTATTCAGGGCATGGGGAGGAGAGTTCAAAGAGTAGTAGAGGCAGAGAGAAGGAGAGAGTAGAGAAGTAGAGGCTGGCCATGGCCATATGGAGAAAGAGGGGAAGGGAATGGGGAGAGGAGGAGCAAGGGTGCAAGAGGCAAGAGTAAGAGAGACAGTCATAGAGTGGGCCCGGCCTACCTGGCTGCTGCCTGGTAACTGTGGGCCTGGAGTCCAGACAGAATACCAACACCCATTGCTAAAGAGAATTGGCCAGATAGAGCAGGAAAGGGAGCAGCATTCAGTATCCTATGGGCTTCCTAGCAGCTTGGGAGCCCAGTGGTTACTTCACACAGAACTCGGTTTGGCTTATCAACACCTGGCCCAGAAGGTTTGGGAGAGAACTAGAGGCTTAGATGAGCTGTTGGGAAGTGCTGGGCCTCTCCTCTGACTTCTGTTGGGACTGTGTGGGAAGAAGCTCAGGTAAATCTCCCATGTTGGGAAGGGGACTCAGAGGCTGTAGACACCAGAAGTGGACCCAGGAGGGCAGGTAGAAAGGAAGACATTTTGGATGCAGGGAACAGCAAAAGAGAGGTGAGGAGGCAGGACTCAATAACACACTGGGGTGGTTAGAGGCGGGCCAGCCTGGATTAGCTTGAGGGAGATAGGGAGATAAGAAACACTGGAAAGTTTGCAAAGCCAGCAAAGGGGGCTTTGTTTGGACTTTGTTTCAAGGCAGATGGGAGCCATAGCAGTCTCGGTATAGGGGCTATCCTGGAGGAGTTCTAGCTGTCATGTGTACAAGGTAGAGGGGGAAATCTGGGCAGAGGAAGAGTGTGGAGAGCAGCTGGCAGCTTTGGGAAGCTATACCAAAGTGCCCTTTGAGATTAGGAAATGAATTCATTCTGGCCTTGTTTGACACCTCACACTTTCTACTGCTAGAAAGGGGTTATCTGGGTTAACTAGGTGGGGGTAGGGTGAGGCGCATGTTCTGGCTGGTACTCTGGCAGCATACTCTGCTGCACTAGGTCTCCTGGTCACTAGCAGGGGCTTCATGCAGTGTATCTGGCTCTCAAGGCCTGAAGAGTAAAGCCTCTCATTTTCTCCAGCCCCAGTAATCTCTGCAGATGGGTGGGTCTAGGAGACTGAAGCTAGAGTTCAGAACCACATAAGGAAGAGCAGGGTTATGTAAGCTCAAGTGCAGATGCCTGCTTGCCATGTGAATAGAAATCAGATGCAAAAACATCTGATAGAGGCAGCTCAGCCTCAGAGAGCAGCAGCTGCAGCCTGGAGGGAAAGAAAGCTACAGTGCCAAAGTATGCAGCCATCATGGAGGGGATGCTCCAGGCCGAGAAGGTCAGAGCAACTACCTTTGGGGATGGTGTGTGTGTACTATATATGTGGCTAAGGTCTCACTCTGTGATGTGAGCCACCCTGGTCAGAGAAGCCAGGACTTGCCAAAAACTACATGGAGCATAGGTGGTAGGCCTAAAAGATCTCTGAGTGTCTCTGTGGGAGGTGGAGTTGTAGAGTGGTTTCTGGCTCCATAGAGATGCTAGACCTGGATCCAACTCCAGTGCTTGGGAGCAATAGTGAAGGCTGGGTCTTGGAAAGGTCATACCATGGTGCTGAGCGTAGATACGCTCATTCAGTGTCAGTGGGGTTTGTGTTAGCTCTAGGTTTACCAAGGTAAGACAGACTCTGACTGAGAGCTCTTCTTGCCTTGCTAGAGCTGATGTAGAGTGACACTGAGGATGATATGGCTAGCCAGCTCAGGGGAAGGGCTAACTGGAATATTATAAGGCTGTCTCCCCTCTGTCCCCAATTTACTCTTGGGAAGATTTTTAGAATCTGTTTAAGAAGAAACAAATAAGCCAGGCAGTGCTAGTGCATGCCTTTAATCCTAGCACTAAAGAGGTAGCAGGTGGATCTTTGAGTTTGAGGCCATCCTTGTCTACAGAGTGAGTTTCAGGACAATTAGGACTATAAAGTAGTTTTGAAAACTGTCTCGAAAAACTTTTAAGAAGAATAAATAACTTAGCTGGGTTTGGTGGCATGAACCTGTGATCCCAGTACTGGAAGCTTGAGGAAGCAGGATCTTACAGTCTTACATTCCTTTTTAATCTTATTAGTAGTCACACTGTGTCTTGCTAGTAGGGGTACCTGAAGTAATAGCCTTTGACTTCTCTTCCTCCTCCTCTTGCTTCTTTTGGTCTGTTGAGACAGTTTCTCTGTGTAGCTGGGGAACTAGCTCTGTAGATCAGGCTAACCCTGAACTGCCTGCCTTTGCCTCCCAAGAGCCAATGTGCCCTGCTCCAAACTTCAACATTTTGACTGGTGGTGATAGCTGACTCCTTTTTTTTCTTTTAATATTTACTTATTTTATGTATATGAGTATACTGTAGCTGTCTTCAGACACACCAGAAGAGGGCATCAGATCACATTACAGATGGTTGTGAGCCATCATATGGTTGCTGGGAATTAAACTCAGGACCTCTGGAAGAGCAATTGGTGCTCTTAACTACTGAGCCATCTCTCCAGTCCGATAGCTGACTACTTCTGGTGAGTCATATGGCCAGGTCTGAGTCCTCAGAGAATAAACGTCTATTATCTACTGCCTTTGGAGTTTGCAAGTCAAGGATCGCCTAGATTGGGGCATGTGGTGTGGTCTAGATCCTTGTCCTCCCTAAACACCCTGCATTAAGTCTCTCATTTCTTGTTTTCTCTTCTTCACAGATGTCAAGCCTTCCAACATTCTAGTGAACTCACGTGGGGAGATCAAACTCTGTGATTTTGGGGTCAGCGGGCAGCTAATTGACTCAATGGCCAACTCCTTCGTGGGCACGAGGTCCTACATGTCGGTACGAACTGAAGTTCTCTTTCTCTAGTGTTTCTGTAGGCTTCATTCTTAGCATCAGCAGCCACATATTATGGACCATGGAGCCATAAGTTTGCACTGTATGGTGATAGATAGGGATTGAGAAATGCAGGATGAGTCACAGTGGGCCTCTGGGGGAGGATAAGTATCTTCCTTTCACAAATGTTCGCATGTCATGGGGTCTTAGGCACTGAGACAACCTCAGGAGATTGTACTGTCCTAGCTCCAGATGAAGAGACTTGAGAAATATGACATCTTATCTGATTGTCAGACCCTTAAACCCAAGAGACTTGGACATGACCATACCCCACCTGGCTTATCCTCTAGTGGCCCTGCCTAGAGAATATGTTTGAAACCCTTTCCTCCATTTTCCCTCTGTCCTCCCTATTTACTGAATGTCTCTGGGTCATTTACAGGCCTGGCATCTAGCTCCTGCTTAGAGTCTACTCTAGCTTGGCCAACATCTTACTGGTAGTCTTCTCTCCAGACCCAACTCTCCCGGCTCCCACTGTCACGTGATTACTGCACGCAGCTGTCCCATTGCCCATGCTCATATTATCATGGAGTCTTTCCCCTTCCTGTACCAGAAGCTCCAGCCCACGTCTCTTTCCTAGGGCCTGGCAGGAGTCTGGCACATTAAGGGAGTTAGGGATGCTAGTGAGCGGCTAATGTGGGGTTGACTGAATGAGAAGGTCTTTGGATAGTCCATTTCTATGTGTAGCAGGGAAAGGTGGAATTCTGTGGGGAGTGCTTCAGAGGCAGTACACAAGAGGATGAGAGTAAGGGCAGTTTTTATACAGCCAAGGGAAAAGCTCAGGTCCAGATGGTAAGGATAGGCCTAAGGCCCAGAGTGTTTCACGCATAGTCAAGAGTTGTCACATCCTTAGGGGTCTCAGTCTGTCCCCGCAGTTATATCATCAGTAGAGATAATGGTTCCTGTGCAGGAATAGCTAGAGCTAGGAAGCCAGAGCCCCTGCTGCTTATGTAGGCCTATGGCCGACTCTCCAGTGCTCCCTGCTGGTCTCCACCTCCACTGTGACTCAAGCTACTGTCAGTGTCACAGTACCCTTACCCCACAACCCCTCTTTAGTATCTATAGGGAAGTTCTAATGCACACATTACCTGCCCCCCAACTCCACTGGCTACAGGGGAGTTGTGTAGAGTTTGTAGAAATTTTCATAGGAGAAGCTAGCTAGGTGTCTACGTAAATGCACTAAGATCACAGTAAAGGTTTTTGTAGGGTCTGTGAAATAAATGTCTGATAAACTAATGCTCAGTGTGCAGACAGACTGTGCAGTTTCCTCCCTGCTGCTTGTCACCTTTGTCTGCCCATGACTGTAGAGTTCTGCCATGTCTCAAGGTTTTCATTTTACTTGGTTCCTGCTGTGACATTAGAAAGTAGAATGGAAATTTTGTTGTCATCACTGTTACCAGTTAGCAGCAGTGATTTCTGTATAGAAAAATCCCCATTTTATATATAGGGAACCTGAGGTTCAGACTGCCCATAGTGCATAATCTCAGGGTGGGAACTCATGATAAGCCTCTCATGTGTTTGAGGCAGGCTACTTACATGTGAAGGCCAGGGGCCAGACTGGGTAAAGCAGGAACCACAAGCGGTCAGGACCTGACTCTGGATGCTGCCAGCTGAGGCAGGGGCCAGGGAGAATGGAGCAGTGAGGAGAGATCAGAGCTGTAATAAAAGGAGGCTACATTCAAAAGGCTAGAGGAACTCCTAACTGTGAGTAAGGGACACCAGAAGGTAAAAGTGCTGAAGTCACCCCAGGAGCCTGCCTAGAGCAAGAACTAACCATCCGTCTCCCCTGTAGCCTGAGAGACTTCAGGGGACTCACTACTCTGTGCAGTCGGACATCTGGAGCATGGGGCTCTCTCTGGTGGAGATGGCAATTGGAAGATACCCCATTCCTCCTCCTGATGCTAAGGAGCTGGAGCTGCTATTTGGATGTCACGTGGAAGGAGACGCAGCTGAAACGCCACCCAGGCCAAGGACTCCTGGGAGACCCCTCAGCTGTGAGTGACTTACTGCCCCCAGTGAGGACTGTTAGGGGAATCCCTTACTGTTAGGGACTTCTGGGTAGCTATTTGTGTCTGGGTGTCAGGCTGGGTCCTGTGGGAGCGGCGGGGTGCTTGGGTGGGTATAGGAAACTATAGTTCCTGCCAACAGCACCCGCTATTTGTTAAATACTTGGCTGTGATCCAGGTACCGTGCTTAGAGCTTACCAATATTAGTTTGCTTTTTAACAGTGCAGATTTCTTTTTAAATTATGAGATTCACATAATATATAATCTGTATGTTAAAGTATACATTATAGTTAAGTGATTGTAGTACATACGTCTCTGTTGTACAGCCACCATCACCGCAATCTCTTTGTACAACATTTTCATCACCCCAGAGCATCTTCCCCCATCACCAGGCACTCTCAGCTTCCCCCAGCCCATCCCTGGCAACCACTGATCTACTCACTTCTCGTCTCCATAGATCTGCTTAGCATGTTCTAATTTGAAAGCAGTTGGCTAATGAGCACTACTATGATCTCTGCTTTCAAGAAGAAGAAACTGAGGCACAGAGTACTTTCCTTGCCAGTGCCACATAGACTTGTAAGAAGTGGCCAGTCTGTCGGCTTAGCATAACTTTGCAGCAGCACATGCTTCTGAGTGCTGTACACTGATACCTGGCACTTGGGGAGTGTTCTTTCACAGCCTTTTCTGTTTTGTTGGGGGGTTTTGGTGGGAGGTTGTTTTTTAATTATTGTTTTTAGGCACCACATAACTCATAAGTGATCAAAATTTTCTATGTAGAGGCCAGCCTGTCCTCGACTTGCTCCCCACCTTTGCCTCCTGACTGCTGCAGTTACATACATGTTCCACCACACCTGGCTAGCCTTCTCATTTTCATGTGACTTCTGCTGGATGTTCCCATCCAACCAGGGATACCTGATCTTTATCCTGATAACTCCCATGTGGCTGAATGTCTGCAGGGAGGGAGAGGCACCAGTATTGGTAACCAACCATAAGAGGGGCTTGCTTGTGGTCTTGGGGTAGGAAAGGAAGAAGTCCATGCTCAGGGAGAATTACAAAAAAGTTCAACTAAATGTGGCTTAGTGGTAGAGCTTGCCTAGCATTTGGGAGGCTGTGGGCTCTACCTATATATACAGTGCATAAAGGCCACATAGAGCCCTGCACTTATTTACTTGTAATGCCATTGGCTGCCCTGTAAATGTAAGGAAGGGAAGATGATTTGTCATTTGATTCTTTTTCCAAAGCCCTGCACTTTGACTCAGTGGTCAGTCAATTTGCCTGAGGTCACACATCTAAGCTAATCCTGAGCCTAGACTCATACATAGCTGGGACTTCTGGGTCCCCTCCTTATTTAGGCCTTATACAAAGTGGATTTCTGTGGTCCAAGATCCATGCCTCTTGTCTGTTTCTATAAAGTGTTTCTTTTTCTTCTTTATAAATCTGCAGCATATGGAATGGACAGCCGACCTCCCATGGCAATTTTTGAGTTGTTGGATTACATTGTTAATGAGGTAAGTGCTACCAGGTTTCCTTAACCTTGGTGTTTATTTATGTAAGAAAGTAAGTAGAGGGCTGGAGAGATGACTCAGCAGTTAAGAGCACTGACTGCCCTACCAGAGGTCCTGAGTTCAATTCCCAGCAAACACATGGTGGCTCACTGCCGCAGGCCGGCCGATCTGGGCCTCCCTCAACCTGCGGGAGAACGGGGTCCTAGTCAGGTTGAGGAGGCATAGGCGAAGAAATGATGGCAGAGACGACACATGAAGTACAGGTTCTGAATGTATTTCTTAAAAATGGCATCAGACTTTTACAGTCATTGCAAAAGACAAATGATAAATCTAGCAGTTCAGCAGTTAAGGTACATCTGAGGCCATCTAAAACATACTGGATCTAAAGCAGCAGCTATCTCCTCTGGACTGATGGAGCATCCCCCCACGCCCAAGCACTCTGGGCCCAGGGGACTGCAGACTGCATGATTCTAAGACCTAGCCCATCTAAGTTCTAGTTCTAGTCAGAGTGCGGTCCTCCTGCCTCAAGTGATAAGCAGGCTTATATGGTATATAGAAAGCAGAGCAGATGACAAGAGTCATATAGGCAGGTGACAGTCACATCAAGGTCAGTGACCTTACTGACCAAGATCACGTATCCAGTTGTGAAGCTGGCAGAAGAGCTATGGTGCCCTCCCCATGGGGCTAATTTGGTATTCCTATGCTAATTCTCTGGTTCTGCTGGAGGCAAGGACCAGGAAGTTCTGATTTAACAGTTCCTGCTAATGCAGGAACTTGAGTGAGGGAAGCCCTTGGATTACTCTCTAGTATGTAAACAGTCCTTTCTTCTGTGGGACTGCCCTAAAGAATGTGCTTGACCTCTCTTGCTAGCTCTGAGGAAAACCTGTCTTGCAAGGCAGATTCCTTGAGAGAAATTCCAAGCTAAGGACAGCTAGGAATTGAATTAGGATAGGCTGGAAACATTGTGCTGGCCAGGAAACAATGCCCAATCTTAGCCATTTACGAATCATTTCTTGGGGTACCTTTATGCCTAAATATGAGGGCGTGTTGACAGTTGGAAAGACTAATCTGAAACACATCTGAGTTAGGAGATACCAGCGACTGTCTGAATATCCAGGAGGCACAAGCTCCCTTTTGGGGCCATAACGCCTCTCATCCTTAATCAGGCTTTTCCCCCCGATAATTCGGATATGACTGGAGTAGATGAGTAGGCGTGGCAGCTCACAACCATCTGTAATGAGATCTGATGCCCTCATATAAATAATTTTTAAAAAATGCTAAAGTAAGTAAGTAGAGGGTGGTGGTGGCACACACTTTTAATCCCGGCACTTGGAAGGCAGTGGCAGGTGGATCTCTTGAGTTCAAGGCTTACAGAGTAAGTTCCAGGACAGACATGCTACACAAAGAAATCCTGTCTGGAAAAAATCAAAACAAAAAAAGTAAGTAGTTCTGGGCTAGCAAGATAGCTTAGTGGTTAAGGATAGTGGCTACTCTTGAAGAGAACCTGAGTTCAGGGCTGGTGAGATGGCTCAGTGATTAAGAGCACTGACTGCTCTTCCAAAAGTCCTGAGTTCAAATTCCAGCAACCACATGGTGGCTCACAACCATCCATAATGAGATCTGATGCCCTCTTCTGGAATGTCTGAAGACAGCTACATTATTATATTTACATATAATAAATAAATAAATCTTAAAAAATAATAATAGTAATAAATAAATAAGTCTTTTTTTAAAAAATGAGAACCTGAGTTCAATTCCCTGCACTCATACAACAGTTCACAACCACCTGTAACTCCAGGTCCAAGGAATCTGACATCCCCCTCTGTGGGCACTGCATGCATGTGATGCATAGACAATTATTTGGGCAAAAAAAACCGTATACACAAAATAAAATGGGGGAAGAAAACCAAGGGAAAGGAAAACCAACAAGGAAAAAAAAAAACCACTAGGGCTGGTGAGATGGCTCAGTGGGTAAAAGCACCGACTGCTCTCCTGAAGGTCCTGAGTTCAAATCCCAGCAACCACATGGTGGCTCACAACCATCTGTAATGAGATCTGACTCCCTCTTCTGATGTGCCTATATAATAATAAATAAATTTTTAAAAAATTTTTAAAAATTAAAAATTAAAAAAAAACAAACACTAGTTACAAGTATGTTGGCGCACACCTATGATCCCAATACTTAGATTGAGGCTGGAGAGTTCCAAGCCTGATGCAGGCCTGTACTACATAGTACATAGTAAGTACATAGTAGTACATAGTAAGATCCCTGTCTCAGAAAGGGAGGTGGGAAGGAAAACTATGGCTGAGTTGTTCATATGGTATGGCCCTCAGGGTGCCTGAACTTTGCTCTTGGAATTGCTAGTTCAGAGTCCCTTCTTTTTTTCCCAAGATCAGGAGCCTCCCATTCACCCACTGATGTTTGCCTGTCTTCTCTAGGCTGTGTAGTACATGTACAAACATCTGAGCACAGGAGGTGTGAGGTGAATTAAGTGGGATGGACCAAAGATTGAAGAGCAGGAGCCCCTAGTCTCCATGATGGCTAGGTGTGGTGGTGGGGTAGGCTAGTGAGTGGAGAACAGACTTGGATTATTATTTTATGTGCTGTTAAAAAGCTGTAACTAGCTGGGCAGTGATGGCTCATGCCTTTAATCCCAGCACTTGGAAGGCAGAGGCAGGCAGATTTCTGAGTTTGAGGCCAGCCTGGTCTACAGAGTGAGTTCCAGGACAGCCAGGGCTATACAGAGAAACCCTGTCTTGAGAAAAAAAAGAAGCTCTAACTGTAGAAATTCTGTGAAAGCAGCAAATTACTTTTGGATTACTTCCTATAGTGCCAATGCCTGGGAGGCCAAGGGAGAATTCCATGAATTCTAGGCTAGCCTGCACTGTAGAATGAGGCTGTTTCAGAATAAGGGGAGGGATGTTTTGAGAAAAATCCTTTTTAATGTATATGCCTATTGTAGGTGATTAAAAATTTCAAACTCTTGGCTGATTTTAATACAAAGAACCAGACCACTTGTGAAATTATGTATAAGTAAGTTTACATTAAGGAAGAATGAGACGTACCTTAGTTTTTGCTTAAGTATAGGCTGGGCAGTACAGGGATGTGAGAAGCAGCCCACTGGGCCAGCACTCTGCCCTGCAGCAGGAGCAGCCTTGGCATTTGAGAAGGTTCAGAGGCAGCACTGGACTCAGATAAGGCCATCGCCCATCTTTCACTTCAGAAAAGCACAGGCATCCTTCTTGTCTCCTCTGAAAACAGACCCTTAAAAGCACAGGTGGGCCTCTTGTTTGTCGAACCGAACCTAACGGAGTATCCTGGTCCCCACAGAGGTTATAAATCAGGGAGTGTTAGTATCCTGGTCCCCACAGAGGTTATAAATCGGGGAGTGTTAGTATCCTAGTCCCCACAGAGGTTATAAATCGGGAAGTGTTAGTATCCTGGTCCCTACAGAGGTTATAAATCAGGGAGTGTCCTTCTGTCCAACGGAGCTGTTTACTTCTCTGCAGCGTGCAGAGCCCTGTGCAAAGCAGCAGCAAGGGACAAGGCAGAGCAGTGCAGGCTTGGGTGGGCCATCTGTCCTCTGCCTGCTGACACCTATATGGCCCTGGGTGGGAAGTCTGTGAGGGAGGCTGCCTGGACCACCTGTGCAGCTCAGCACACTGCTTTGCCCACACATGATCACAATCTGTTCTCACTCTGTTCTTAAAGGCAGCTGAGGTGGGGAAACTGTCTTTGCCCTCTTCCATGAGTGAGGAAACTGAGGCTCCAGGATGGCAGGAGCTCACACCTGTTCCCCAGTGCTTTCTTTCACCTGAGAGCCTTTGCTAGCACCCAGTCCTCTCTTGCCTGCCCCCTCCTGCTCAGGAGGAACAGACACTGGCTCTCTGGAAGCCAGCTGTTTTCTCTTGAATATTCTACACAACCTTCTCAGCAGCTGGTACAGTTTGCAAGGTGGGGCTTGTCCTACAGGACTGGGCCACTGTTCTACAGTCTGGGTTGTAGCTGACCTCAAATTGACTAAGCCTTCAGGGTGAGAGGGAGGGCTTGCTGGGCTTTTTAGTTAGGGGCTTGTATTTTGTTGTTTCTGCAGTGCTGGGCATCAAACCTATGGAAGCTGTACCACTGAATGGCTCTGAGCCATTCCTGCAGAACCAGTGCTTTGTTCCATTTGTTTTAGATAGGGTCTCATTATGTAGCCTGGAGTAGTCTCAAATGCCTCAGCCTCCCCAAGTGCTGGGACTAGAAGCAGGCACCACCCAACTGGTCTATCTTTTTTCTTTCTTCTTTCTCTTTTTCTTTTTGAGACAGGGTCTTGCTGTAAAGCCTGGTTGGAACTCATTGTAGACTAGGCTGGCCTAGAACTCAGCAGTCCATCTACCCCTGCCTCTGGAAGGCTTGAGCTGGTAGTTCATTAGACAGTAACATCTTAGGTACAGCTCAAGCACTGCTCCTAGGAAAGCTATTGCACAGGTCATGTGAGCTGTCAGATTTCCTAGAGGTACTCTCAGGGTCCTCCTGCTGCATGTGGGCAGTGTTCATCCACACTGTGCCTCTATCAGTTAATGTTTTAGTAACCTTTGACCCTCCAGCATTCAGAAAGGGGGTTTTGTGACGTCTGGGAGTACTGTCAGTCCCAAGTGGTGCCTCCTGGTTTGGGCATCCCTGGAGCTTCTGCTGTTGGTAACTGCTAGTGGCCCCTCCAGGCCAGCCAGCACTCTTACACTATACTCAACATCTGAGTACCTTACAGCAGAGGGTTCCAGAGCTACACACAGCCTTCTGTAGGAGAGTGGACAGGCTAAGGGGAACATGCTTTGTTCTATCAGAGTGGTCCCAGCAAGGTGAGCCAGGAGGAGCTAGAGTTCCCAAGGCCACTTTTCTGGAACTGATGAGGGTAGCAAAGGCCAGAGGCATGATGGGTGTGACTGGGAGGTAATGGAGCAGGAATCAAGAGTGTTTCGCATGTTGATGTGTTTGCAGCCTCCTCCAAAACTGCCCAGTGGAGTATTCAGTCTGGAATTTCAGGATTTTGTGAATAAATGGTAAGTTTGTACCTTGTTCTAAGACCTCCCCCCTCCCATCCCCTCTCGATTAATCCTGACTGCTGCCATACCCCTCGTGATGCTGGAACTCATGACTATCCAATCCTGGGTGCTACTTTCCCCTTAACTTCAGGGACCATCCTGTTGCTTTCTGACCTTGATTTAACTCAGCAAGACTTTAGGCGTAATGATGGTGTGTCTGTTGTAACAGGGGATGAACAAGGTGCAGGCACTGGTCCTCAGCCTTCATAAGACGCAGGCATACAAACATAAGCAGTGTGACTAGGAAGTGGCACTCCTAACATTATTTATCTTTTCAGCTTAATAAAGAACCCTGCAGAGAGAGCAGATCTGAAGCAGCTCATGGTGAGTCTTACAGATCATGTTTGTTCATTTGAGCCATTTTTCTGCCCTTCCCCACTCCTTGTTCTTCTGTCAAGTTTGGGGCTTCACAGTGCCAGGTAGCAATCTCCAATGTCCTCCTGTGAGTTGCAGGGGCACCTGGGATGCAGCCAGGCAGGGGCCAGCCCATACCTTTCCTGAAGGACAGGCCTTTTCCCTCCTAGTTCTGACTGGTTCACCTTACATATCCAGTATCCTGAGTTACTCTCCAGCTGGTTCTAGTATGATGGTAGTGACACACGCATGTGATACTATAAGATCCAAACTACTCCATGCCCTGTGTAGGCTTGAGTGTAGTGTACCTTCTAACAAGTAGCCCCAAGCCCTCACAGCTTATATGTGTGGCAGAGGGGGGTCTTTGGCTGCAGCTGGCCTACTTGCTGCTCAAGGGTGAGCACTACAGGCTTCTGAGTGGTTCCCAGGCCACCTCGCTTTTCCTTCCTGGTCATTTTTTTGTTTGTTTGTTTTTTGGTTTTTTGTTTTTTTGAGACAAGAGTTTCTCTGTGTAGCCCTGGCTGTCCTGGAACTCACTCTGTAGACCAGGCTGGCCTTGAACTCAGAAATCCACCTGCCTCTGCCTCCCAAGTGCTGGGATTAAAGGCGTGTACCACCACTGCCCGGCACCTTCCTGGTCATTTTTAACAGAATCAACTTTCCTTGTTTCCTGCACAGGTACATGCTTTCATCAAAAGATCTGATGCCGAGGAGGTAGACTTCGCAGGCTGGCTCTGCTCCACCATTGGGCTGAACCAGCCCAGCACACCAACCCACGCAGCCAGCATCTGAGCCTTTGGGAAGCAGCAAAGAGGAATTCTCTGCCCAGTGGCATGCCGTGTTGCTTTCAGGCTTCTCCCATGCTTGTCTATGTTCAGACGTGCATCTCATCTGTGACAAAGGATGAAGAAGAACACAGCATGTGCCAAATCGTACTTGTGTCATTTTTAATACCATTGTCTTTATCATATGGTTACTCCCCTAAGTGGATTGGCTTTGTGCTTGGGGCTATTTGTCTGTTCATCAAACACATGCCAGGCTGAACTACAGTGAAACCCTAGTGACCTGGGTGGTCGTTCTTACTGATGTTTGCACTGCTGTTCATTGTGACTCACTAGCTGGCTGCCTGTATTGTCCAGATTCTTGGACCCTTGGTACTTCACTCTTGCTGGTGCCCTCTCAGTCTGAGGGGAGCCTTGTGAGACCTTCACAGGCAGTGCATGCATGGAAAGCATGCTTTGCTGCTACTGAAATGAGCATCAGAACGTGTACATCATGGTATTTTTATTTTTTGCTTTTGGTATAGAACTCCGCAATTCCCATCAAAAAAATCTAAGCAGAGCCCATCACTGCCATGATAGCTGGGCTTCAGTCTACTGTGGTGATTTTTTTAGACTTCTGGTTGTATTTCTATATTTATTTTTAAATATACTGTGTGGGATACTTAGTGGTGTATGTCTCTAAGTTTGGATTAGTGTTTCTAAATTGGTGGTTATTTTGAATGTCACAAATGGATTTAAGCATCAGTGTATCAAGAGTTCTATCTTTCTTCCAGTCTTAAGTACCAATGCTATTGTAAACAACGTGTATAGTGCCTACAAATTGTATGAAAACCCTTTTAACCACTTTAATCAAGATGTTTATCAAATCTAATCTCTTATTCTAATAAAAATACTATCAGGTTAAAATAAAAAGGACAAAAGAGATTTCTGCTTCTGTGGAATGCCTTTCAATTTCTCTAAACTACAGGAAATGAAAGGATTGTGGTGGTCTAACTAAGTATGGCCCCCATAGACTCATGTGTTTGAATGCTTGGTCCACAGGGAGTGGCACTTGTTGGAGGAAGTGTGCCACTGTGAGCTTTGAGGTCTCTTATATGCCTAGGCTATGCCCAGGGTAGAACACAGCCTCTGGATCAAGATGTTGAACTCTAGACTCCTTCAGCACCATGTCTGCCTGCACGATGCCATGTTTCCCACCATGATAATGGACTAAACCTCTAAAACTGTAAGCCAGCCCCAATGAAATGTTTTCTCTTATTAGAGTTGCCATGGTCATGGTATCTCTTCACAGCAATGAAAATCCTAAGAATGACTTAGCCAGAAACTGAGGTAGGGGAAATTAAAAACAGGAACACAGCTGGAAGACATAAATACTATACTGTCTTCTGAGGTTTCTGTTACTGATGTGAACACTCTGACCAAGAGCAGAGGAAGGGGCTTATTTCAGCTACAGCTTGTACTCAGTCCACCATCCAGGGAAAACAAGAACCTAGAGGCAGAAACTAAACCAGGAGAGCCCATGGAGGAGCCCTGTTTGCAGAACCTTTCTTATACTGCCCAGGGGCAACACTGCTACAGTAAGCTGGGCCCTCCCAGTCAAGCCGGGCGGTGGTGGCGCACGCCTTTAATCCCAGCACTTGGGAGGCAGAGGCAGGTGGATCTCTGAGTTCGAGGCCAGCCTGGTCTACAGAGTGAGTTCCAGGACAGCCAAGGCTACACAGAGAAACCCTGTCTCAAAAAACCAAAAAAAAAAAGAAAAGAAAATGTACAAGCTTGCCCACAGGCCAATCTGATGGGGGCAATTTCCCAACTGAGGTTCCTTCTGAAATTACTCTAGCTTGTGTTGACATAAAAACTAGCCAAAGGGGCTGGAGAGATGGATGGCTCAAGAGCACTGACTGGTCTTCTGAAGATCCTGAGTTCAAATCCCGCCAACCACATACATGGTGGCTCACAACCACCTGTAATGAGCTACAGTGAACTTAAATATAATAAGAAATAAATCTTTTAAAACAAAAAACAAAACACTAGCCAGAAATGCCATTAGCAAGAGCTTACTTGACTTTAATCCCAGTACTTGGGAGGCAGGATTGGGTGGATCCGAGTTTGAGGCTGGCCTGATCTATATGGTGAATTCTAGGACAGCAAGGAGTGTGTGGAAAGACCTTGTCTCAAAAGAAACAAAAAAACTAGCAAAGGGCACACACACTGACCAGATCTGTGCATTGTGCTAATAGGTCTCCTGCAACTTCAGTCTTTGTACCATCTTTTCTCATGTGTAACTTTAACAGTGATCCCTGCCACCTGTGAATGAGTAGTCTCTACACAAAGGAAAAACTGTAGGTGGGCATCTTAGGGTTTCTATCACTGTGACAAAACACCCTGGCTAAAGAACTGTGGGAGGAAAGGGATTACATATTCTGAATCAGTCTACTGAAGTAAGCTAAGGCAGGCCTTCAAACTCAGAGCAAACCCAGAAGCCGATGCAAAAGGCAATGGAGGAATGCTGCTTACTGGTTTAAGTATAGCACCCAGGTCCACCTTCCTACCTCAATAAGAAATGCCCTAGAGGCTTGCCTCAAGCCCAATCTAAAAGTGGTAGTTTCTTTCAGTTGAGGATTCCTTGACTTTGTCAAGCTGACCTAAACCTAGCTAGCACAGTGGTGTTGGGAACCTGCCTGAGCAAAATCACAAGCTATTTCTCACAAAACATTCCTTATTTCATGTAGCAGGGTCAGCCTGCACTTCCAGCCATGCTCTCAAGAGGTCCTTGCTGGTGTGAGAGTCTTCATCCTGGTCTGGTCAATCTGCTGGATTCTGCTAGGAGATGGTTTCACTATTAACTAACTACACCTTCCAGAAGAGAGAGGTATTCTCAGTAATGGCCTTGTCATGCTTTGAGGTGGCTGTAAAGTCAGAAAAACAAGAATGCACAGCCTAGGAATATTCTTATTTGTAAGAGTACCGTTGTGCTATTGTGAGGAACAGTTTGGTTACCAGCAGATGAAACTGGGTACCCCAGAAACATCTGTAACTCCAGCTTTGAGAGATTCAGCTTTATGTACACATGTACTTACACATGCTCATACACAAGCAAAGTATAGCCTTAAAACACCATCAGCAGTCATGTGTAGGTGACATGGTTCTCTGGGCTTGTTACCAAGCCTGACAACCTAAGTACAATCCTTGGAACTCACATGGTGGAAGAGGAACCAACTTCCTTCAACTTCCATTTGTACATAGTGGTACACGTGTCCACACATGCATACATAAGCACACAAAAAGGCCATCTCATCAATATTCCTTGGTTTCTTCTTTAGGAGAACATCTTACACAAAACCAGTGTATATACTGTGTTGTGTGTCAGCATAGGGGTGTATATGTTGTATTTGGTGTGTGTTGAGGAGGTGTGCTGATGGCCAGAGGTTGCTGGCAGTTTTCTTTTTCTGTATTAGTTTTTTGAGACAGGTCCTGGTTGTCCTGGAACTTACTATGTGGACCATCACACTGGCCTGACATCCTGCCTCTGCCTCCCCTGTCATGTCCCATGTGACTGCCCCTGGTAATGACTGAAATTAGGTCAATTTGTATAGTGTTTGCCTT
>NW_022196906.1:58623398-58646637 GCF_008632895.1 Mastomys coucha | reverse complement strand
AAAAAAGGAATAGAGTGACTAGTTAATCTCGCTTAGCCTAATACCCTAGTGATTAAGCCATGGTAAGACCTTACATTGTGTTTTGTTTTCGTTATAGTCCAGGTTGGCTTCATATAGGATGGCAATCACTCTTGGTAGAGCATCCCAAAGCCTGGGATTATAGGTATGTAAATGCCAAAGTCAGCTAAAACTTTATATGTTACTATGATCTTTTACATAATGATCAGATGTTAACTACTTTTCCCCATTCCTCTGGTAATGAAATTGAACTGATTCACCTATTGCAGCAGGAAAAAAAAAAAAAAACCAAAACTTTTTTTTGCAGCTTGCCATTTAATCCCTTTCCATGTGTGTTGGGATTGAGATGTGCTAAGCCTCTATGTCCATTATAACTGTTCTTTTCAGACAGGTTTCTGAGTGAGTCAAAACTCACTGGTTTGGCTAGACGGGCTGGCCAGTATGCTTCAGGGATCTGTTGGTCTTCCTATCCCCAAAGCTGGGATTACAGGCATGTGACACTCTGCCTGTGTTTTTACAGATTCTGGGGCTCCAAACTCAGGTCTTCATATTTGAATGTAGATACTTTATTGACTGAGCCTCTTCCATTCATAAGTCTATCTTTCACATAGGCCCTGCAAGACGACTTTGAAGAGATGAAGTATCCAAGACTTAGTTTAGTTTGTATAACTACTAGCCCTGCCCTTCTCGCACCTCTATGAATCAGATTCTTCTTCCTCCTCCTCTTCTTCCTCCTCCTCCTCTTCCATAGGGTTCCTTGTGCTCAGCTTCAGTGCAGTCTGATTAATTGACACTTCATTGTCTACATGTAGTGACATCTGTGTAAAATAACATTAGGATTACTGCAAAGGAGCTGAGCCTCAAAACAGCAAATTCTTTTTTAAAATCAAATGTCATTTATGGGGTTGGAGAAATGATTAGCAGTTAAAGTACTTGTGCATGCAAGGTGATGGTGGTGTACACCTTTAATCTCAGCACTCAGGAGGCAGAGGCAGGTGAATTCCTGTGAGTTCAAGGCCAGCTTGGTCTACAAATTGAGTTTCAGGACAGCCAGGGCCACACAGAGAAACCCTGTCTAGGAAAACAAAACAGAGAAAAGAGTACTTGTTTCTTTTCCAAAAAGATCTAAGTTTGAGTCCTAATAATATCCATGCTGAATAGCTCACAAGCCCCAACTCTAGGGTATCTGATGCTTCCATGGATACTAACATGCATTCACACACACCTATAAAAATAACTTTAAAGTTTAAAAGAGTTCAATTTTAGGTTCATATTTTTATTTCACACTACTGAAAAGAGGTAAGAATAAAATGTTTACTAAAATGATAACTGACCTACCTACCTACCACGTTCTTTTTTAGAAACCATCAGCAAAGTAATTGTGTAGACTACATCGCTTATAAAGAATTCTCAAAACATGGTCTAGTCAGGAAGAAGGTTTTGGCTTTGTTAAAGGCAGTTGGTAAGCATGAGTAGGGTAAAACCTGCGCCTCATCCTTAGCACCTGCTTTTTACTTGGAGTCACACTCACAGAACAGCAACCATGACAGAGTCCTAAAGAGAGCAGAGTTTCTAAACAGGATACAAGTGCACATGCCTGTAGTCCCTGGCAGAGAGAAGAACATAAGAAGGCTGGACTAGGCACAAAACATACTGCTTCAAAACAAGCCCTACCACCTCTACCACCACAGCCACTGCTGCTAGTTTCTCTGGGTTCACTTGAGAACTGGAAAGGATGGAGTAATTTGAGATGTGAGTAGGCTGGGCATATTGGTGTACACTAGAAAAGCAGAGGCTGCCTAAACTTGACAAAGTATAAAAGACAAGCTATTGTTTGGATGATTAATGCAGATTAGCTAACTAGTGAACTATAAATTATGAAGGGCTGGAGATACAGCTCACTGGTAGGTACGTGCTTACCTTGTATAACGTCCTACCTTCAATGTACAGTAAATTCGTCCATGCCCCCAACTATCTGAATGGTACTTCCCAGAGTCCTTTGGACTTGGTAATAACGTGCCATACAGCATTTGCCTGCCCAAAGAGCTAGGGCACAATGGGACTCTACATTCTATCTGGAAGTCTGTATTTACTTGACTAAACTTACATCACATAACTGTTCAGGTGCAGGCTGAGAAGACAGTGTCTCTGTCCTTCCTCGAGAATTTATCATTGATTGAAGGGCTAATTCTTCAACCTAGGAAAGAAAAGTCAAAGACACTTCACTGAGTATTCTGCTGGGTTACCATAGTGAGTGAATTCCACTTGATGCCATATAGGTTGGCATCATGAGAAAGAACTGCTTATAATCCCTGAACTTCTCTAGAAGGACAGGGGGAGCTTTACCTCCCCACCTTTTTCATTCCCCAAAAGGTCTTACTTTGTAACACTGGCTGTCCTACAACTCAATAAGTAGACTAAGCTGGCCTTGAGTTTACAGATATCTACCTGCCTCTGCCTCCGGAGTGCTGGGACTAAAGACGTGTGCTACTACAGAAAGGTTAGAAATGTAGGAGGCAAGGGGATCATAAGTTTAAAGCTAACCTGAGCTACACACTAGGTTCAAAGCATACTTGGGTTACACAGGGGAGACCACTTCTCCCCCTCCCTTACCCTAACCCCAAGAGACAGCTAGTTCCACAGACATAGATGGATGTCCTAAGCTTGAACTTGTCTACTCATTGATGAGAAAGTGAAGGCAGAGGATAAAAAAATGCAGGTGTTTTCTGGAGCACCAGGATAACTGCCTTTGGGAGGTCATTATCAACACACAATCATTAGGTGCTTGTAAGAGGTATTGTTGCAATAAGTGTGGGCCGTTTATAAATGCCCCGAGAAAAGCTGCATATCGTTTTTTATACCACAGTATACAAGTTCAGTTTATAAAGGGCTTCACTAATCCTCAAGTCACTTACATTTAAAGATCTTGCCCATCAGTGCTGAGCAGGGATTATCACGATCATTTCACAGGGACCATATTAACCCTATGTCTAGGACACGATCAAGGCGTACCTAAATCTGTTCCCAGAAGACTTACTGGGAACTCTAAAGGACAAGTTTCTTTCCCAGACCTCATTCGCACCGCAGGCGGATTTGAGATGCGATACTAGCTTGACAACACTAAAGCCCTTTCTAGTGCATATAAACAATATTAACCAGCAGCTGAGCGCGAGCCGGCGGGCTGGGTCGGGGTGGATGTGGGCTCAGGAGCTAAACCTGCCGAACACCTAGTGGACCGGAGCTCTACTGCTGCGCTCGGCGTACACTCACGAGGGGCTAGAGCTGTAGGGCAGCACGCTCACCTTGAGGCGGTTCAGTTGGTCGTGCAGAGCCGCCTTTAGACGCAGCAGGGTCTCCTCCTCCTTGCGGAGCTCTTGCAGTCGACTCAACATCCCCTTCAACTCCTTAAGGCTCTGCCTTCTACTAGTCGCGTAGCGGTGACGTCACTTCCGGTTACCGAAATCAGCGACGGAGCGCATGCTTATTTTCTTATACCTGTTTGCTGAAGGTCCAGTATTCTTTCACCCCCACAGTAAAACTGGGTAAATAAGTTTCACAGCATTCATCTCAGTACTTCTAACGTTCCCAAGTGACCTTAAACTGCAAAGTTTTTCAAGCAGGAATCGAACGAAATACCACCAAATACTTGTTTCAGGGAAAGAGAAGTGTTTTTACACACGTTATATATGCTAGTAATTTTGACATCAAGGCAACAAGAAACAAAGGAAATCCTAGAATGATCAGATTGACCTGTACTCTAGAAAATGCTGTGTAAACACTGCCCCCTGCCACAGCAACCATAATTTTTGCACTTGCCCTCCCCTTCACCATCATGCCCCCTAGCGGCTAATCTAACTACGACATTCATAGGATTTGACACCTAGCTGCTCCTGACTTAATCCTCATGCTTCTCAGATGGGTCTAAAACACTGATATCAAATACTAATAAAATGGATTTCATTGTTAGACCATCCCAAATTCACTTTAACTACAGACTACCACGTGGAACAAATCAGACTAAAGAATGAAATTTTATTAAACATTTTGTTCTAAGCTGGCAAGATGGCTCAGCAGGTAAGAGCATTGACTGCCCTTCCAAAGGTCCGAAGCTTGTATCCACATGGTGGCTCACAACCACCCTGTAATGAAATCTGACGCCCTCTTCTGGTGTCTGAAGACAGCTATAGTTTATAATGCTGCAGCTAGCGGGGCCAGCAGAGGTCCTGAGTTCAATTCCCAGCGGCCACACGATAGCTCATGGACATCTGTACAGATACAATGTACTCATACACGTAAAATAAATCTTTAAAAAAATAAAACATCACACAATGGTTTCTGTGATTTATTCAAATAGGCTGTCTCTGCTCTCTGGAATTTAACAAATTTTAATAGTTTATGCAGCAGGCTTTTTTTCTTCTGTAGTAGGCTTCTTCTCTGCTGGTTTCTTGGTAGCCACCTTTTTCCCTGCAGGCTTCTTCAGCTTCTTGACATCTGTAGGCTTCTTTCCTTTCTTACCTACTGCTGGCTTCTTGTCTGCAGTACTCTTCTCTGGAACCTTCTCGGATTTGGTTGCCAGAGCAGCAGCTGCTGCTTCCAGCTTTTTCACCCGAAGTTTGTGCTGCAACAAAAACAAGTAGGAAATTAAGAATCTTATCTTCAATGGGAGCATCGTGGTTCACATCTTTAACCCCAGTATTTGGGGAGGAAGAAGCAAGTGGGTATGTCTGTGGAGGGCAGCCTGGTCTTGATAGTGAGTTCCAGTCTCAGGGGCAATCAAATCTTATAAAAAAAAATTGACACAGCAAACTATGACTTACATTTCTGGCTTGGCGAAGGATGGTATTCCTGCGCATAGTCTTTGCGTAAGGGTTCAGCTTCAACATGATTCTCAGGTTCTTCAGTGGATTCTTCTTCAAGACTCTACGCTGAATCTTCTTTCTATCAAGGGGTAGCATTCATTAATCAACATGTATCGCTTTAAAAGTCAAAAGAGGTTGTATCAAGTGTTATACTTTTAAGTTTCAAAACTTTACCGTGGTGCTCGGAGGGCTCTTTGGATCTCTGGGCTTTTCAAGATTCTGCTAAGGTCTGTATTCATCATCTTGTGCATGGGAAGGCTGGGGGAAAAAAAAAAACGTAAGTCCAAATTCTCATCCTCTAACTGAACATAATGCATTAAAAATTGTAATAACCGTGAGACACATTACTCCAAACAATGGAAAGTGCACACAAAATTAGAATACAGAACCCAAGGAGAATGTAAATGTACACATTAGTCACGGATGTGTAATAAGCATGGGGCAACTCACTTATAGTTACTCTTGAGGGATGCAGCCTTACGCCAAGTGCCATACAGCTCATCCAACTTCCGGAAAGCACTTTCAGTCCAAATGCAGAAACGTCCCACATGCCCACCCGGAGCAAGTTTCAAAATGTTCAGCTTGCTTACGTTAAGCAGAGTAATACCTTTAATAGGAGAGAAGAGTCAGGAAGCCTGTACGTACTCAACAGGAGACATACAGTGTCTATGGCTGATTGAGCTACCCAGGGCACCTAACAGCTCAAGCCATCATGATGGGTGTAACTCACTCATGTAGGAATCAGAACTTCCACAAAATCATGTTATTTCAGAAACACGGACCATGAAGTGGAATTTCATCATAACCAAGCTGAGCGAGCTTGCACAGAATAGGCAGTTAAAACATGTTTAAGAATTACCAGGGATGTTTCGGAAGGCCTTGATGATACCGTTATCTTCATTATAGATGATGCAGGGGCCCCTGCGCTGGATCCGCCGTCGGTTCCTCATCTTGCCCTTGCCAGCTCTCATTCTCTGAGAGGCATAGACCTGTACAGCGAGGAGGCTTTAGTATTCTGATCAAGATATAAACTTCCCATATCCTCAATCTTATTAAACAAAAAATGGTCTCAGCAGGCAAAGGAACCCCCAGCCATGCCTGATGGTGTTTTATCACCGATATTTACAACTCATTTGCTCAGCAATAATTTTCGTCAATCTTCTGATTCAGCTTACTGACAGCAGGCAACTGTCACTGAAAACAGAGTAAGACGCAAATTACAACATCATTGCAAGCAGATCGAGCCCTTTCTGGGGGTGGGGGGAAGACAGCAAAAATAAGACTCCACAAACTGTCTTTTTTTATACCCCCCCGCTGTGGTTTTTCGAGACAGGGTTTCTCTGTATAGACCTGGCTGTCCACAAATCCACTTGCCTGTCTCCCAAGTGCTGGGATTAAAGGTGTGTGCCACCATTGCCCGGCTCCCAAGCTGTCTTTTTTGGACATATACAAATAAATGTGAAATGATCATGGTAATCCCTGCTCATCTATAAACGGCCCACACTTACTGCAACAATACCTCTCTTACAAGCACCCAATGATTGTGTGTTGATGATGACCCCCCAAAGGCAGTTACCCTGGTGCTCCAGAAAACAAATCTGACAGTACGGAAGCCCAGACCTAAGTGTATGGTGAACCTACCTTTTTGATGTCATTCCAAGCTTTAAGTTTCTTAAGCAGCTGAACAGCCTCCTTGGTCTTCTTGTAACCTTCAACTTTATCTTCAACCACCAAAGGCAGCTCAGGAACTTCCTCAATACGATGACCTAACAAAACCAATTTAATATTTAGCAGCAAAGTCTTACTTTTTACTCTGGAGACACTGTCCCAGAACTCAAAAGACCCAGTCTCTGCCTCTAGTGGCATAAGTCTCGACTGTTCGCACCATACCCCAAAATAAGCCAGCATACAATCTGCGTCAAATCAGAATTTCCACTAATATCATGTGTTTCAGAAACACGGACCATTAAGTGGAATTTCATCATTTTGACAGCTAAAAATGTGCTAAGAATTTGATAGGAGCCGCAATCAAAGGCTTACTATACTGATGTAAGCAAAAGTGGCTTTAGCAGGCAGAGAGAAATGGAATTCACAGAAGCAATTTACTTTGGTGCAGAATTAAAACTAAATATCACATATCAAAGCATCAGACCTTTAGACATCACCAAAGCTGGTAAGGCTGAGGCAGCCAGGGCAGAACAGATGGCATATCTTTTTTGGGTTGTGTTCACTCTGCGGTGCCAACGACGCCAGGTTTTGGTTGGTGCAAACATGCGACCCCCACGACACATCTGTTTTCTTTGTCAAGAATTAACATTTTTTTTTCAAATTTAGAAAATTAACAAGGTTATTACTTGCTCAGTAACAATAATCGTCAACCTTCTGAACCAGCTTACTGACAGCAGGCAACTGTCGCTGTGAACAGAGTAAGACGCAAATTACGACATCACTGCAAGTAACCCCCCCAAACATCTCCAGATTGTTGCCTAGAGATATTTATTGGAGACACTAGTAGTTTTAAACATGACTCAAATATTAATTAGTATTAATTAGCCTTACGTCCAGCTGGTCAATTGCAAAGAGCACTAATCAAGGATACATTTCCAAAAGCACCCTGGCCAGATCGATGGGTCCCACCACCTCGAACTCTTGGAATTCGAGCCACAGCTCTGCCAGTACCCCAAGACTCAGCACTGGTCTGATGACCTAAAATTCGTCAAAAACAAAAGGTTTAAGACTAACTCATAACAAACCCATGACTTAAAATGTATTCATGATAAAGGCAGCATCAGAATAGCCAAGGAAAATCATGTAGTTCAGAAACACGGACCAATGGAATCTCATCATTTACTGCAAAGGAGCCTTCAACGTATATATCCAGGACGAATGTAAATCCATACCTGCTAATTCACTGACGGCATAAGGCTGTCTGTTGTTTTTCCTCAAGTTGGTGTGAACGAAGTTCACAATATCTGGTCGAATGGGAGCTTTAAACACAGCTGGCAAAGTGACATTCTTGCCAGATGACTCTCCCTTTTCAGAGTACACAGATATGAGGGGACGGGCACAAGCCTTGGAAGGAACAAAAGAGGTAACTAAACCAGAGGTACTTGCATCTCCTGTATATGAAACCTCGTCGATTTAACGATGAATCTCAGACCGGTCTCCAAATGCTAATTTACCGTGGTCAGACCAACCCATCTACTAAGTAAAACACAGATAAACATTTTTGGAAAGATAAAATATCCAAAACTACTACTGTTAATTGTCTTAAGGTTCAATGGTCTAGATTACACCCATACTAAGACCTGCTTCTTCAGAAACCATTTCAAAGACGATTTTGCTGGAAAGCATGAATTCAGATTTCCTTAAGCCCTTTCATTTGAAGACGGATATACAAATTCAATGGCCCTAAAGCACATGCCCTGCCAAAGCCTACGCCGAGTTGTCATCGAGCGACCCCGAACCACTGACAAGCCTCTAGCACCCAAAAGCTCGGCTTCCAGAAGCCTTTCTTCTTTAGAACTAAGGAAAGCGAAGACCTCAAAGGTTCCTCTGTCATCCACCCTGCGCTGTGGCCCACGTTGCCTCTAAGATGGCTGCCGCAGCACCCACAACTCAGTTCCGGCCAGAAAAGATGCTAGGTGCCATTCCCCTCGCCTCCTCTCTGCAGACCCCATGTCCTGAACCTTCATCCTCCTCCACAGGCCCCAAAGCCCAGGAGAAAGCCCAGTGTAGAAGACCTCCACTCACCATGACGGGGAGAGGAGAAGGCCACGCTCCTCTCTACCCGGCTGCTCCCACAGGAAAAGGAAGGACCTATCACGTGTACTCTATATATCCTTCCACTCGTCTTCCGCCTCCTGCCCTTTACCAAAAACAACCTAGAAGCACAAGCGATCTTTCTGCTGCTCTGAAAATTTTCAAAAAGAAATGTTATTCCGTGACGTGTGCTAAAAGTATGTAGCCTTTTTTTTTAAAGTTGAAAAGAGTGATTAGAATGGAGGGACTCTTTTTCGCGGAATAATCCGTAACTCGTCACAACTCTCGCGAGAAGAATTTTCTTTCTCTTCATCCCGCCCACATCCATCATAACATCTCTTTTAATCAATTTCCCACCCCCCTAACATAGATGGGAGATTTTCGTAATAGTCAATTGAAGGGACGCTCTACTAAATTAAAGCAATGTGTTAGCAGTGAGAACAAACAGAACTTAAAGCGTGAAGTAGTCCCGGCGGGGCGGGGTCATGGCCTCTGACGTCAGGGTCTGGGCGCGCAGTTCGGTTTAGCTTCTCCGCTATGGACCGAGGCCACGGCGGGATGTGGGCGCGTATGAACCGCGGGGCTGAGGAGTTTTATGCTCGTCTTTGGCAGTGAGTTGTGGTTGGGGAATGGGATGGTACTTGTCCCTCCCGGCCTTTGCATCCCCGCCGGTGTTGTCTGGCCCAACTGAAGCTTCCGCACCCTGCCGGCTCCCCTGGACCTGGGATAGGAGAGGCAGGTCTCTGCTGTGCAGTGGGTTGGGCTCTGCGGAGGCCTAGGCTACTGCTAGCCTCCAGAGAAAACATCAGTGCTTACCCAAGGGACGCAAGACAACAAATCAGTTTACGCATCTTACTGATGTACACGCTTCTAAGTAGAGGCTCCTGGGATACAGAGAGCTAGATGACATTCTGCCTCAAGCTTTGACTGACTCCTAAGAAACGTACAGAATTCGTACCGACCCTCCTTGCCAGCCTCCTGATGCTGAGATTAGAGGCGTGAGCTATGCCAGATTCCACTTTGTTCCCTTGGTGAAATGTTGCTCCAAGAGGATTCTGTCAACTTCTACATCCTGTGTGAAAATCTAAGTCAGCGACTCACATCAGAATCAAGCCCAGAGGGTTGCCAAAATGTACATTGACAGGCTCGGCCTCCAAGATTTTTTATTTCGTAGGCCTGACGACGTGAGGCCAAAAACTTATCTCTATAAATTCTAGGTTCAGAGTGTTGCTGGCTGGTATAGCTCATTATTTTCTAAATGCTGTCATTTTTAACTGCCACTGTTGCCCCTCCCCCCGTTTACAAAAGCAGTAATAATTTTTCACTATTATAGGAAAAGAACTAGTGTGTTTTTGTTTTTCACGATAGTTTCTCTGTGTAACCCTGCCTGCCCTGGAACTGGATCTGTACAGTAGGCTGGCTTTGAACTTGGAGATCCACCTGCCTCTGCCCTCAAAGTTCTGGTGTTAAAGGCTTGCCCCAACACTAGTGTTTTTAAAGAAGCTAATAATGTCTTTGAACTCAGGAACTTCAGTTGTTTTTAACTGTTGTGGTATTTTGCCATGGTGTTAAGTACTTTATTGTTGTTTTCAACCCAAGGTTTGGACTTGGGTTTTAAACCAAAGTTTGACCTTGTAAACATCCTGGCCCATCTCCAGTGTGCTGTCATTACAGGCATGTACCATCATGCCCCACTTTTGAGGTGCTGGGAATGGAACCCAGGGCTTCACATTTATTAGGCAAGCACTCTTATACCGGAGTTATGTTTGGTGCTTCTATGGTTGATAAAACAACCAGAAGTCTGTTTTGTCACCTCCATTGATACAAATGTATTTATACCCTTTATGCTTACTAATTATTTCCTGGTTGTTTTCGTCTTTCCGTGCATAAACTCCAGAAGTTTTTCACTTATTGTATTCCTCACAGTGTCTGCTAAAAGTTTCTGGGGGACCTCAAGGGCATTGCAACAAATCTGAGAAGAAATTACCATTCTTCCCAGTGTGGCTTTTTTTTTTTTTTTTTTTTTTTTTTTTTTTTTTTTGGTTTTTCGAGACAGGGTTTCTCTGTGTAGCTCTGGCTGTCCTGGAACTCACTCTGTAGACCAGGCTGGCCTCGAACTCAGAAATCCGCCTGCCTCTGCCTCCCAAGTGCTGGGATTAAAGGCGTGCGCCACCACCACCACCACCACCCGGCTATAACTCTTAACTTGAAGGAAGTCTGGAGTTAAAAGCCACACTGGGCGCACGCCTTTGATCCCAGCGCTTGGAAGGCAGAGGCAGGCGGATTTCTGAGGCCAGCCTGGTCTACAGAGTGAGTTCCAGGACAGCCAGGGCTATACAGAGAAACCCTGTCTCGTTTAAATAAATATATTAAATAAAAGAGTCTTGTGCAACATAACAAAAGTGGACCTACTAGGCTTGTTTTTTATGTTACTAGATCAATTAGATCAAGTATCAGATCAAAAGATGCAAACTGTATCCTTAGATGCCTGTTGGGTTCTTTCAGTAACTAAAGCTACTTTTCCTATAGATGAGGCTGTTCTGTATTTTGGCATTTTATTTGAGTCTGCTAATGCTTTATAATTTATATACTTTGGAGATCACTATTAAATACCTTATGAAGCAGAGCTGAACAGTTAAGAGCACCACTTCTGGTGATCCACAGCTGTCTACAACTCCAGCTGTGGCGGAAGGGTCCAGGGTCGTCCTCTTCTGGCCTCTGAAGTTACATGCTCACCCCACCCCAACTAAAAGGGCAAATCTCTTTTTTTTTTAATTAGATTTTTTTTCTTTATTTACATTTCAAATAATATCTCCTTTCCTGGTTTCCCTGGGGGGGGGGACCTGTTCCATCCCTCTCTTTTTTATATTTTTAAGTCCAAACTTTTTTTTTCTTTAAGACAGGGTTTCCCTCTTTAGCCCTCATTGTCTGGAACCTTGTAGATCAGGCTGGTCTCAAACTCACAGAGATCTGTCTGTCTCTGCCTCCCAAGTGCTGGAATTATAGGCTTGTACCACCACTACTTGACTATAGAAACTTTTTTTTTAAAGATTTATTTATTTTATATATGTGAATACACTTTCACTGTCTTCAGACACACCATGAGAGAGAATCAGATCCCATTACAGATGGTTGTGAGCCACCATGTGGTTGCTGGGAATTAACTCAGGACCTTTGGAAGAGCAGTCAGTGCTCTTAACCACTGAGCCATCTCTCCAGCCCATAGAAACTTTCTTAAATGATACTTAAATTTATATTAGAGGCTTTTATCTTTCTGGTTTTGTTTTTTAAACAGGCTTCCAATTGTGCAGCCCTAGTTGCCCTGAACTTGTCAAATTCCTGCTTCAGCATCTACATGTTGGAATATAGGTGTATTCCATCTCCAGAAGATTTTTACATTTTTAGTTTAGTTTGTTTTGTTTTTAAATTTATGAATCTGAAGGGATGGCTCAGGTGCTAAGAGCACTTACTACTCTTCCAGAGGACCAGAGTTTGGATGCCAGAGCCCACAGCAGGTGTCGCAGTCACCTGTGACTCCAGCTCCAGAGCAATGCCCTCTTGGGTTCTTGCACTTACACATTCATTAGCCACTCCCGTACATATATACACATAATCAAAAGCATTTGTTTATATTTATTTATTTTATGTGTATGTTTTGCCTGTGTATATGCATGTGGGCTAGTTCATGCCTGGTGCCTGCTGAGGTCAGAAAAGGGTGTCAGATCCCATGGAATTGGAGTTAGAGGTAAGCTTATAAGCCATCATGTGGGTGCTGGGATCTGAACGCAGGTCCTCTGTAGGAGCAACAGTGCTTTGGCCCTGAGCCATCTCTCTAGGTGCCCTCCAGAATTGTTCTGAGGCAAAGTGTCACTATGTATCCCTGACTGGCCTGAAACTCAGATCTGCCTGCTTTTGCTGGGATCACAGCATGCCCCACCCCCACCCCCATGCCCACCCTCCTTTATCTTTTCTTAACTTACTGTTTCCCTTTCTGCAGCTATCCCTACAGCTGTTGTAAGGACTAAGCTTTCTCTACTAATGTGTAAATAAAAGTACTAGCTAATTTCTGAGTTTAAATAATAAGGGAGATCCTGCAGCTCTGTTTTTCACACGTGGTTTTGCTTTTCAGGGAATTTAATGAAGACAAGAAAGGAGTCTGTAGAGACCCATTTATCTATGAGGTATGAGCAATTTATTTGGTTTCAAACACAATGACCCTAAAATGGTAGGGTTTTTAAATCAGGTTTTTTGAAATTACATATAGTAAACTTTAGCATTTTAGGAGATGGTTCTATGAATTTTTAGGATACCTTCAGGAGTGCAGCCATGTCTGTTATCAAAGTGTAGATTATTTCCTGTCTCGAAATGGACCCATGTCCCTGTATTTTCATATGTCTCTATCCCTACAACTGCTAATTTGTTTTCTCTCTCCGCAGTTTTGCCATTTCCGGAATGTCAGTAAATAAAATATATGGTTTCTTGGCTTTAGCTTTCTTTTTCTTCCTTTTTTGTTTGTTTGAGACAGGTTCCCACTATGTAGCCTTGGCTTTCATGAAACTCCATTTTTAGATTAGGCTGGCCTTGAGGTTAAGAAATCTACCTGCTTAGGCAACCTGAGTGCTGGGATTAAAGATGTGCTACCATTCCTGGATCAGCGTTAGTTTTTTAAATGAATATATGCATTTGAGATTCATTCTGTTGCTATGTTTCAATAAAGACTCTTGGGTAAGGTTTCCAGATTTTACAAATATGAATATGGTTGCTTATAGATCTGTTAGGAATCTTGGCTGGGTGTGATGTCATCCAGCTTTCACCCCAGCACTCAGAAGGCAGAGGCAGGCAGATCTCTTGAGTGTGAGCTCAGCCTCTTCAGAACTAGTGTTAGGACAGCCAGGGCTACCCCAGGAAACTCTGCTATGTATTAGATGTTCCATAGTTAAATTCCTCATAGTTGGAATATAAAACCTGTATCTGTGAAACATAGAACCAATATTTATTAAAAACCAGACTAGGGACTGGAGAGACAGCTCGGTAGTTAAAAGCACTTGTTGCTCCTGCTGGCTGTTGCTCAGTTCCCAGCACCCACATTGTAGCTCACAACTGTCTCTTAGTCCCAGTCCCAGGGAATCTGATGCCCTCTATGACCTCTGGGAGCAGGCACACACATGTTGCAGACATACATGCAGGCAAAACATATGTAAAGTAAAAATAAATAATCTTAAAAAAAAAACAGCCGAGGGAGAAATAATTATTAATGAAGATTAATAACTGCATATATCTACATTTATATAGATGTGTGGGTAAAATATTTATAAAACTCAAGAACCACCAGGAAGGGCAAAAACTGATAGAAAAGATGAAGGACATGAGCCAAAAGCACAAGTGCAGTTCTCTTTCACTGTCAGAATTCCGTCCATTTCCTGTAGCTGCAGTGGAAAGGGTTACAGTTAGGCAGCTTCAGGTTGAAGTTGACTCTCACAGTTTTGGAGACTAGAGGTGGGAAATGACGGTATAGGTAGGTCATGTTCCCACTGAAGGCTTCAGAAAACAACCCTTCCAGGATTCTGCCTGACTTGGGGTTTCTAGTAGTCTCGGTGTTGCCCCAACACCTGTCTCTCTAGGCACACGGCCTTCTCCCTTGTGTCTGTTGTCTCTGCATCTCTTCTGTAAGAATAGCAGTCATTGAGTCTAGACCCTACTCCCTAACTCAGTTACTTTCAGCTTGACTTGATTACATTTGTATGTACGGTCACAGTCACAAGAACACAGTGCAGCCTACAATAACTGAAACTTACAGGCTAGATTAACAGTATCCTTGGTGCTTTGAACTAGTGTCTATAGGTGTCTTTGGGTACTTTATGGGTTCTTCCACCCTTTCAAACCCCTAATTCCAGATAAAAGGGGAAAAAAAGAATAGAGAGGAAAGGAAAGAGATCCCTGAATAAAGTCGGGTTGGAAAGGAGGCAGCATTACTATTACACTACTTCCTGATGACAGGGGCATTGAGTTCCTTGGGGTATGTTTGATATTTGTCATCAGAATATCTAATTTCTTCTTGTACTGATGATGAAAATATTTGTTGTGTTGCTAGGTTTTCTGACATATTTGAAGGGCAATTTGATTGTACCATTATGATTTCAGGTGTTGTACCAATATGATTTTAGGTATTCTAAGAAAGTAATTCATGGGTATTTGCTGTCTATTGTTTTATTACAACACTTAACTGGAAAGTACTAAATAATAACATTTACAGAATTGCTATACACCAGCTGTGGTCTTAGGTACCCACAAATCCTTTTTTTTGTTGTTGTGTTTTTGAGACAGGGTTTCTCTGTGTAGCCCTGGCTGACCTGGAACTCACTCTGTAGACCAGGCTGGCCTCAAACTCAGAAATCCGCCTGCCTCTGCCTCCCAAGTGGTGGGATTAAAGGCATGCGTCACTGGCTCCACAGATCTTTAATAACAGGGAAAGCAGTTCATGATGTGAAACCATTAGAACATGTCTTTATATGTGAGTCATACCTAGATTTCTATTAGATGAGTACAGTAGTTGACTCCCCAGAGCCCACATGAAGAAGAAGGCCCCTGAACAATGTCCTGGACCTCCACGTGTGCCCTCTTAACACTGAGCCATCTCTCTAGCCCCTTTAGTCAGCTTTTCTAAACATGAGAAATGACATGGCAAAATAAGTGAACCCTTTTTAAGTATTTTGCATAGTTCAGATTCTTTTTTTAGTAATTTGCATGTAATTGGTCTGTGATAGTTAATAGAAATGCTGCAATCTTTTTTACAGGCTGATGTACAAGTACAGTTGATCAGCAAAGGCCAACCAAATCTTCTGAAAACTATTCTAAATGAAAATGACTTAGTGTTTCTTGTGGAGAAAGTGGTAAGTATTGGGCTTTGTGGTTAATTCTTAGTAACCACACTTGCTTTTTTTTGGAATAATCTTGTACTACATGTTTTCCTATTAATGAAAGCGTACCCATTCTTTTAAGAGTAGGCACAGTGTTTTCTACTGAAATATAATGCCAGCTATAGATATATACATAATACAAACTTTCATAATAGAGCCATTAAGAAAAAAAACAATGCCAGGTGTGGTAGCCATGCCTTTAATCCCAGTACTTATGAGGCAGAGGTAGGCGGATCTACAAAGTGAGTTCCAAAACAGCCAGGGTTACGCGGAGAAACCCTGTCTTGACACGTGAATGAATGAATGAACGAACAAATGAAGTGGGGTAGAGGGCCACTATGGCTGAGTGTGGTACTGCATACCTGTGATCCTAGCATAAGGACCTTGTTTCCAAATAAATAAATAAAAGGTAAAATTGAGAGCTGAGTACGCTAAGCTCATTTCCCGGGAACAGGTTGTTCCATTTGGGAAATGAAAGATGAGTACCTGGGCATTCTCCCAGGGTCTCCTGCAGTGATTATCCCTAGCTCGCACATACTGTACCTGTCAGATCTCTTTTCTTCCATTGTCAGATTTGTGGAAGCACTTACAGTCAGGATCTTAGGGGCTGCAAGATGGCTTAGTGGTTAAGAACACCGGCTTCCCTTGCAAAGGACTCGGCTTGATTTGCAGCATCCACATGGCAGCTCACTATTGCCTGTAACTCTAGTGCCAGTGCTCTTAACTGCTGAGCCATCTCTCCAGCCTCCTGTGTAGTTGTTTTCTAACACAAAAGAGAATTGACCCTTACATCTGATTTAATCATCTAAAACATTTTTTAAAGGTTTTGGAGAAGGAAGAAACAAGTCATGTTGAAGAACTACATTCTGAAGAAACTGCTATTTCTGATCTCTCTACTGGTGAAACTATTAGGCCACTGGCCTTACCAGTTGGGAGAGCAAGGTAAGTTGTTTTTGTTTGTTTTGTTTTTATAAGTAGAGTTAGGGATGGAGAATAGGATGTGAGTTGAAACATTGTTGGGGCTGAGGGTGTGTGTGTGTGTGTGTGTGTGTAGTCTATATGTGTATGTTTTTTAAACAAGGTTTCTCTGTAGCCCTGGCTATCCTAGACACTGTAGACACTTTGTAGACAACGCTGGCCTCAAACTCACAGAGATCCACCTGTCTTTGCCTCCTGAGTGTGGGATCAAGAGTGTATGCCACCTCTCCCCAGCATGCATGTCTCCCTTGAGTTCTGGACTCAAGTCCTTCTGCTTTCAAGGCAAACCCTTTATCAACTGAGATGAATCCCTAGCCCCTAGCATTTCTTTTTTGTTGTTGTTGTTGTTTGTTTGTTTGTTTTGTTTTGTTTTGCTTTGCTTTTCGAGATAAGGTTTCTCTGTGTAGGCTCAGCTGCCCTGGAATTCACTCTGTACACCAGGCTGGCCTTGAACTCAGAAATCCGCCTGCCTCTGCCTCCCAAGTGCTGGGATTAAAGGTGTGCGCCACCGCCATCCGGCTATAGCATTTCTTGATTTTCTATTTCTTCATGCCTTTCATACCACCCTAAGATTTTTGTATTTACTATTTGAAGTTGAATGCCTTAGAAATTCCTTAATTTTGAATGGTAACTTCTGTATACCTTAAAAACCAGTTATTTTGATATGTCTACTTCGTCATTTTCTCTTTCAACAAAAGCCTTTAATCCCAGTACTTGGGAGGCAGAGGCAGGCAGATTTCTGAGTTCAAGGCCAGCCTGGTCTACAGTGTGAGTTCCAGGACAGCCAGGGCTACACAGAGAAACCCTGTCTCGAAAAAAAAAAAAATATTTTCTTTCAACGATTATAGATTTATATATCCAAAGCAATATATGGTACATGTGTATACAATATAATATGTGCTGTTAAATTGTCATAATCATATATGATACCTTTTTGTACCCAATGTACATGACTTTAAAGTTTTTAATTTATGCAGGTGTGTGTATATGTGTGTGTGAGAGAGAGAGGAGGGGTGAGCATAGCCTGTGCATGTAAGACTCTATGGATGCCAGAAGTATTGGATACCTCTGGTGCTGGAGTTACAGGCAGTTCTAAGCTACCCAGTGTGGGCACTACAAACTGAACTCTGGTCTTCTGCAAGAGCAATACATGTTCTTACTGCTAAACCATCTCTCTAGACTTGTAACTATTAGAGTATATAGTATACCTTATTATTCTCTTACTGAAATATATAAACATACATGTATTCGTGAATTTTTTCTCTTCATTTCCAGATTGTTGTTTCTGTGAGACCCTTCACATTTTTTTTAATTAAAAGGAAAAAATAGAGGGTGGGTGTTGCTGGGGATCAAACTTGGTGGTTCACACATGACAAGCATGTGCTCTACCACTGAACCACACCTTCAGCTTCAAAGGTAATATGTATTGCCATTTTACAATTGGTTTTCCTATTCCTTGTTTTAAAGGCAGTTAATTGGGCTTTATACCATGGCTCACAATCCTAATATGACCCATTTGAAGATTAAGCAGCCAGTGACAGCCCTTCCTCCTCTTTGGGTGAGATGTGACGGTTCAGATCCTGAAGGTACCTGTTGGCTAGGAGCTGAGCTTATCACAGCAAATGCCATCATTACAGGTGTTATCTTATATGTGGTCACTTTTAAAGGTGAGTGCTCAGTCTCAGTATATTTATTTGCCTAGTTGTTTAGTGGTGTTCCTGGGCTTCCATACAGGACAGGAGTAAAACGTGGAACATTGAAATTTGAGTTTGTGCTCAACAGCAGGGAGGGAGCATTGTAGAAACTCACAAATATTTTATGCCTGCTTTGTTTGGGTTTAATCTAATTTGTACTTTTTAATTTAAAAATTACTTTTTTGGAAGGAGTGGGTTGAGGCAAGGTTGTCCTTAAACTCTTGAACTTAATTATTCTGTTTCAGCCATAGTATGAAGCCCAATTATTCATGATTTTACATGAATACCACCACACAGACTTTTCTTCTTTAAATATTAGTTCTTTGTGGTCCAGGCTTGTTTTAAATACGTGGGCTCAAGCAGTTGGGACTACAAGTCCATACCAGTATTTTCTGGATGTACACATTTGTTTAATTCATTTATTGTAGAGTGTCATTTTAGCCCACTCGTCTCAAATTCAATATCCTTCTGTCTCAGTCTCCAGAGTAGCCAGGATTTTAGATATGAGTTTCCATGCTTGGCTTTATTTATATTCTTTTTAAAACAAGGTCTCACTATATGTAGCCCAGGTAGCCCTGAACTCAGTACATAGACCAGAGTAGTTTGGAACTCAATGAGATCTACCTGCTTCTGTCTCTCAAGTGCTAGGATTAAAGACGTGTTATCATGCCAAGCTAATTACACTCTTTTGTTTTAATTAAAAATATTTTTTTATACAGTATATTCTGATCATAGTTTCCTCTTTCCCAACTTTCCCTCTTTCCAGATCCCTCCCCTTTCCCTAATCACTGAACCCCACTTTCTTTCTCTATCTAACACCTCTTTTTTTGTATGTTTGGGTTTTTTTGTTGTTGTTTATAGGGCAAAGTCTCACTCTGCAGCTCAGGCTGTCTAGGAATTCTCCTCTGTAGACTAGGCTGGCCTCGAACTCACAGAGATTTGCAGGCCTCTGCTTTCCAAGTGCCAGATTAAAGGAGTGTGCCACCACCACCTAGCATAACTTTTTTGGGTTTTTTTTTTTTTGTTTGTTTGTTTTGTTTTTTTGTTGTTGTTGTTTTTCAAGACAGGGTTTCTCTATATAACCTTGGCTGTCCTGGAACTCACTCTGTAGACCAGGCTGGCATTGAACTCAGAAATTCACCTGCCTCTGCCTCCCAAGTGCTGGGATTAACTTTCTAGTTTTAACAGTATAATTTGGAATTAAATCAATCTTCTTTCTTCCTTTCTTTCTTTGTTATCTCATGAACTGTAGCTGATAAAAATTACTCTGAAGATTTAGAAAATCTAAAAAATTCACACAAGAAAAGACATCATTTGTCTGCTGTGAGTATTTTTCTTACTAGCTTTCTTGTAATGTGCTTATTTGATCTGCCATCCTCACTTAACAGCTCTCTTCTTTTTTTTTTTTCTTTTAAGTTTTTGGTTTTTGGTATTTGGTTTTTGGAGACAGTGTTTCTCTGTATAGCCCTGCTGTCCTGGAACTCACTCAGTAGACCAGGCTGGCCTTGAACTCAGAAATCCGCCTGCCTCTGCCTCCCAAGTGCTGGGATCAAAGGCGTACGCCACCACTGCCCAGCCACAGCTCTCTTCTTTCTCTCACTATGACTAGATGGTTCTGTGTGTCAATCTTTGTCTGTTGCCCCTAGCTGTCTGTGGGGTTAATTCTAGGACAACACTCAAGTCCTCAGATATGGGACCCACATACTGCAGATGTGCTCACTCTATTTGGCTAATGTTTGTGGCTTAAGAGAATTGTCTTATTTTTTTTCATTTGGATGACAGATTTCTTTTGGGACAGAAATCAAGGTGGCTTTGATAATGGTTTGGTCATGTGAAGCTGATGCTGTTGATCTTCTATCTTCAGGTAACAACCAGAGGCTTTGCCCAGTATGAGCTCTTTAAGTCTACTGACTTGGATGACACTGTTCACCCATCCCAAACGACAGTCACTCTGGATCTTTCCTGGAGCCCTGTGGATGAGATTCTTCAAACCCCTCCCCTGTCTTCAACTGCAGCTCTGGTAGGAGTGGACCCTGTCTTCTCTTTAGTTTGCTCAGGCTTCTGAGTGGTAGATTACTTGTTTCCTGCTAGTGCTGTACACTTCCAGCCTTTATATCCACTGGATGTCAGGCATGGCTCACCAGACAACTAATGGAGGTTTTATCAACTAAGCTGACAATTCTGTTACTATGGCACCTGACTTTTAAGAAGTGAATACAGTCTCTTTGCATGGTGACTCAAGAGAAGTCAAATTCTTTCTGTTCAGGCATAGTGGCACACACCTTTAACCCCATCACTTGGGAGGCAGAGCCCAGAGGATCTCTTGAGAATTTGAGGCCAGCCTAGTCCACATAGAGAGTTCCAAGACTGCCAGAGCTACATACTGAGACCCTGTCTCAAAAAAAAATAAAATAAAATTGCTAGCAAAAAACTAAGTTCTCAAAGTATTAAAAGTAGGACCTGTTGAATATTCAGTCAAAAAATAAGAAATGGTTAAAGTGGTGAGGAGTATCATAAGATACTTTAAAATTAAGATTATATTTGGTGGGGTTGGAGAGATGGCTCAGCCATTAAGAGTACTGGCTGCTCTTCCAGAGATCCTGGGTTCAATTTCCAGCTCTTACATAACTGTCTGTAATTCCAGTTCAAGGGGATCTGGCACACTCACACACACATACTTGCAGGCAAAACACTGATACACATTAAAAAAATAAATAAAAATTTAAAGAAAATATTATTTTTGGTATTAGAGATTGTGCATAACATAATAGGCAAGTATTCTCCCACTGACCTATGTCCTCAGCTAACCCTCTTTGTAAGATTTATTTTAGTGATTTATTATTATAAATGAGTACACAGAAGAGGGTATCAGATTACATTATGGGTGGTTGTGAGCCACCATGTGGTTCCTGGGATTTGAACTCACAACCTTCAGAAGAACAGTCAGTGCTCTTACCCCCTGAGCCATCTCACCAGCTCCTTACTGATTTTTTCTTTTAAAGATTTGGTTTTTTGTTTGGTTTTGATTTTTTTGGAGACAGGGTTTCTCTGTGTAGCCCTGGCTGTCCTGGAACTCACTCAGTAGACCAGGCTGGCCTGGTCAGAAATCGGCCTGCCTCTGCCTCCCAAGTGCTGGGACTAAAGGCGTGCGCTACCACCACCCGGCTATTTGTTTTTATATGACTACACTGTAGCTGTCACACCAGAAGAGAACATCAGATTCTATTAGAGATGGTTGTGGGCCACCATGCCGTTGCTTGGAATTGCATTCAGGACCTCTGGGAATCAGTCAGTGCTCTTAACCCCTGAGCCATCTCTCCAGCCCCCTTGGTGATTTTTTTTTTTTTTTTTAATTATGAGTATGTGCATGTGAGTGCAGGTGCCTGCAGAGGCCAGAGGTATTAGGTTCCCCTGGTTTTGGAATTAAAGATGGTTATGAACTTCTTAGTATTGGTGCTAAAAATCAAACTCAGGATGTCGGTATAAATAGTATGTGCTCCTAACTACTGTACTATTTCTCCAGGATAACACCCCTGTGTTCATGCCAAGCCCTTTTTTTAAAAAATATTGAGGTAGGCCAATACCTGCCTTAGTACCTGCAGAGATCTGCCATGCTAATCCTTAATCTAGACTGGCCTTTAATTTGTGACTTCTTGCCTTAGCCTCTAGAGTAGATGGATTATAGACCTGCAACACCAGATTTGGCTCTTGTACGGGCTTTAGAAATCATGTTTTAGACAGAGCTGTGTTTGCACACACCTTGCACAGCACTTGGGAGGCAGAGGCAGGAGGATCTTTGTGAGTTCCAGATCAGCCAAGATTACACAGAGAAACCTTGTCTGGAAAAACCACTTAAAGTCTAGGGCTGGGGATATAGCTCAGTGGTAAAGCACTTGGCCTATATCCAGTCCCTAGACTGCATAATATGGGGATAAATATTTCAAAAGAATAGGAAAAACTTTTTAAGCAAAAGTTAAAAAGAGAAGTATACAGAATAATATGCACAACTGTGGATGTCAAGTATGTTTTGTTCAAAAAAAAAAAAGGTGTCTCCCCAGAAGCCTCCACCATGTTAACAGTGGCTCTCCTGAGGGTAAGATTTATACTTATGGTTTCCTTTTCTTGTAGTAGGAATTTGCTTACTTGCTTTTAAGGACTTAAGGTTGTAAATCGATAGCTTCTGGGTAGACTACTTGTGTGTTGGTTTAGTTAGTAGACTAACACACTTACTTATTGGGACTTTGTTTTTAGTGTATCATAATACCAACTATCACTGAGTTTTGAGCTGTTTATTTAAATTTTGTCCACCTGTCCTCTTGGAAATTCTCTGAGCAAAGGCAGGAGACCATGTGAGGGAGGCAGTTGTTCTGTCTTTATGGTAGAGAAGAGGGCAGTGGCCTGATTCAGATTGTATATCAGGAGAGCCAGATCTGTAAGATCTTGGGATAGGATACGCTAATTGAGGTATGGACTTAATTTACTGTGCTTTATAAGACATGCAATTGAAATGCAAGTCACAGTGACTCTTGGACAGAGAACATGGGTTGCCTATGAAAACTGATGGTCTTTGATACTTTTTAGAATATCAGAGTACAATCAGGAGAGCCCAGAGGTTGTTTGAATCATCTTCACAGAGAACTGAAATTTCTCCTTGTGAGTATCCTTCTGGAATTTCTTTCATCGAATTATATATTGTCATCAAAATTGTTTCACAGTATAACTTTGATTTTCTTTAAAATTTGTTCTAAATGTTACATTTCACTACAGTCTTGACAATTTGCATAGTTATTTATATGGCAGTTGTCTTCAAGATGAAAGGGAGTGCCACTTAGATAATAGCTATACTCTCTGCCTTTCTACTTTACTGGCTGAATTATACAAAGCATCACCAAATTAGTTTTTTGTTGTTGTTATTGTTTTTGTTTTTGAGTTTTGGGGGTTTTTTTGTTTGTTTGTTTGTTTGTTTGTTTCAAGACAGGGTTTCTCTGTGTAGCCCTGGCTGTTCTGGAAC
>NW_022196906.1:58597225-58623119 GCF_008632895.1 Mastomys coucha | reverse complement strand
GTAGACCAGGCTGGCCTCCAACTCAGAAATCTGCCTGCCTCTGCCTCCCAAGTGCTGAGATTAAAGGAGTGAGCCACCACCACCCGGCTATAATATTTTCATTACTCCTAAATTCAGCCTTGTATTCATAGTACTGTGTAGCACTCACTTCACAACCTTGTCAGTCTGGCAACCACTAATGTGTTTATAGTGTTTCACAGCTTTTGATTGCTAAATCGAATCTAATTTATGGATATACTACATTTTGTTCTTCTTTTTATCAGTTGATGGATGTTTCTTTCTTTTTCTTTTTTTTTCTTTCTTTTTTTTGTACTTCTCGGCTATTAGAAATGATATTGCTGTGAACATTTATGCAAATTTTTGTGTGACCATATGTTTTCTGCATCTCTGGTGAAATTATTAGGTCATATAGCAGCTATGTTTAAATCATACTTTCTCCTATATGTATACAAATTTGATCTTTGTATTTTATAAATGATGCAATTTTCTTACACATACCTGCTATCTTTCTCTTATACTCTTCTTTTTGTCCCTTTGTCTGCCCCCTTTTTGCCTGTTTAAATTGTATTTTACTTACTTTGTATATTTATTTTTAATTATATTTATTTATATATAATGTGTATTTGTACAGAAGGTCAGAAGCCAGCTTGTGACGGTCAGTTCTCTACTATGTGGATGGTGTGTACAGAACTCGGGTTATCAGGCTTGTGACAGTCAGTTCTCTCCTATGTGGATGGTGTGTACAGAACTCGGGTTATCAGGCTTGTGACAGTCAGTTCTCTCCTATGTGGATAGTGGATACAGAACTCGGGTTAACAGGCTTGGCAGCAAGCACATTTATCCTCTGGGCCTTTCAGCTGGCCCTCACTGTACTAGTCAATCACAACCCTTTCACTTTTGTTTGACACACTTTCAAGATCATGCATTGTTTTTCAATAGAGACGCTGTGGGCATTTCACACTGCCCCATTCCTTGTGATTTGGACCATCCTACACATAATATATTTAACATCCCTGACTTCCACCAAGTTAAATATCTCAGTCATTCTGGTACATAAAGATGATCTTCACCTTTTTCATAGACCCCTCTTTTCTGTTGAGAAACATTTTTCTTTTCCCTGGGAATATAGGAATTGCTAACTATTTGATCCTTTCATTTTATTACAATGGCAATAGTGGATATCATTTCTCGTTCGAAGCAAAAAGCTTTGTGAAGTGTCTCAGTTTTTTGCTCTATTCCTTCTGTTCTCTGCTGTTTGCTCACTCTTTTTGAAGTCGTTCCTCACGACCCTCCTCCTCTCTTCCTCCCTACTTGTAGACATGTTCCCTGCTGAGTTGCAGCAGACAGAACCCTCCAGTTATCAGTCTTGTAGCTCGTGTAGCCTGTCTTGACTGCCTTTCCTTCGCTGTGCTTAGTTTTTTTGTGTGTGTGCCTGTGTATGTAATTATATTGTGTTTGGATAATCTTGCTTTCAGTTTTACATTTGTGGTTTGTTACCTCAGCTGTATTGTATCCTCCTCCCAGGATCACATGTTGTTCCTGTGTGCATAGCATTATAGTTGAGAATACCATTCATAGAACCAGCCTGGTGGATATGTATCCTGCTACTGTTCGTTAGTAACATCAGCTACTTATTGAAGCTTTCTAAGGCTTAAACAATGAAGACAGTAGTAGTATCTTCCTCAGAGAGTTTTGTTGGGATTAAATAATACACTACATACACAATCCTATGACAATGCCTAGTGCGTAGTCAACATTCAAGAACCCGTACCATAGGGCTGGAAAGAGAGCTCAGTGGTAAAGAGCACTTGTTGCTCTTCCAGGGGACCTGGGTTTGATTCCTAGTACCCACATGCTACCTCATAACCATCTGTAACTCTTATTACCAGGAGATCCAATGACCTCTTGTGAGTTCTGAAAGCACTAGGCACTATATGTGGTGCACAAAACACTCAATATATTCAATAAAGTAAATAAATCACACAAAAAAAATTGTTCTAAAGAACTGCTACCTTAATTGGTACTGTTAACTATTTCCCTATTAATTAGGCTATGATGTTTTCTGACTGTTTTATAGGTTTTAGCTGATGGCATCAGGACTGGTGTAACCGAATGGCTTGAACCTTTGGAAACAAAATCTGCTCTTGAATTTGTGCAAGAATTTCTGAATGGTGTTTATATTCATAATTTGTTCTTGTCTGTTCCTTGTTTTTAATTGAGTACATATGTTTGCTATATTTAAATATCGGTTGTCTCTTGGCTTTATATAGCTTTGAGTTAGAATACATTAAAGCTGTGATCTAATATGGTTGGAGAGAGCTTTTGTTTTAAAATGTCAAAGATAGATGTTATATTGTAAAAAGTATAAAATTAAGTTTGAGCCAAGCCTGGCAGCACAGACCTGTAATCTATTAGTAAAGCTATTTGAGAGGCCAAGGCAGAAGAACCGTTAGCTTGAGCTGTAGAGTGATTTCAGTGACAATCAAGGTAGACAACTTAGAGAAACCTTGTCACAAAGTAAAAAAATACATGAATGCTAAGCGTGGTGGTACATGCCTTTAGTTCTAGCACTCGGGGAAGCAGAGGCAGATGGATCTCTGAGTTTGAGGCCAGCCTGGTCTACAAAGCCAGTCCAGGCCAGCTAAGGATATTGCACAGAGAAACACTGTCCAAAATCAAATAAATAATACATACATACAAACAAACAGAAGTAAAAAGAGGGCTGGGGATGTTGCTCAGTGGTAGACCATTTGCCAACCATATTTAAATCCCTAGGTATGATGAGGCTTCAGGGCTGTAAAAAAGAGAATGTTGACGTGGAAGTTTATGTAGCACAAATAAATAAATGTGTCTGAGATTGTAGAAGAGCAGTGAGATAGTACCGGGGCATCTTGCACATGCCTATCTTTGTTTCGAGCTCCTGCTTGAAGGGTAGCTATCATACTGGTAGTGTGCTGAAGTCCCAGTATAGCCCTCCTGTTCCTATTTGCTACTTGACAGCAGGATTAGGATGAAAATAATACAGGAAGCAGAAAATTAAACTCAACTTAATAAGCCTTTTCTGCTTTTTAGACCTAAATAAACTGGATGAATTTGATGATTCTACAAAAAAAGACAAACAAAAAGAGGTAAGCAAGCCAGGTGTGGTAGCGAATGCTTTTAATCCCAGCACTTGGGAGGCAGAGGTGGGTGGATCTCTGAGTTCACGGCCAGCTAGATCTACAGAGGGAGTTTTGGGACAGGCAAAGCTACACAAAGAAACCCTGTCTCTTAAAACCTAAGGAAGGAAGGGACAGAGGGTAGGAGACAGGGAGGGAGGAATAAGCAATTACTATCAGTTAGAATCTTGCCCTGCTTTGCACTCCCTTCCTGTTGTGGCATCTCAGTTCTCTTTTTGTCCTGGATTTGTCTGTTGTTCAGCTACAGAGTAGATAGCGTTATGTTAATAATACACTGTAGAAAGTATTACCATAGTATACAAAAACAGCAAGGAATGCTGTCATCGTGCCACAATGTGCTATTGTGAAACTAACACAGTTTCCACCTGATGATAAGGAAATGGGGTCAAAGGCCACTTAATAAATATTCTCATGTAGGAAGAAAATTGAGAGCTTACTTTTAAGTGGTATAGTTTTGCTGTTATTATTTGGGGTTTGGTTTTGTTTTGAGACAGGGTTGTGCTCAGGCTAGCTTCAAATGCAGTCAGTCTGCTCCTGCCTCAGCCTCCTGAGTGCTGGGCTTTATGGGTATGTAACTGCTACCATGTCTGGTTAGTCATTACAGATTTAAAATAACTTCAAGACTCTAGTTTTTTATTCTGCTTAAGTATTTCTCCTTATTAGTAAACAAAATTCTGAGGAAAATAACATTTCTATAATTTTTTGTATATGTTCATATCTTCATAGCTCTCACAATAGTGTTTAAAGCTTAAACTACTTTGTTTTAAAAGTAAATAAATCGAGTGTTGTCCAAAGCTTGCTTTCTTTTCAGGAAGTGAACCATGATGCAGCTGCAGTTGTCAGGTCGATGCTTGTCACAGTGCGGGGGGATCTCGATTTTGCTGAGCAGCTTTGGTGCAAAATGAGCAGCAGTACGTATCCATCATAATTAAAGTGGCCTTTTTATGTATTTAAGGTTTTTGCTTGCTTGTTTTAACTTTATGTGTATCTGTATTTTGCCTGTGTGTATGTCAGTACACCACGTGAAGTCAGCCCGCTTGCATAGACTAGAAGGCAGATTAGATCCTATGGAACTAGATGGTTGGGAACAGCATGTGGGTGCTGGGGATTGACCTTGGTTCTCTAGAAGAGTAGCCAGTCCTCCTAACTGCTGAACTATCTTTCCAGGACCCCCCCCTTTTTTTTTTAATTTTTATTTTTATTTTTATTTTTATTTATTTATTTTTTCTGAGACAGGGTTTTTCTGTGTAGCCCTGGCTGTAGTGGAACTTACTCTGTAGACTGGGCTAGCCTTGAACTCAGAAATCCACCTGCCTCTGCCTCCCTAGTGCTAGGATCAAAGGCGTGCACCACAACTGCCTGGCTGCAGCCCCTTTTTATGCCTTTTAAAATATAAAGCTTGGCTATATTCTCATGAGATATAACTATATTTACAGGAATCAAAACATACCTAGTATTAATATATACCTCATATAACAATTTCAGATAGATAGATAGGTAGGTAGGTAGGTAGGTAGGTAGGTAGATAGATCTACCAAATGTTTTTTGGCAATCTGAGCTATATCTTGTCTTTTTTCCCCTTCCATTTTAAATCCCCCTCTCACTGCTAAAGTGCAGGGTTTTTGTTTGTTTCTTGTGTGTGTCATTAAAATTGACACTTTAATCGGTAGAAATGTGGAAATGATTTCTATGTGACTTGGTTTTTAAGGTGTGGTTTCATATCAAGACTTGGTGAAGTGTTTCACATTGATCCTGCAGAGTCTACAGCGTGGTGATATACAGCCATGGGTAAGTGTGAAGTGGAATAGTGTGAATAGAATGTTTTTCTCAATGACATACAGAAACCAAACCAACCAAACAAGAAGAGAGCATTTGATAAAGCGCTGGATCAGTCTGTGCTGACCTCCAGCTCTGTTCCCTTCTAGCTGTGTGAACTCGGGGCCTTTACTTCTCTGGACCTCACTGCCCTCATCTACAGCGTGAGGGCTGGACCCCTCCTGCGTCATAGTGTTTGTTATGTATCTAATGCATGCACGGGACCCAGTGTCTGGCTTGGTATATATAAGCTGTTGATACTGTTAACTATTCTGGAAATGAATGTTTTCATAGGCCACTGCTAAGACTTCAAAATTAGGGTGCTCTTTCACAAAGCAGTTTTGATGATGACTTGAGATTCTCAAAATGTAATGTGACTTCTGAACCAATAATACTTGTGTTAGAATCTCCCCAGCACTCATGCACAAAAGCATATATCAAGGCCAGGCATGGTAAGACATGCCTGTGGTCCTACCATATGGTAAGAAACAGGATGATCACAAGTTGGAGGTTAACCTGGGCTGTTTCATGCAATCCTGCACCAAAAACAAACAAAAACCCCCAAAAGTAGAGTTTTGTTCATCACAATATTTAGGGTTTTTTCTTTCTTTTTGTTTTTTTGTTTGTTTGTTTGTTTGTTTGTTTGTTTGTTTTTTCGAGACAGGATTTCTCTGTATAGGCCTGACTGTCCTGGACCTCACTCTGTAGACCAGGCTGGCCTCGAACTCAGAAATTTACCTGCCTCTGCCTCCCAAGTGCTGGGATTAAAGGTGTGCGCCACCACCGCCAGCAAGAAACCACTAGATCCCATTACAGATGGTTGTGAGCCATGTGATTGCTGGGAATTGAACTCAGAATCTCTGGAATAACAGTCAGTGCTCTTAACTGCTGAGCTACCTTTCCAGCTGTTTTTTTTCTTTTTTAAATTATATTTATTTTTATTTTATGTGCATTGGTATTTGGCCTGCATTATCTCTGTGTGAGGGTGTCAGATCTTAGAGTTACAGACAGTAATGAGCTGCCATGTGGGTGCTAAGAATTGAACCCAGAGCCTCTGCAAGATCAGTCTGTGCTTGTAACCACCGAGCTGCCAGGCTCTCTGCCGGCTCCGATCTCCTGGATCTCCTGTCTTCCGGAGAATAACCACCCCAATCTGGGAGTCTGTCAAGCAGGAACTCTTTTTATTGTATCAATCTTTTCTTTATAAAAGGCTGAGGAAGGAGGTGGAGTTTTTTGCTGAGGTGAGATGATGTAGGGGTGAGATGACGTAGGGTATAGGGTATGGGGTGACTGACTGAGCCAACAGAGTTACTCTATGTCAACAGTAGCTAGGCAAAGACAGGCTTAAGCAGGTAGTGCTGAGTCACTCCAGTATGGAAGTGACAGTGTGCAAAACTTGAGCCAGGCTGGGGTTTGTCCTCAAGGCCCAAACCAGGGCCAAATAGGGCCCAACACTGAGCCATCTCTCCAGCCCAGTAATTTTCCTCATAGGAGCCAGAAATAGTAAATGATGTATATTTTCCTTGTTATGAGATGTCTAAGTAACAATAATGTAGCCACATAACATTGTGTATAATGCTGCCAAAACAGTGTTGACAAAGGATGCAGAATACATGTAACTTTATAAAATGTAAATTTTGAAAACAAATCATTTGGGACCAGCTGGGCTAAACTCTGTAACAACCACTGAGAGAAAGAAGCCTTACAAATAACTGTACTCTTTGCCCTTCATGAAATTTGTCACTGTATGAATTTTCCAAAGTGTGGTTATGTTACTTTTACATTGAACAAAGAAGCAAAACAAAAGGTTAGAAAGAGCTGATTAGGAACCATTTTTAATAACTCAGCCACCAATTCATGATAAAAGTTAGAATTTCTGTAGTTATGTGAACCACCATGTGGTTGCTGGGATTTGAACTCATGACCTTCGGAAGAACAGTCGGCGCTGTTAACCGCTGAGCCATCTCTCCAGCCCTGGGAGCTTTTATTGAAAGAATTTATAGAGACTGAAAATGTATGATTCTGATTTTGAACTCATAGTCTTATTGTGCCTATTACATTTATTTATACTTAAATTTAGGAATTAACAAACTTTTTTTCTATTTCTAGTTGCACAGTGGGAGTAACAGTTTACTAAGTAAGCTCATTCATCAGTCTTACCATGGAGCTATGGACAGCGTCCCTCTCTCTGGAACTACCCCACTGCAGATGCTTTTGGAAATTGGTTTGGATAAACTGAAGAAAGATTATATCAGCTTTTTTGTCAGTGAGTCCTTTTTTCAACTTAAAAGCTTGAAAAACTTGTTAGTTGCCATCCTTAACTTGTCTTCATTTTTTACCTTCCTCATCCTCGTCGTTCTGGCTTTCCCTCTGCTTGGCTGTGATACAAGCATTTTTCTTTTCTGGGCCAGTTTCCCTCTTGATAAATCCAATAGATTAAATAGAGCTGTAGGCTTTTGCTTTTTGGCTTTTAGGTATGAGTTTCATTTGTTGTTTGTTTTAAAATGTGCTGTGGTGGGGCACCTGTGAGTACAAGTGGATGTGGAGAGCACCTTATGGAGTCATGGGTTGGGGTTGGGGTTGGGGTTAGGGTTGGGGTTGGGTTGTTAGATTCTTCTACCATGTGGGTCCCAGGCTCCAGCTCACGTTGCCAGGTTTGCTGGTTCTACCTTTTGAACCTGCTGTCGTAGTTAAAAGAGTATTTTCAATACTTAACACTTGATACTTTGTTTATTAGGGGCAAGCTATGATCAGTTTTAGAATAAGTGTTAATATGAATTTATAATATAATTGATGAACTATTTAGCTTGATCACCTATTTAATATATGAACTATAGGCATTTTTCTTAGGGTTTTTTTTTTTTTTTTTTAATTTTTACTGGAAAATTCCTAAAGGTTGTTTACATATGTTTATCTTGATAGGTCAGGAACTTGCATCTCTGAATCATTTGGTGAGTTTCATTCTCTTATGTAGTCATAGCAACACAATTGCTAAGTATCTGTAAGGTGCCAGCCTCTGCTCTGGCTCCTAGGAAACACAGTGAACCAACTGATGCCAGTTATTGCTTTCCTCAGAGTAAACTGAAAGGTGCTTGCTCTGGCTGCTCCCTTTCTCTTTGTGTTTATGCATCTGATATGTAGTTTATTGTGTTAATGGCACTGTTCTACCGAAACTCTTACTTAGATTGTCAGGGGATCTATAAGGGCTATTTATTTTATATCCTCTTAACTCATTTGAAGAATTATTTGCTCAAGAAGTTACAACATTCTTTAATGTATTGGCTGAGGACCAATCTCAGATTCTTTAGGATGCTCTCAGCATTTATCATGGCCCCAACCCACAGCGTGACAGTTTATTTCAGGATGACAGTGAGTGGAAGAGCATCTCCTTTCCTTCTTGGTCTTTTTAAAGGCTAGCCTGGGAGGGTTTTTTTTGTTGTTTTGTTTTGTTAAGACAGGGTCTCCACATTTAATTCCAGCACTTGGGAGGCAGAGGCAGGTAGATTTCTGAGTTCGAGGCCAGCCTGGTCTACAGAGTGAGTTCCAGGACAGCCAGGGCTATACAGAGAAACCTTGTCTCAAAAAAAACAAAACAAAACAAAAAAAAGACAGGGTCTCACTATGTAGCCCTGGCTGTCCTGGAGTTCACTTTGTAGACCAGGCCAGTCTCAAACTCAGAGACTCACCTGCCTGTTTCCCACATCACTGCTATACCTGATTCTGGGCAGGATTTTATAAGAAACAAATGATAATTGCCTATTATATATATTATATATGAGCCTAGACTTGTAAACGTGATGTAGTTTTGTTGCCATAACTAGGTAATAGGTTATGCATTAATCAATAATATATTTAATAATATAATATAGAGTATTATATAAACAGTATATAATGTATGCTATGTATAACAATATTGTATAATACATATTATATATTTTACATATTATTAAACAGTGCAGTCTATTAGTATGTATGCTAATATATATTTTGTACATTAGCTATAAACATGTCATAGTATACTATAATACATGTAACAAGTGTAACGTAATGTATTATATGTTTACATGTTATATATTATGTATTAATATTATATATTATTGATTAATGCATAGTCTATTAGTGGCCTAGTTATGTCAATAAAACCACATCATGTTTATAAGTTCTAGGGTCACTCAAGAGGAAAGAATTATACAAAACGTACACTCCAGGAGGCTAGAAGCTTGGCTGTTGTCAAAGTCTGCTTATCATTTCCACTGGATTATTAGGTTGGATCTCAGAAATGGGACTGGAAAGTTTAACAGTTTATGATACTGGCTTAACTTGCCAAATTTCTCTAAAACCTGTGCCAATAAACCGGTAATATGTTCAAGGGGGAAATTGTCAGGCACTTGGTTAGTTTCTCAGACTTCGGTTCACCAGGTATGGTGGTCTTGCAGATTAACCCTGAAATCCTCAGTATTAAGCAGTGTTGCCTACCCACTTGTCCTCGTTAGTGAAGCCACTTGGGATCAGCTTTTAGAGCAGACTGTGTCATTTGTGCCCAGCGTTCTTAGCAAAGGCCGATGGTGAAAGGTGGTGAGTTCTGTGCTGTCATTGCCTTCCTTTCCCCATTATCAGGCATCCAGGTTTAGATATAGAGGGAAAGGCCGCTTCTTCCCAGGGGTTCTGCTTAGTCTTTGCTTCCTTCCTCTCTTAATATTTCTGTCTTCTAGGAATACTTCATTTCTCCATCAGTATCCACACAGGAACAGGTTTACCGTGTTCAGAAACTCCATCATATTCTTGAAGTATTAGTCATCTGCATGCTGTTCATTAAACCTCAGCATGAGCTTCTCTTCTCTCTAACACAGTAAGTATTTTTCTTTTTGTTTTGAGGCGTTGTCTAATTGATAGCCTAGGCTTACTGGTGTGATCCACCACTTAGCTACATTCTCAGCTCAGTATTTTTTTATATAAGAAATCAGTCTATATAAACTTTGAATTGAATGACATTTCCTTGGCTAGAAAGAAAATGTTGTCTTTAAGTTTTGTTTGCAGTAGATGGAAGGTAGGTTGGGGAGGTGGTATTTGTTACCATTATGGTTCTGAATTCATTCCCTCTGTCCATGTCTTGGTTTGTGGTAAAATGTTTCTCTAGACTAGAAAGTCTTCATCTTTTCTGACAGCTCTTATTCCCAAAAGAGATTGTTTTAACTTTTTAGATCCTGCATAAAATATTACAAACAAAATCCTCTTGATGAGCAACACATTTTTCAGTTGCCAGTCAGACCAGCTGCTGTGAAGAACTTGTATCAAAGGTAAGCAACTTAATAATTACTTTGTACCTTATAGGCAGTTTGGGGCCCAGTTCCCATAATGATTTCATGACCCAGTATGGCTTAGCCTGGTAATCCTTTCCCTACTCTCTGACTCATGGCCTTTTCTATTTCTTCTCCCAGAATTTGTCACTTAAGACTTTTGAGCCTCTAGTCTTTGTTCTGTCAATTTATAGTTCTGTCACAAAATCACTGGAGAAATAATAGGAAAAAATGACAGACAATGATAACAATGAGATGAGAGACAATGATGAGGCTAGACAGGCACAGCAGGACCAAGGGTGTGGCCGTGGGTATGACAGAATTGTAGTCATGCACTCTGACGTGCCAGTGCTGTTCTCCCTGACCTTTCTTCCCTCTTGTCTGCTTCTTAAAGCTTCTGTCATACCAAAAGTTTGCACTATCATACACAGTGATCAGTTGACTTTTGAGATGAGGTCTTACTGTGTCACCTAGACTGGCTTTAAATTTTGTTGTCCGGTTTCCACTTCCAAAGTAAGTGCACTGCTGAGTCCAGCTACTAATAGCCTTTTTGTTTGCCAATTTAAATGAATATGTTATAGATAAATTGCTTTTGCCTTGGTGTGGTAACACGCCTATAATCTAGGACTCAGTGGGTACCTCTCATGAGTTCCAAGACCAGCCTGGTCCACATAGTAAAGTTCTAGGCCAAACAGAACTACAAATTGACACACTGTCTCAAAAAAGGAGGAAAAAAAATCAAAACGGGTGGGCAACGTAGCTTACTTGGTAAAAGCCTTATGACCTGAGTTCAACTCCTGGAGCTTAGTTAACATGGTTAAAAGAGAACTGGCTGACTTCCACAGTTGTTCTTTGACCTCCACATGTACACCCTGGCATGCCTACCATAGCATACACACACCCCACACATGGACATTCTCACATGTACACTAAATAAATAAAAAGGTAGGTGGGTAGATGGATGTTTAGAAAAGTGTAGGGTTAGAAGATGGCTCTGCTGGCAAGAAAATCACTCACCTCACAGCTCATGATGACGCAGGTTCTTTGAGCTTCAGGACTCTGGTAATGGCTTGTATATGTAGTTCTAACTGTGTCTAAATGGGAGACGGACAGAAAGCCACAGGAACCCCCAATACTCACCAGAGTACAACAGAAATAGTGACGGTCTGGCATCAAAAAAAAAAAAAAAAACAGAAGCAGAAAACTGACTCAAAAAGTTGTCCTCTGAGCTTCATATGAGCTCTGTACTCACACTTAAATAAATCTTTAAAAGTTGCCGGGCAGTGATGGCACACGCCTTTAATCCCAGCACTTGGAAGGCAGAGGCAGGTGATTTCTGAGTTCGAGGCCAGCCTGGACTACAGAGTGAGTTCTAGGACAGCCAGGGCTAAACAGAGAAACCCTGTCTCAAAAAACAACAACAAAAAAAAAAACTTTAAAAGTTTAAAAAAAAAGACATATTTAGTATTAATGTGTATGTGCATGTATGCTATATGTAGGCAAGTACATGCTGTGGCATGTTTGTGGAGGTCAGAGGACAACTTTAGTCTGTTCTCCTTCCATCCTTCATGTGTATTCTGGGGGTCAGACTTAGATTATCAGCCTTTCATGTCTGGCACAAGCACTTTTATCCACTGAGCCATCTTGGTGGCCCAAAATGAATATTAATTTTTACTACATTTATTTATTTATTCATGTGTGGAGTTGGGTGCTTGTAAGCTGTGGGACACGTGTGGAGGTCAGAAGACAACTCATGGGAGTCAGGCCTTCCTTTCTGTCATGGAACTCAAGTTATCAGGCCTCTACCTGCTGAACCAACTCTCCTGCCATGATAATCTTTTTAAATTAAATAAACTAAGTAATTAATTAAAATTTTTTAAATGCTACCCTTTTATAGTGCTGTTTTTCTTCTTATGTTTTTTCTTTCAAATGAACATTAATCATGTAATCCCTAAACCTCACTCTTGTTCCTTACTTTATATTTTAAATAATTACTCATCTTGACTACCTTGGTGCCTCTCCCAACCCCTGCACTGTTCTTTCTTTGAAGGAAAATAGAAGGATAGAAATAGAGTCTCATGTTTCAGCTTGCCTAGAACTCTCTATGTAGCTAATGCTGGTCTTGATAGTGAGTCTCCTGCCACAGCCTCCTTACGTGCTAGAATTACTGAGTATACCACCACACTTGATTTGCACAGTGTTTCTCTATTACTGCTTATTTATATATATGATTAATTTTTAGTTTATGTTCATTAGTGTTTTGCCTGCATGTATGTCTGCGTGAAGGTGTCAGAAGCCCTGGAACTGGAGTTAGAGACATGTGAGCTGAATGTGGGTGCTGGGAACTAAACCCTGGTCTTCTGGAAAGAACAGCCAGTGTTCTTAACTGCTGAGCCATCTCTCCAGCTAGACTATTACTGCTGTTTAAAAAAACATTTGTTTTTCTTTAAAATGTGTGTATGGTTTTTTTTTTCCCCTTTCTTGACTATGCTTCTCCAGCACAGGGATTGTGACCGATTTATATCCCTACTCAATGCTTGTCACATAAGGATTTCACTGAATGACTAGAAGGAAGGAAGGAAATGGCTGCTCTTTGGTTATTAGTAGTTTATTTACTTATTCATTTTAATTTTTCTTCAGTGAGAAGCCACAGAAATGGAGAGTGGAGATCAGCAGTAGTCAGAAGAGGGTGAGAACAGTGTGGCAGCTGAGTGATGGCTTCCCTGTAGACCATTCCAGTCTCCACAGGCCTGGTAAAGATGAGATGTAGTAATTAAACCTTTATGGGAGGAATCAGGGTTACAGGGTCTTTTCCTGAACTGTAGGTATAAAACAGACTTTAAAAGAAAATATGACTTTTGTGCCATTGTGAGTTTTAGAATTCAAAGTATAATAATCACTTGTGAGTGCTTTTTCTTATCCTGGATAATAGAACCTTTGCTGGGGCTGGCTCATTGGTTAAGAGCACTGACTGCTTTTCTAGAGGTGCTGAGTTCAATTTCCAGCAACCACATAGTGGCTCACAACCATCTGTAATGGGATCCAATGCCCTCTTCTGGAGTGTCTGAAGACAGCTACAGTGTGCTCACATACATGAAATAAATAAATAAATCTTAAAAAAAGAAAAAGAAAAACAAGACCCTTTGCTGAATAAGGAAAGAAGTAGGGAACAGCGAAGAGGTCAGTGCTGAGCTGGAAATGTCAGCTCTCTCTCTCTCTCTCGATACTATAGTCCTGGTGATACTTCCTAATGCGTTCTCCGCAGCTGTATAAGCGTTGGCACTTGTGACATTCTCTCAAATTGCCAGGTCAGTATCTTAGTTCTTCGTGTAATTAGCTCCTCCCTAGCTTCTTCAGTAAGCACCTTTGAAACCCTTATCTTCATGCATACTGATTGTGATGTCGTATGGGTGGCCACATTGAAATATTCCAAAGATTTTCTGACAGAGAAGAGTTCAAATTCCTTAAATAGTTTTGTATTCTATTTGATACTGCCTTAGTATCTTTCATTTTGCTCTGATAAAATACCCTAATGAAAGGAACTTAAGAGGAAAAAGGTTTACATTGGCTCATGGTTCAAGGTGGGGAAGTCAAGGCATCAGGAGCTTAAAACAAGCAGCCAGTTACACTCACACTCAGGCAGCAGAGAGCAGGAGGTGAGTGCGTGATGCTGCCGAGTTCCCTTTCTCACTCACACCACCCGGGATCCCTGTCCAGGGAGTGATCCTCTCTGTAATTAAGATGGGTCGACCCCACATCACTTAACACCAGGAGGTCTCTCATAGACATGCACCAGCCAAGACATCTCTACCATCACTTGGCCCCTGTCACCATATAATCTCCACCCTACTTTTGGTACTAAGTTATATCTTGGTTTCTTTTCCTGTTGCTGTGATAAAATACTCTGACAAAAGCAGTGAAGGGTCAGTGGTTTTATTTCCTCTCAGATCATCCCCCACCATGGTAAGGAAGTCAAAGCAGAAGGAACTGGAGTAGCTGTTGATAGAAATCCCTTGTCAGCAGAAGAAGGCAGAGCCTGTGTGCTCATGTCAACTTACTTTCCCCACTTTAAAGCCATCTAGAATGCCTGGCCCAGGGATGATGGTCTGTCCATACTGGGCAAGTCTTAACACTTCAGTTTACACAATTAAGACAAGAAAGACCCCACGACATGCCCACTCCTATTTTTCAGGTGATTCTATCTGTCACAGATAGATAAACATGCAGAAATCATTAAACTGAAAGAACTTTTCCTGGAAGCCACCAGTTAAAATCATGGCATGTGGTTTTTTTTGTTTGGTTGGTTTGTTTTTCAGATTTATTTATTTTATGTATATAAGTACACTGTCACTTCAGACATAACCAGAGAGCATCAGATCCCATTACAGATAGTTGTCACCCACCATGTGGTTGCTGGGAAATGAACTCTGGAAAAGCAGCCAGTGCTCTTAACTGCTGAGCCATCTCTGCAGCCCCCATGCCATGTGTTTTAAGTATGATTGATATACAACTTAAAATCTAAAGGGGATTAAAAATCAGCTATGTGGGGGTTGGAGAGATGGTTCAGAGGTGATCTTACAGAATGCTTAAGTTCAGTTCCTAGCATCCACATCAGGCAATTCAAAGCTACTTATAACTCCGGTTGCAGAAGATTCAGTGCCCTCTTCTGGTCTTTGTGGGCACCTTTACATACATGATATACATAAATATATGCACACACAATTTTTAACATAATAAACCTTTTTTAAATTCCAGGTTATAAAAAAGTTGAAAGGCCAAGCAACAGACATAGTAGTAAACTAGAAAATCACATTTATAGCATGTGTTCAGAAGAGGAGCATGTCCTAGTATACTACAAAAAGATCTTTGAAATTACTTGAGGGAGAGGCAGATGGGTCTCTATGTTTGAGGCCAGCCTTGACTACAAAACAAGTTCCAGGATAGCCAGGGCTACACATGGAGACCCTGTCTTAAAAACCAAAACATGTATACATGCATGTGTACACATACACTTAAAAACTCAATGGGATAATCATGAACAGTTTTCCCAAAAGGAAAGTCAGAGATCATCTCACAAATAAAAAGTTCAGGGCTGTAGAGATGGCTCAGTGGTTAAGAGCATAAGCTACTCTTCCAGAAGTCTTGAGTTCAATTCCCAGCAACCACATGGTGGCTCACAACCATCTGTAATAGGATTGGATGCCCTTTTCTGGTGTGTCTGAAGACAACAACACTGTACTCACGTACATTAAATAAATATTTAAAAAAAAAAAACTTTAAAAAAAAAAATAAAAAATAACTGCTAGGAAGCTAGTATGTTGGGCCATGCTTGCAATCAAGCACTTGGGAGGGGGAAGCAGGAGGAGCAGGAGCTTAGAGACCTGAAGCCTGAAAACTGCCTCAGAAAGGAAACCTGAGGCCAGGGAATGAGCTCAGTGGTTGAGTGCTTGCCTACATGTACCTTGACTTCTATGGCCAGCACTGAGATGGGACTTGGGGACAGAAAAACAGGAACAGTAGCAACAGAGTCAGTCAGGTATGCAAGACTGGGTGATGTAGTGAGTTTCAAGACTCTAGGCTAGCCTAAACTACAGAATGAGATTGATTATTTATTTATTACTTTTTAAGTAAAGTTATGGCTGAATTTAGTAACTTGTAGTCCCAGAACTTGAGAAGTAGATGTAGGACCTCAGAAGCTCAGGTCATCCTTGGCTACATAGTGAGTTTAAATTAAGGCCAGCCTGGGCTACATGGGACAGTCCAGCTGCCATGGAACAGAGAATAATTGGAAGTAATGGGGTAGAAAATCAAGTGTCTGCTAGAGAGCGGTCCACCAATGGGTGCTTAGCAAATGACAGGAGTAATGGTAAAAACACGGAAATCACAAAGGAAGTGCACACATTCCCTCTAAATGCTGCCTGGCTGTTTCCTTGAAGGACAGTAATCATTCTTTGAGAGGGTAGAAAAATGAGTGTACATGAGCTGTAAGGCTGTAAATTCTGCCTGGTGATGGTGGCACACACTTTTGATTCTAGTACTTGGGAGGCAGAAACAGGTGGATCTCTGTGAGACTGAGCAAGCTCCAGGACAGTCAAGGCTACACAGAGAAACCCTGTCTTGAAAAGGGGTTGGGGAGGCTGTAAATCCTAGGGATTTGTTTTCTAAAATTACATTACAGCATGATTCAGGACAAACACTTATCAATCCTTAAGTGGTGACACAAGATTTACTGTGATTGGTTCCTGGGGGAAGGTAGCTCTTTTTTGTTGTTTTTTTTTTTTTATTTGTGCTCTACTTTGAATGTTAAGTTGTTTAATCAAAGCTTAAAGCATCAGGAGGGTACGCTGTATAAATAATTGCCCCAGCTGTGTTTTGCCGATTCTTTTCGGGTGCCATCCGTACTCCTCAACTGCTGTGTTGTGGTGAAGTCAGTGGAGAGCTCTGACTGGCCTCATTGTCTTTCTGCTTACAGAGTTTTCTGAGCTGACACTGAATGGTAGTCTGGAAGAAAGGGCTGCCTTCATTAACATGGTTACCTGCAGCCAGGTGCACTTCAAGTGATGCGCGCTGCAGGGCCTTGCGAGGTGTCTTCCCTCAGGTATGTTGTGATGAGTACCTTGCGTGTTAGCTATTTCTACATCATCAGTATCACATCCACTCATCAGAAATACAACTGTTCCCCAGTCATCCCTGAATGGCCTACCAGGTTATTACTTGACCTTGCAAGTCTCCAATTCCTTTGTACCTTTTGTTAGCCACTTAGTAGGTCTAAACTCTAGAATCAAAGAAAATTTTAATCTGGAGTTTGATTTCAAAATTATTGATAAAAGAAAAAGTTGCAAACAGACCCTCAACTTGACATGAGAAGCAAAGTTTTGTTAAAGTTTTCCTCAACCAAAGTTCATTGAGCCCTAAATGTAAACACCTTTTTAAAAAATATAAATATTTGATTTTTAAAATCAAAAACGAAGTGCCACTGAGCAGTGATTGTGCGTGCCTTTAGTCTCAAACACTTAGACGGATCTCTGAGTTCGAGGCCAGCCTGGTCTAAAGAGGGAGTTCTAGGACAGCCAGAGCTACACAGAGAAATCCTGTCTCTATAAACCTAAAAAATAAGCCTGGCGGTGTTGGCACACGCCTTTAATCCCAGCACTTGGGAGGCAGAGGCAGGTGGATTTCTGAGTTCGAGGCCAGCCGGTCTATAGAGTGAGTTCCAGGATAGCCAGACCTATACAGAGAAACCCTGTCTCAAAAAATAAAAATAAAAAATAAATAAATAAAACTTTGAGTTGATATTAGCTAACAGGATTGATAGAAAATCATTTCTGAGACAAAAATCTCACTGCGTAACCCTGTGTGGCTTCTTTGTTTCATAAACAAAAATAAATAGAATTAAATGATGAGTGAAATGCCTCATCTTACCATTCCCCTTTAAGCCTCATTTGCCCTCTAATAAAGGAGATTAGTTTTATTATAGTTTAAAAATAAGCCAGGCAATGGTGGCTCATGCCTTTGATCCTAGCACTTGGGAGGCAGAGGCAGGCAGATTTATGAGTTCGAGGCCAGCCTGCCTGGTCTACAGAGTGAGTTCCAGGACAGCCAGGGTTATACAGAGTTCAATTCCGGCCCCCCCCCCAAAAAAAAACTAAAAAAAATGAACTTTAATGTTTTTGTTTTTTGCCTTGACAGGATCTGTATAGTCCTGGCACTTACTATGTAGATCAAGCTAGCCTTGAACTCACAGAGATCTGCCTCCTGGGTGCTAGTATTAAAGGCATGTGCTACCACACCTGGCTTTAGTTTAAATTTAAAAAAAAAAAACTTTGGTTTGCCATCCTAGTGTGGTATTGCAGTCTCTTTGTCTCTTTGCTGGCCACAGTGCAATGGCTGTCACTCATGGTCTCCCTCAGGAGGCACGTCCCGCCCACTTGCTGTCCACCTGCTTAGCTAATAGTCTACAGCCTGAAAGGATTTTAGACCGACAATGTCCATAAGACATGGCAGTGCTCAGTGACAATCATTTGTACATTAATTTTTCCAAATAAATGAAAAATCATCAAGTTATAAAACTATACACTGTGTTCCTAATTTTGAAAAATGAAATGTGTGAATGATAGGTAGCAAAATATTAACTCTGACTTCAGGAGAGTTTATTTCATTTTATTTATGCTTATTTTTATTTTCTTATTCTTAAATCCCAGCACAAAACAAAAAGGGGGAAGGAGTGAATTAATTTTCAGAGCCTAAAAAATAGATATCACATGAACTTTTGAAGCAGAAAAGCAGAGTGATCCTGAAGATGCTGTGACAGATGAAGGAGATGAAGTCCCATCTCAGCTGCGGCTCCTGAGGAGAAGTGTCAGCAGCAGGGCAGCAATGAGGATGGAGAGGGCGCAGACTGTGGGGACCACAATCTCTGAAGCCACGTGCATGTGCCTCAGCAGGGGCTCTGAAATGGACAGGGAACATTCCACCAGAAGGAGCTTTGTTTTGAAGCAAAAGCTAAAGGAGATGGGCCACTGTGTTTCTAATTTTTCTCATTTGTTGTAAAAGTGAACCAGTAAATCAAACATTATTTTGAAATGGAGTTTTGGAGCCATGGGACAAAGGCAGCACATTCACTTGCTATGCACACAGCTCTTGGGGCTCCTTACCATCACACAAAACTTTCGTGAGAGCTAGAAATGTCACAAAATCTGGGGGTGCCTAACTTTGATTATTTCACTGGTATTTTATTAAGCTTGAGTATGGTTAATATTTATGCGGGCATTGCATTAATCTCAAAAGATTAGCACCTATTCCATGGGTTCTCTAGGTTTCACTGAGGGACTTGTAAAAAAAATCTTTTGGGCTGGGTGTGGTGGTGCACACCTTTAATCCCAGCACTGAGGGGGCAGAGGCCGCCTGGTCTACAGAGCAAGTTCCAGAAAAGCCACAGCTACACAGAGAAACCCTGTCTCAAAAGGAAAGAAAAAGAAAATCCCTTGGAAACATTTTTGAGTTTGTTATTCTTGATATATTTACATCTCGTATACTCATATATTACAATTTCTAATGGTAATTCTAATACTTATTTCTTTCTTAACACAAAAACTCACTAAAATGCTAAATTATTTGATAATTGTTGTGTGGTTTTATCTTTAAGAGCTAGGTGTTCTATCCACCAATCCAATGGAAGACCTTGATGCGACTCGCTTTGATTTGTCTGCTGAGCACTCTGGTAACTGAAGTAAACAGGTGTGGCTATGTTCTCATGCAGCTCTCAGGCTAGTCAACAAATCCTCACTACAACCATGTTGCATTTACTTTGGTTTGCTGAGCTATGGTTTATAATCTGTAGACTATGGCCTGGTTATTTATGCGTGTGGGGACGCTGGTATGTACGCAGGGTAGCTCCGTTGAAGGGGTTTCTGCACCACCTGCTTTGACTCCACATTAAAGAATTATATTAAAACAAGAAGTATATTTCTTTGATTCCCCGTATGCAGAAAAATGGGTTTCAGGAACATTGGTGGTATTCTGTATTTTGGATCCTTCTAGAACCCACTGCATAAGAAATTATGCCTTTAATCACAGCACTTGGGAGGCAGATCTCTTGAGTTTGAGGCTAGCCTGGTCTACAGAGTGAATTTCAGGTCAGTCGGGGATACATAAACCCTACCTGGAAAAATAAACGACAAGGGTCTGGAGAGATGGCTCAGTGGTTAAGAGTGCTAGCTGCTCTTCCAAAGACCCAGGTTCAAACCCCAACATTCACATGGAGCTCACAACTTCCTGAACTCTAGTTCCAGAGGTTCTGACACTCACACAGATATACATGCAGCCATTACCAATGCACATAAAATAAAAGTAAATCAAGGAAAAAAGTGATGCCTTTTAAGAGGGTGAGGACAGTACTTTGTTTATTGCTGTTATCTCTAAGGCTTAAAGTAATGCTAAAATGTTAGGGAGTACTAAGTAGTTATTTATTGAAGATCTCTTACAAGCCTATAATCCTAGCTTTGGGAGGCAGGAGCAGGAGGAACACAAGTTCAAGGCCTATCCAAGCTGTTGGGTTTAAAGCCATCCTAGGCAAGTTAATGAGAACTTGTCTCAAAAAGTAGGGTGGTAGGTGCAAGGATGGTTCAGTGGTCAAGAGCACTGGCTCCTCTGCCTGATGACCCAGGTTTGATTCCCAGCACCCACAGGACAGTTCATCACTGACTCAAATTCCAGGGGATCAGACACCAACTTCTGTCTTCCTTGGGTGTCAGACATGAACATTATACACAGACATACGTATGGGCAAAACACTCATATAAAAAGAAAAAAATTTAAGTAGGGCTGATAAGATGGCTTAGTGGGTAAAAGACACTTGCCACCCAATCCTGACCATCTGAGTGCAATCTCTAGAACCCTTGTAAAGATGAAAGGAGAGAACCAACACCTCAAAGCTGTCCTGAATGTCTCACGCGCTCATACACACACACTAGCAGTACATTTAAATTTTTTGAAAAAGTAAAAAGTATAGCTATAGCTCAGTAGTAGAGCACTTAGTGTTTTTGAAGCTCTGGGTTCAATCCCTAGCAATGCCACACACAAAAAAATTACTTGCTTAATTAGTATAAGACCTGGTTTTTGCTTTTCTTTATTTCGGTTGGTAATGGCAGATTTTTCTTCTTCAACAAGCCCATTTTAACAAAAGTGGTAGGCACGTAAGTTTACAATATAATTAGAATGGAATTAGAGTATTGAAATCATTCTTGGGAAGGGAGGCATGGCTCTGTCAGTAAAGTACTTGTTTCACCTCTAGAACCCACATAAAAATGATAAAATGGGGGGCTGGAGAGATGGCTCAGCGGTTAGGAGTACTGACTGCTCCTCCGAAGGTCCTGAGTTCAAATCCCAGCAACCACATGGTGGCTCACAACCATGTGTAATGGGATCGGATGCCCTCTTCTGCAGTGTCTGAAGACAGCTACAGTATACTTACATATAATTAATAAATAAATAAATAAATAAAGATAAAATGGCGAGATGCAATGTACTCATAACCCAGGGTCAGGGGACTAGACAGGAAAAGCCCAGAACTCGCTGGCTAGCCAGTCTAGACTAAGTGATGAGCTCCAGGCCAGTTAGAGACTTGTTCTCCACAGAGGTGGTTCAAGTTTCTGAGTATTACACTAGGTTGTCTTCTGGCCTCCACACAAAGTCACCTGTGCCCGAGTGCAAGACACACACACACACACACACACACACACACACACACACACGATAGCTATCCTATCCTCTCTCATTTCCCTGGTGTTTACATGCTTTTGCTTACATAATGTTGTTTGTTGTTTGTTGTTTGTTTGAGGTAGAGTCTTTAGTCCATGTTAGTCTGGGCTCAATCTGGATGGATAGATGGACGTACAGACAGATAATTTAGAATGCTGTATAGGCTGGGAGTTTAGCTTACTTGGTATGTACAAAAACCTGCCTTCTATTATTAGTCCTACTACCCAAAAAAATAAATTTTTAAAAATGCTTGTAAGACAGAAATTAACATTTAGGAAAAAGACATTTTTAGTTATAAACGGTTGGGAATACTGATTTTAAGTAAGATCCATTTTGAGACTCTTGCTAATGCCATCATATGTAATATTACATAGTTATCAAAGATAAGAATCCTCACCTGTGGCAAGTATCTGGTTGTTGATGGAGCAAGTTTCCAAGGCTTTGAGACGCCAACTTTCCACCTAATAAAAACCCACGTGATAAGTAAGTTCGCCTTGCTATTTTCCTATGCTTAAAATTGTTTTTAGAATAAACAAGGTACTTTTTTACAAAATTTCAATGCATTTGTGTCAGCAGACTTGGCCAAAGCCTTTACCAGCTTGTCAGTCTCATCAAGACAAACACGTTTTTAAGTCTACCCACAGTTTGGATGTTATTAATGTTTTGAGACTATCACATTGTGGCCCTGATTGGCCACAAACTGGCTATGTAGCTGAAGCAGGCCTCGAGCCACACCCCCAGCTTTATGTACTGCTTTCTAGTACTGACAGTGAACACCTGAGGGCTGTGGCCGCTGTCCTCACTTCTAGGCCCACTTAGCTCACTCTAACCAATTCTAGCAAGCCAGTCGGATTTGTTTGTAATTTTTTTATTAAAATCTAATCATAATTTATAGTTGATGTTTGTAGATGCAGTTATATACCAAGTAGAGCTGATGGGAAATGTGATTTTGTTTGTTTTGTTTTATTTGTTTTTATGATGTACCTGTGTGTACCCTTGGAGGCCAGAAGAGGGTGTAGGATCCCCTGGAGCTAGAGTTGAAGGCTATAATGCTGAGAACTAAACAAGAGCAACAAGACACCCCATTTGGTAGGTTTTAAAAGCTTAAAAGTTTAGCCAGGCAGTGATGGTGCATGCCTTTGATCCCAGCACTCTGGAGGCAGAGGCAGTCGAATCTCAGAGTTTGAGACTAAACTGATCTACAGAGTTACAGGACATCCAGAGCTGCATAGAGAAACCCTATCTGTGGGTGGGGTTGGGGGGAGCTTAAAGTTTGTTTCTGTTTAATCTTGCCTTGGAGGCAGTGTGTATATATGTATTATAGATATTATTATATCATATATATACATTATGGTGGGGAAAGATATATATATATATATATATATATATATATATATATATATATATACATACATACATACATACATATACGCATTATGGTGGGGAAAGATATAGTCCTTTTTTTTTGAGACAGGGTTTCTCTGTGTAGCCCTGGCTGTCCTGGAACTCACTCTGTAGACCAGGCTGGCCTTGAACTCAGAAATCCGCCTGCCTCTGCCTCCCAAGTGCTGGGATTAAAGGCGTGCGCCACCACTGTCCAGCTCAGGGTAACATTTTTAATTCATCAGAATTGCCATTTAATTCATCTTTTCTAGTCTTATTGCTTGAATGTGTTCTAGATGTGAATAAACCCCCACAGGGATAGGTAGGGGAAGGCAACATTTGGAGCTGGTGCTCAGTGGTGGAAGCCTTGTCTGTCAGATGTAAAGCCCTGGACAATCCCTGGCTGCAACAGCACAGAAAATCATTAACAGCTTCACTGATTTGGTCCATTAGGACCTAGCTCAGACAGGACCCTAGTCACCCTGATGCCCTGTCTGGAAGGGACTGGATTTTGAGGTGTGTTTAGCCATCCTAAGCAGAGGTCATGGGGGGGGATGGTGCCATATTCCCCACCCCTTCCTTGAAAGAAGTATGGTTCATCTTAATCTTTAGTTGAAGAACAGAACAAATGTCATGGGTAAGTTAGCCATCCTACCTCTTGTGGGCTTGGAAACCCATTGGCTGTGATAATCTCCTTGTAATACTGGACAGAAGCCTTGGGATATCGAGGCTTGTTTCTCATACTGAATTCAACATAGTAGAATCCATATTTATCTGCATAGCCTTTCTCCCATTCAAACTTATCCAACAGAGACCAGGAAGTATACCCTTTTATATCCACGCCATCTTTTATAGCTGTGAAGACAAATGACTCCATTCTTAATATGTTCCATTGTTTAGAAGTATAAATAGTATTAAGTTGTTTCTATGAGATTTAGAAGCAGGTTTTAGTTGATGGTCGATGATGGATTGAATTTTGTCTAAATTAGAAAAACGTGAAACAAATCTAGTTTTATCTCACCTTTTAACATTTCATTGATGTATCCTTTGAGGTACTGAATTCTCCACTCATCGCAGAACTGAGTGCAGTGTAACTTTTGGGGAGCTCCACTTTCTGTCACATATATGGGAGGATCACCGTACTGAGTCTGAAAGTGAGCCGAGAATAAACACCGAGCACCTGACTTACATGGCTGCCATATTCTAATGACGTGCACGTTAGCTCTTAGGTGTCACACTTAGTAGGTGTCAGGTAACATGCTGATTGAGATGTGAATGTAGGCCAGTGAACTGATGTGGAAGACTAGTCCTTATTGAAGGGGCCTTGTCTGGGGAAAATGCCCTCCAGGTCTTCCTCTTTCCCACGAATTCCCTTTCAAATTAGATGGGCCTTAAAGCAACTAAATATTCCTGAAAGAGGAGCAGCCATTTTCTTTACTGGTGTACCCAGTACTTAGCTGTCGCCGTAAATAACCTCTCGCAATGTGCTAATAAGCAACCCCAGCTAACCGCAGTGGGCCACGCACACAGACACACAAAGACATGAAAGTAGGAGGTGCAGTTGTTGGGAAGAAGGGGGTTAGGCAGGAGTGGGAGGACAGATAATGGGAAGTAGATGTGATCAAAGTACATCACATACATGTGCGAAGTTGTCTGAGGGTAAACTTAGAACTTTAGACTGAGGGGCTGTGGAGATGACTGGTCAAGAGCCCTTGCTGCTTTCCGGTTCCCAACAAACATGGCAACTCACAACCATCTGTAACTAGTTCCAGGGGATTCCCCTCTTCGAATCCCCTCGGGTACCAGCCACCCTTATGCTGCACATACATATAGTCAGGCAAATGGTCATATATATAAAATAAAAATAAATATATACTAAAAAAAAAGAAAGATTAAGTGTCAGTTTGTCAGCTGTCATTGGAGGTAGTTTACGTAAGTATCAATCTGCAAGGCCCACTTTAGTAACAGTGAAGGTGCAGGGGGCTGAGGTCTATTGGTGGTGCACGCCTTTAATCCCAGCACTTGGGAGGCAGAGGCAGGTGGATTTCTGAGTTTGAGGCCTGTCTGGTCTACAGAGTGAGTCCCAGGACAGCCAGGACTACACAGAGAAACCCTGTCTCAGAAAAAAAAAAAAATCCAAAAAAAAAAAGAAGCAAGTACTGAATTCTTGATCTTGCTGCAGCCAACCTGCCAGGGCTGGGCTTGCCGTCTTGTGCCTCTATACCTAAGCTTTATCAGTTTTCATATGTAGTCACCTGAGTGTCACGGAGAGACTAAACTCAGGTCTGCTGAAGGTCTTACTTGACTTGATGAGGTAGTACCTGGGCAAAGTTGAGAAGCCTCCTGAACCCCCACGGCACAGAATACAGCCATGGAGACCCCATTTCTGGCCAGTTGGGGTCCACAAGCTCCACTAAGTTGCGGTCATTCTGGTAGCTGGGCCCCTGGTGGGAGGGATACTTCCTTTGAGTGATGTATCGAGTGGTAAAATGGCCCAGTCCCAGGAAGTCAGATGTGCCTTTAAGGTAGCTCTTCTCCTGCAGGGAGAACGTGGGCAACCTCGACATCTCCAAGCCTTGCTCGGCACTCTTTGCTCCTGACAGGAGAGAACATGAGAATTTAACCAAATCTTAAGTCATTTCTTACAGTCACTTTGCTGTGTCCCACAGTGCTGCTGAAATGGTGGTGTAGGGGCTGGTGAGGTGGCTCAGTGGTTAAGAGCACTGACTGCTCTTTCAAAGGTCCTGAGTTCAATTCCCAGCAACCACATGGTGGCTTACAACCATCTGCAATATGATCTGATGCCCTCTTCTGGTGTGTCTGAAGACAACTACAGTGTATTCATATACATTAAATAAATAAATAAATCTAAAAAGAAAAAAAGAGATGGTGTTGTATAAGCTGGAGCAATGGCCCAGCAGTTAAGAGCACTTACTGCTACAGTGTATTACGCCATAGTGA
>NW_022196906.1:58589546-58596674 GCF_008632895.1 Mastomys coucha | reverse complement strand
TTTGAACTCAGGACCTTCAGAAGAGCAGTCAGTGCTCTTAACCACTGAGCCATCTCTCCAGCCCCCAGAAATTGTGATATTTCAACACTATCTAAAGAATTTAATTTTTAAAGATTTATCTTATGAGCCAGGCATTGTGGCACATACCTTTAATCCCAACACTCAGGAGGCAGAAGCAGGTGGATCTCTGTAAATTCAAGGCCAGCCTGGACTACAAATTGAGTTCCAGGACTACACATGTATATATTTGTGTATGCATCCGCATGAGTGCAGTGCCTGCAGAGGTCAGAAGTGGGGGCTGGGTCCCCAGGAGCTGGAGTTAACAGGCAGTTGTGAACTGCCATATCTGAATGCTGGGAACTGAACCCTGTTCCTCTGGAAGGGCATTGGGTGTTCTTAACTGCTCAGCTAACTCTCCAGCCTCTATTTAAATTTTTTTCTAAACTCAGATAGCTTACTGTTCGTGTCTAGGAATGTGGCTTAGTAGTAGAGAACTTGGCAGGCACGTACAGAGCCCTGGACCACTAGCATCCAGAGAATGAGATATTTTCATTCGTCGTTCAGTGAGTGGTATATGGGTAGCTCCTTAGCTTCCTGGGGGAAAGTAGGGTTATACTGTTCCTCACACTGAAAAATGGCCTGTGGACTCTGTCAAGAAGAAAACTGGAAGGCCATCAATGGCAGGGAGAGTCACAGGTATGTTCATACATTGCTGAGAGTGTAAGCTATGACAAGTTCTACTCTGGCAATTTTGCCCTCTACCTGAACTACACTTTTTTTTTTTTTTTTCCCCCGAGACAGGGTTTCTCCGTGTAGCCCTGGCTGTCCTGGAACTCACTCTGTAGACCAGTCTGGCCTCGAACTCAGAAATCTGCCTGCCTCTGCCTCCCAAGTGCTGGGATTAAAGGTGTGCGCCACCACCGCCCGGCTGGACTACACTTTTTAACTGACAGGCTCCAAACCTCTTTATCTAGTACTTTGTGGAAAAGGCTCTACATTCAGGTGTCTTCATTGTAAATTGAGTAGCAAAAGGTTGGAAACAACTTACATTAGATTGCCAAGGGGATGGCTAAAGAAATGGTGAAAAACTGAGGATGGAGCATGCATGAGGCCCTGGGTCTGATCACCAGCACCACAGTACTAACAATAGGAGCTAGAGAGATGGCTCAGCGGCTAAGAGTACTTATTGCTAGAGGACCTAGGTCCAGTTCCCAGCAACCGCATGGTGGCTCACAGACATCTGTAACTCCAGTTCCAGCGGATCCAATGCCCTCTTCTAGTCCCCTTGGATATTATGCATGCATGTAGTATACAAAGATACATAAAAACGAAACATTCATACACACAAAGTAAATATAACACTGGAACTTCTCCTAAAATAAGAATAACAATAATTATAGTTGAATGACCATGAGTACCATGGTGTGCAGCTATTAGAAAAAACAAGGCAACCCTTTCTATGCCAGGATGGAAAGACGGCCTAGACATATGTTTACAGAATAAAAGATGCAGGACAATGAATGATGATATCAGCTACATACTCTGCCAAACAAGCAGTGATCTAATAGGACAACAAGATCATTTTCAGGGGAGGGGCAGGCTGTGGAGAGGTGGGCTAGAGAGATGGCTCAGTGGTTAAGAGCACTGAGTGCTCTTCCAGAGGTCATGAGTTCAATTCCCAACAACCACATGGTGGCTCACAACCATCTGTAATGGGATCTGATGCCCTCTGGTGTGTCTGAAGACAGCTACAGTGTACTTATATACATAAAATAAATAAAACAAATCTTTGGGCTGGAGAGATGGCTCAGTGTTTAAGAGCACTGACTGCTCTTCCAAAGGTCCTAAGTTCAAATCCAAGCAACCACATGATGGCTCACAACCACCCGTAATGAGATCGGACACCCTTTTCTGGTGCGTCTGAAGACAGCTGCAGGGAATTATACTGGAGCAAGTGGGGCCGGAGTGAGTGGGGCCGCAGAGGTCCTGAGTTCAACAGCAGTCACACACATGATGGTTCACAGCCATCTGTACAGCTACAGTGTACTCATACACATAAAATAAATAAAAAATAAATCTAAAAAAAAAAACAAATAAATAAATGTATAAAATAGATAAGAAAACTATCTTTAAAAAAAAAAAGCTTGTCTCTAAAAAAAAAGAGAGAAAGTAAAAGAAAAAATACTGGGCACTGCTCCTTTTACTGCCAGACGCATTTACTAAATATGACTAAATCGAGTCACACTGAAGGTTTGAAATTTTTTTTGTTTTTTTTTTGTTGTTGTTGTTGTTTTGTTTGTTTGTTTTTGGGTTTTTTTTTTTTTTTTTTTTTCCGAGACAGGGTTTCTCTGTGTAGCTTTTGGCTGTCCTGGAACTCACTCTGTAGACCAGGCTGGCCTTGAACTCAGAAATCCACCTGCCTCTGCCTCCCAAGTGCTGGGATTAAGTTAGCAATGGGATTTGTGATGGCTCTTCCATACATGCTTACGTACGTGTTATGTTCTCTTGCCTTATTTGTCCTCTTTCTCAGTCAGTCCCCTCCTCTAGTACCCTCTCTCTCTCACTCTCCCTTCCTGCTCATTTAAGAGCTCTCCCTCCCTTGGTGGGTGTGATGGTGCACACTTTTAATCCCAGTGCTCAGGAGGCAGAGACAGGTGGATCTTTGTGAATTGAGGCTAGCCTGGTGGTCTACAAAGGGAGTTCCAGGACAGGCAGGGCTATTTACAGAGGAACTCTGTCTTGAAAAAACATAAGAAAAGAGAGAGGAGGTGGGGGGAAGGTCTCTTTCTCTGTTGTTCTTGAAGTATCCCCCCTAAACATATGTAAACACTCACCACTTAATTTTAAATTATTCTGAGCTGGAGAGATGGCTCAGAGGTTAAGAGCACTGACTGCTCTTCCAGAGGTCCTGAGTTCAGTTCCCAGCAACCACGTGGCGGCTCACAACCATCTGTAATGGGATTGGATGCCCTATTCTGGTGTGTCTGAAGACAACTACAGTGTACTTATATACATAAAATAAATAAATAATTCTTTAAAAAAATAAAAAGTAAAAAAAATTAAATTCCTTTGAGAAAAAACACGCATGTTTATCTTTTATTTTGACTTATATTAACTACAAGAGTCATGACTTCTCTTTTTGATGGCCAAATAAAATTCCAATGTGTATATATATCACATTTCCATTATTCATCTGTTGATGAGTCTCTAGGTTGGTCCCATCTTCTGGCTATTATGAATATGGCAGCAATAAATATCAGTATCTAAGTGTGTCTGTAATGTGTTTTTGTTGCCTGGCCTAACAATGATATACAGCTAGGCATTTGGTAGTTCTTATTTACATTTGGGGGATGCTATGGCTGGTGGGGCGGGGGGTGTAAGTCAGAAGACAGCCGAAGGGATCTGTTCTCTCCTTCCACCTTGTAGGTCCTGGGGAATGGAATCCATTTTAGGTCATCAAGTTTGGGTAGCAAGTGCCATCTCTCTGGCCCTATTTTTAGTTGTTTTTAAATTTTGTCTTGTTTTTGAGGAAAGTTGTTTTAGTGGCTGTACCAGTTTTTACTGCTGTCTGCAGTGAGTGAAGGCTCTCCTCTCCCAAGTCCTAGCTGCTGTCTGTTTTCCTTTTTCTTTTTGGTTTTTCGAGACAGGGTTTCTCTGTGTAGCCCTGGCTGTCCTGGAACTCACTCTGTAGACCAGGCTGGCCTTGAACTCAGAAATCTGCCTGCCTCTGCCTCCCAAGTGCTGGGATTAAAGGTGTGCGCCACCACTGCCTGGCTCTTTTTTCTTTTCTTTTCTTTTTTCTTTTTTTTAAAGCTGAGCATGGTGGTACATGCTTGAACTCCAGCACTAGAAAGGCAGAGTCAGGTGGATTCCTATAGCTCACTGGCCAGTTAGCTCTGCCTACTGGGCAAGCTCCGTCCCAGTGAGAGACCCTGTCTCAAAAAACAAGGTGGTTGATGACTGAGGATCAGCTAAGAAGATTGTCCTCTGATTTTCACATGTATATGCATGCATACTGCATACATGTGTATGCACACCTGAACACATATCTGCACATACATGAACACACATGCCAAAAGAAGTTTCAAACACAAAAACATGACTCAGCTCACCAATTTGATCCTTCATGACTTGAGGGTAGTCACCAGCATAAATAGGATTGGCAAACCAACCGAGACAGAACTGTATGTATCGCTCAGCAGCCTCAATATCGTCGGGGTTGTTGATGTCCACAGGTTCCCCCCAGTCACAATTCAGTGAGATCCCCACTAGGCCTTAAAGGAAGGAAATCAGGGTAGGGAGAGGCAGGGCTCTTCTGGGTAAGGGTCTGAGCCTGAGGGTCCCAGCTCACCTTGCTGCTTGCTGCGCCACGTGTCGTTGTAAGAATGCCAAGCTTGGGCGTGTGCCTGAAAGAAGGAATCCATGAATGGACCCAGCTCATCCATTGCTCTACCTCCACTTCCTTTTTCCTTTCGTTTATTTATGTGTGACGGCAGGGGCGGGTGGTGGCAGAGGACAACTTGAGGAATAGATTCTCCCCTTTCACCATATCAGGAATTGAATTCAAGTCAGTCTCAACAGCAAGCATCTATCCACTTGCTGAGCCATCTTGCTCGCTCACCAAGGAGTGGCCTTCCCTGCCTTCCAAATTCTAGCACTCCAACTTCAAACTTCCCATGTTCTTGAATCCAGACTCTTGAAGACCACAAGCCCTCTCCCTCTGACTTCCAGAGGCACTGCTTCCCCTTCTCTGTGTAGGAAGCATCTTGTAAATGCGGCAGAAGCCATTTTGTGCGCTTACCGCTATAGCTGCCCCACTCCCACACTAGGGACCAAAGCCTGGGTTTTGCGCATGCCAAATAAGTGCTCTTCCAATTGGACTATCCCCTAGCCCTGCATCTGCTGTTTCTGAATTGCTCCTGCAGGTCTCTGGAAAAGCGGCACTGCTTCGGACAACTTGGTGGAAGTGTGAGCTCCTGAGGCTCCTCCCCAGGACCTGCTGAGGCAGGTTCTGAGAGCAGGGTCCAGAGAGCTATGCAGTTTATTTTGTTTTGAGACAAGGTCGCATGGAATCTTGTCTGTCCTCACACTTGACGTGTTTCTGAAAGCTGGCTTTGGAGTCTTAGTCTTTCTGGCTTCATCTTCCTTCCCCAATGCTGGATTACAGGGGTCTTACCCCCAAGCTCAACTGCAACCTGTGTTTAAACGCGTATTGTATCTGACATTTGATGAAGTTTGAGACTCATTCTGTTTGTTTGTTTGTTTTTAGTTTTTTGGTGTTTTGAGACAGGGTTTCTCTGTGTAGCCCTGGCTATCCTGGAACTCACTCTTTAGACCAGGCTGGACTTGAACTCAGAAATCTGCCTGCCTCTGCCTCCCAAGTGCTGGGATTATCATTCTTTTTTTTTTTTTTTTTAAATTATTTGTTTATTTCATGTATGTGAGTACACCGTAGCTGTCTTCAGACACACCAGAAGAGGGCATCAGATCCTACTACATATAGTTGTGAGCCACCATGTGGTTGCTGGGAATTGAACTCAGGACCTCTGGAAGATCAGTCAGTGCTCCCAGCAGAGCCATCTCTCCAGCCCAGAGACTCATTCTTGTGAAAATCCAAATATTTCAGGTTGCAACGGTTGCAAGGGTTGCTTGTCACTCCCAGAAAAGCCTTTGTTTCTCAGCGTCCTCTTTCTGCTTTGAGGATGTGTGTATGTGCGTGTTTGTGTGTGTGTGTGTGTGTGTGTGTGTGTGTGTGTGAAGGCCAGGGGTCAGTCTTGGATGTTGCTCTGCATGAGCCATCCACCTTGGTCTCCCAGTTGGCTGGATACCAGCCAGCAAGCTCCAAGAATCCTCCTTGTGCCAGCCGCCCCAGTGCTAGAATTACAAGCATGCTTCACCACACCCAGTGTCCTGGCTAGCTTTCTGTTAACTGATACAAGCTGGCAGAGAGGAGGGAACCTCAGTTGAGAAAAGGTTTCCATAAGAGCTGGTTTGGGTAAGCCTGTAGAGCATTTTCTTAATTAGTGATTGATGAGGGAGGGCCTGGCCCATTTTGAGAGGGGCCAACCCTGGGGTGGTGGTCCCCAGCTGAGGGCTGGAGAGATGGCTCAGCAGTTAAGAGCACTGACTGCTCTTCCAGAGTTTCTGAGTTCAAATTCCAGCATCCACATGGTGGCTCACAACCATCTGTAATGGGACCCAATGCCCTCTTCTGGTGCGTCTGAAGACTGCTACAGTGTACTCATATACACAAAATAAATAAATCTTTAAAAAAAAAAAGCAGGCAGAGCAAGCCATGGGGAGCAAGCCAGTCAGCAGCACCCCTCCATGACCTCTGCATCAGCTCCTGCTTCCAGGTTCCTGCCCTGCTTGAGTTCCTGCCTTCATAACTTTTGATGATGAACTGTTTTGTGTGTGTGTGTGTTATGTGTGTATAATACATACATGTATATATGTGTGTATATGTTATGCATATATACCTGTAAGTGAAATAAACCCTTTCCTCCTCTGTTGGATGGTGAAAAGCAGTCCGTGTTCTGGTTGAGCGAGGCTTACTCTAGAGACCCAGTAGAAAATTCTACAAGGGGCGGAACTGTGAGCTACATTAGGCTCCTGACACCATGAGCCCTCAACTCCATAATCCTGTGGCTATCAGTCATGTAGGCAATGCCCCAAGCTCCTGGTATTCTGGCTGGACCCCACCTCCAGTTACCTGGCAACAGCAAGGTACCCCAGCCCACTATAAAAGGGGCTACTTGGCCCCTCCTCTCTCTTAATCTCTGCTCTCTCTCTTGCCTTTTATCCCCCTCTTTCCCTTTTTCTCCATGTGGCCATGGCCTCCCTCTTCTTCTTCTTCTTCTTCTTCTTCTTCTTCTTCTTCTTCTTCTTCTTCTTCTTCTTCTTCTTCTTCTTCTTCTTCTTCTTCTTCTTTGTTTTTGTTTTTTGTTTGTTTTGTTTTTTTCGAGACAGGGTTTCTCTGTATAGTCCTGGCTGTCCTGCAACTCACTCTGTAGACCAGGCTGGCCTTGAACTCAAAAATCTGCCTGTCCCTGCCTCCCAAGTGCTGGGATTAAAGGCGAGCGCCACCACTGACCAGCTCTCTCTCTCTCTCTCTCCCTCCCTCCCTCA
>NW_022196906.1:58567748-58589421 GCF_008632895.1 Mastomys coucha | reverse complement strand
CTTGCCCCCCCTCCCTCCCTCAATCCCTCCCTCCCTCCTTCCCTCCCTCCTTGCCCCCCCTTTCTCTCTCTCTTTTTTTCTACAATAAAGCACTAAAACCACGGACAGTCTCTGCTCATCAGGATCCTCTGTACTGGAGCAATGGAGCAGGTTTCCCTCTAACCAGCCTCGTGCCTCGAGCCACAGCTGCCAGCCAAACCAAGCAGTCCACAGCCGCCTGAGCTAGCCAGACTCACTCCTCCTACCCTTTCCTCTTCGACCACTAGGCCAGAGTTCGCCCAAGGGTCTGTTCTCAGCTCTTTCGAGACATACAGCATTCTGGGATGTCCAAGAGGTAGAACATGTCATCCCCGTGCGGCCCAGGGACCTCAGAGCCATCTCCACGGTACCCAGCAGTCTATAGTGCCCAAGAGTCGGAACCAAGACTGCGCCTCCCCTCCCCCACCCCCAGCGGGGTCCGACTCCAGTCCCTCAGGTTCCTTGGGGTCAGGCAGCAGTCTCCCGGAGCTCTGGCAGGACGCGGTCTCTCCCACCTCTTTCTTTCTACACCGCAGCACCCAACACTCAAGTTGCTCTTTGTCTTGGTGTTTTATCACAGCAATATAGAATGCCCACCTCCCCACGGCTCACATTTGAATGCATAGTCACTAGGGAGTGGAGCTCTGATTAGAATGGAGTGGCCTTGTTGGAGGTGTGTCACTAATAGTGGGCTTTGAGATTTCAAAAGCCCATGCCAGGCCCAGTCTCTCACCTCTTCTCTCCCCTTCTCTTCCTCCTCTCTCCCTTCTCCTCTTTGTGTTTCTTTGTGTGTGTAAGCATCTCTCTCTCTCCTCTCCCCATTCCTCCCTTCTTTTCCTTCTCTTCCCCCCTCTTCCTTTCTCTCCCCCTCCCCTTCTTTCCCCTTTCCTCTCTCTCCCTTCTCCTTTGTCTCTGTCTCTTTGTCTGTGGGTCTGGATTTAGCTCTCAACTACTTCTCCAGCACCATGCCTGATGCCATCTATGTTCCCTTGCCATGACTAAGCCTCTAAAACTGTAAGCAAGCCCCCAGTTAAATGCTGTCCTTTATAAGAGTTGTTGAGGTCATGGTGTCTCTTCACAGCAATAGAACAGTGATTAAGACAAACAGTAACCCTAAGACACTCAGCTTTTTTTTACCTAGGTCCTCTTCATGCCAAGCACTTTAGAGACTGGGCTATTTCATACAGTCTCTATGTTTATCATTTTACTAGCTAGTAAGTAACTAGAAAACCAGGAGGAAACCTGGAATTGACCAGTGATATGGCACATTGCACAAACTGTTCTCAGCACAAGAGGAGATTCATTTGCCCCAGAGGGACAGAGGTCAGGGAGTAAGAGAAAAACACAGGAGCCAGGATGAGAGAGAAGAGGAAGGGAACAAGGGAAACAGGGCAGGAGTTGGACAAAGGAGTGCATCTGGATAGAGAGGACAACAACATGGCACATAGGTAAATGCCAGTTTATAAAGATACAAGGGGAAGCCCGTGCTAGGATGCGGTGCTTAATTTTAATGGGGCATGTTAATTACATGAGCCAAAGGGGGCATTTGATTGCTGGACTTTAACACTTAGATTGCTGGACCTTGGTAGTCAGCCCCAGGAGGAGGAACTGGCCAAATAAGGGAATAGACCTTGGAGGCTACTCTTCCGGAATGGAATCTAATGGTTTTTAGCTAGGCAGAGGGAGTGGGGGAAGGGCAAAGCCTGCCAGAGTCTTGCTCACCCGGCTCAAACTGGCCAGAGTGCCTTCAGAAACAGTATCAAAAGCTCTTTTATGTTTGTTTTTTGTTTTTGTTTTTCGATACGGGGTTTCTCTGTGTAGCCCTGGCTGTCCTGGAACTCACTCTGTAGACCAGGCTGGCCTCAAACTTAGAAATCCTCCTGCCTCTGCCTCCCAAGTGCTGGGATTAAAGGCGTATGCCACCACCGCCCAGCTATAACACTCTTTTATGGATTGCTCTGCCCTTTAACTGTTCAGTTAAAGAACTCTTAAGTCAGAGGCTGGAGCAATGGCTCAGTAGTTAAGAGCACTGGCTGCTCCCACAGAGGACTTTGGTTCAGTTCCCAGCACCCATATGGTAGCTCACAACCATCTATAACTCCAGTCCCAAGAGATCCATCTCCCTCTTCTTGGTCTACAAGAACACTGCATACACATATTACACTTACATATATACAGGTAAAACACTCATACACATACATATGCGTGTTTAAAAAAAAAAACAAAAACCTCCAAGGGTCTGGAGAGATGGCTCAGCAGTTAAGAGCACTGACTGCTCTTCCAGAGGTCCTGAGTTCAATTCCCAGCAACCACATGGTGGCTCATAAGCATCTGTAATGGAATCTGATGCCCCCTTCTGGTGTGTCTGAACAGAGTGACAGTGTACTCATACAAATAAAAATAAACAATTTAAAAAAAATCTCCAGTCAATCTTATAAAAAGTAAGAGAAATATGAGTCTTTTCCCAGGCTTGAGTGCAGGTCAGAGTGTCATCATAGTGTATCCTTCCAGCTAGAGCAGGTTATCCTGCCAGCCAGTATCCAGCTAGAGCAGGTTATCCTGCCAGCCAGTAGCCAGCCAGCGTCCACTGGGATGAGTTCTGCCAGGCTTTGCATCCCCAACATCACTCCCGCCGTATCTTCTTCACTCGTGTCTTGTAAGCAACCCACTGTCTTTACCCTCCCTCAGCCTTCTGTGTTCGCTAAGCACCTTCTCTGAATGCCTCCTCCCTACCCATGCTCCGATTGCCAATTGGCAGCCCTGAAGATTTCCACTGTAAGTCACCAAGCAGAGACCAACCCCCTCCCCCAGCCCACATACCTTAAACTGGAAAAGGAGGGTTCTGCCTTGCTTCGAAGAATAGCTTCATTGACACTTCCAAACTGTTCCTCCCTCTTCCTTCCAAAACCTCAGGCCATGATCTGTGACTGCCCTGAGTCCTTCCTGCTGGCCTTCACACCCTCTGGTTTCTTCCTTCTATTCTTTCAGGGTTTGGCCTTATCTACTGCCACGTACCCTCTTCCCTTCACCATTCCTCACAAAGTTTATAAAGTTTCCAAATGTCTACCCCTAGCTTCTTGGTAAGATAATAAACAGGACCCATTGTAGAACCTCTGCCATAGTGGGCTGACACTGAGGGCATATACTGATGTGGTAGAGGATCAGTGTGACCCTTGAGGCAATGACTCTGCCTGGAGCCCACCCTTCGCCCCAGAAGGATCCGGCTTACCTTAATGATATGGTGCGCAGCCATGTACAGGCCAGTGCCCTGGAGCCTCAGGCCTGGTGCATGGAGACCGGTCTCATAGCCCTTTTCTACCATTGTCTGCAGAGACAGCAATGGGGACCCCAGGATCATGAGAGACAGCAGGGGACATCCCTGTCTCCCCATCTGAAGAAGAGGCCCTACTTACCCGAGGATCACTGAATGTGAGCCAATGCTTCACTCGGTCCCCAAAGACCTCAAAACATAGGTCAGCATAGTCCCTGAAGTATCGGGTCATACTCACATTCTGCCACCCACCATATGTCACCTGGAGCATCTGTCAACAGAGAGAGAAGCCCTGGAGAGACTATGGAGTAGGTTGGTGAAGTCTCTGGGTAAAGCATGGGTGACTATAATGTGAGAATGGAAGCAAAGATGCAGGGAAGGGGGCACAGAGCCTCGGCTGCAAGGGAGCATCCTTTAAACCTAACTGGAGGGATCAGAGGAAGCTGGAAATGCCTGCTAAGGAAGAAGCTGACAGACTGGATATTTAAGATGTAAACCAGGCATAGGGGCACATGCCTCTCACCCTAGCACTCAGAAGGTAAAGGCAGGAAGATAAGAAATTCAGGGTAGCCGGGCAATAGTGGTGTATGCCTTTAATCTCAGAATTCAGGAGGCAGAGGCAGGCGGATCTCTGAGTTTGAGGCCAGCCTGGTTTACCAAGTGAGTTCTAGTCACGATTTTTTGAAATCGAATCTCAAAAAAAAAAAAAAAGTTCAGGTTCATCCTCAAGTACTTAGCAAGCTTGAGGTCTGCGTGGGTAGGTCCAGGGTGAGATGTGATACTGGGGAATGTCTATAATACTCTTTGTGATAGCTGGAGGAGACCCGGCGCTGGTAGGAGAGCGCTGGGGAGAATTTGGAGGGTCTTGTTGAAGTCAGGGTACTGCCTGGAGCCTCTGCTATTAGTGTGAGGTAATAAAAAACCTCTATGGCAGAAGCCCATAGGGAAAAACTGCAAACCGGTTGTGTCCTCTGCTCTGGCTAACAACCCTTTACTAGCTCCCCAACCCAGTTTCCAGTTGCCTTAGCTTCGCGGCCTCAGGCCACGCCTCCAGTCTCCAGTACCGCCCACAGCAAGCCCCTCCTACTCAGAAGCCATCATCCTTACGGCTCCTCCTTTTATCATTCTGTGCCCCGAGTACAACCCACCTTCTCCCCAAACCTTCTCCTCCACCCCTCCACGGAACTCTGGACCCAGCATCGACTGGCACAGGTCACAGGCTGTTATACCCTTGGCTTGGTATAACACCTATGTGGGGCCCAGGCGATGGAAGGAAAACTGCCTGAACGTTGACAGAGATTTCTGACGCATTTTGGGACAAGAGGCTGGGCATGATGGCTATGGACGAGGGCAAGTGGTACTGTCTCAAACAAAGGAAATAACGGCTGAACAAAACTGGTGGAATACACTGTGCCACCAAACCTGAGTCCAGAAGCATTTGGGCTTGTTTAGCTCAGGGGTAGAGGGCTTGCCCAGCAAGTCCTGGGTTCAGTACCCAACAGCATGCATACACACATAAGTTTTTTCCTTATGCTCAATGTTCTGGGAAACATTAGGACCCCACTCTTCATTTACCACAGCAGCATGGCCCCCCAGCTAATGCTTTGTAAGTGTACATGTGCGGAGAGCGGGGGGGGGGGGGGGGGGGGGGGGGGAGGGTTGAATCAACTTCAGGTATCTTAATCACTCTTCAGCTTATTTTTGAGACCAAAGCTCATGGATTTGATTCTGCTAGGCTGGATGGCCATCTCACCAAATGCTAGCATTACAGGCACATTCTACCGACCATGCCTGGCTTTTTATGTGGGGGCTGAGGACAGTCCAACGAACCATCTCTCCAGTCCCATGGATGTTACAAACCCTCCTCATGAATAAGGACCCTGTAAAAATGACATTGCTAGTTCACTCCTTTCTCTTCTCCACCTTTGCCTTGTGGGGACACAGCGCCCCCTAGAGGACACAGTGTTCAAGACCCCATTTTGGAAGCACAGGCCAGTCCCTAGTTCATGGACACTTTTGGCACCCTGACTTTGGACTGCAGAACTGAGACAAGCTAATAATGATTTTAACTTCACCAGGCTGTGGCATTCTGTCAGAGCAGTACAAATAAGCTAAGACAATCACTCACACCATCTCTCTGTCCAGACTCAGACTCCAGGCTCTGGCTGATTTTTTGGACATTGTAAGTCCTTACAGCAGGTTGCCTCCTGCTGAACCAAGCCCTCACCTGTGGCAGATCCCAGTGATGCAAGGTCACAATGGGGGTGATGTTGCTCTTCAGAAGGGCGTCAATGAAATCGCTGTAGAATTTGATTCCTCTCTTGTTCACCTGTTCAGCTGTATGTGAAACAGAACTTGGGCTTTCCTCTGGGTACGACATTCCTGGCCTTCTGAAGGCTGAAAGTCCCACCCCCACCCCCGTAGCCCAGTGTCCTGAGCCATAGAAGAATGTCGTTGGTATGCCTGGAGCTCAGTTACCTGCTGAACCCCATGCTCGAGGGCTGGTCACCCTCACCTGACACTGATTCCCCACAGAGCCTAGGGAGGGACTGTTATCACTCACCTCGGACCCCCGTGGGCAGAAGCCGTGGCCAAGACAGGGAAAATCGGTAGTGGCTGACTTGTAGTTCCTTCAGCAGGGCAATGTCCTCCTGTGTAGACAGGATGGGGAAGCAGGCTAGGCCTCCTGGGCTATGAGGGAGGAGGAGACGTCTTGGGGGCCTCAAGGATGTCCTCTAGAATGAGTATACTACAAGTTCCTGCTCCACACTGGCAATGTGCTCACAGACAGAAGTCCATGCAAGATTGTTAATAAACTTGAAGGAGCCGGGCAGCAGTGGTGGCACACGCCTTTAATCCCAGCACTTGGGAGGCAGAGGCAGGCAGATTTCTGAGTTCGAGGCCAGCCTGATCTATAGAGTGAGTTCCAGGATAGCCAGGGCTATATAGAGAAACCCTGTCTTGAAAAAACAAAAACCAACCAAACAAACAAAAAAACAAAACAAAACAAAAACTTGAAGGAGAACAGGGGATCTGAGGGTGAGCTGCTGCATTCCCTCCTTCAGGCTCTGGGACCAAGTCACTGGGCTTTTTGGCGCCTGGTTGCTGACCCTTCTCATTTTCCTTCTTCCTACATCCTGGCACTCATAGCCTCAGCCACCACCGCCCCACCTTCCTTGGGCAGTGCTGGATTCAGGGTGTTTAGCAGAACATCAGGTTGCTATTGTCAGTGAGATGCCCCCATACTCCACTCCCCACCTCTCAGGCAGGATGGCAAACACAGCCCCCCTTCACGCACCTGAACTTTATAGTAGCTGTCACAGGCTGCGTCTGCTGTGTCATCTCCTAGCACCTGTCCCTTTCGGCCATGTGTGAAGGCATCCCAGATGCTGGGCCCTTTCCCATCCTGGTCCCATGCACCTTCTGTCTGGTAGGCAGAACTGCCCACACCCCAGGAGAAGCCTGTAGAGAGAGACCCCACACCGGGCCCTGGACTGCTCCAACTCCACCTACCTTGGGAACACTAACTATGCTGCTCAGGCTCAGAACACCCAGTGACCCTTCCCAGCTCCCTGGAATAGGAATGTAGGGAACAGGGAGAGGAAAGATACAGAATTTAAAACATTTTGTGTACAATGACAGCTCTAATTAGCATCCATTCTCTGTAGATATTAATAACTTGTTTTAGATTTTTATTTTTTTATCAATTTGTGTACTGATGTGTGTGGGGGTGGGTGGGCAGGAAGGCTGGTGAATACAGGTGTCTGAAGAGGCCAGAAAAGGGCCTGGATCCCTTGGAGTTAGAAATGAGTCACCAGATGGATGTGGGAACTGGGAACTGAACCCCAGGCCTCTACAAGAGCAGTAAGCATTCTTAACTGATGAATTCTAATTCTAGTAACTTCTAAAAACTTTCTGGGTTGGAGATATAGCTCAGTACCAAAGTACTTGCCTGGCATGGCCAAGGCTCTAAGTTGGAATTTCAGCACCACACAGACACACTGATGGACAGACAACCCTCCTACCCAGGACCTCCACCTCTCTACCAGCTCTACCAGGAAATTTCCTTTTAGAACATTCACATGGATGTTTTCCCCATCCTACCAGACAGGAAGCCAAAGCGCCCAATTCCAATTCTTTGGCAAGTCAGCCAAGGTAGAAAGACCAATAGAGACCGACACATGGATAGATAGACAGACAGACAGTCTAAGGACAGAATAGCGGAGGCATGGACATACCAGGTGGAAAGGTTCCATAGAAGAAGGATGCCTCTTCTGGGGGTCCTCTCCCGGCAGTCCCTACCCTGGGCACCAGCAGGATCCACCCAAGGATGATGACCCACACTGGCTTCATGACACCCCACCCTCCTCCATGCCTAAGAGCCCCTGTCAGCTCAGGGACATAGGCCAGGAGGGAAAAAAGGCAAGGGGCCACAGAGCGGCTTGTCTGGGCACACAGCAGCTGGGTGTGGGACCCTGCATTAAACAATGTGCAGAAGCTGAGCTAATGGGCCAAACTTCAAACTGGTTCCTATTCTGATCGTGGTGTGTTGAAATGAAGCAGCCCACACCACTCAGGTAGCTCCTATCTAGTGAGGAACCTGCCTCTGCCTCAGAAAAGTACCTGTCTGCTGGGGGATTCCCAAAACCCAGAGTCCCCTCAGCCTCCTACTTCCCTACTGTGTAGCCTGTATGGGGTGCTCTCCCTATCTAGGGCCCTCTGTCCTCAGCTGTCAGCAAGAGGCCTCTTCCCACTGGGAACCCCTTTTTGATTAAGCCCACCAGCTTACCCAAGATGGTCCTCAGCTCTTGACACCCCCAGGGCCACTGTTGTCAGCTACAGGTCTCTCTGAATGACTCCTGGGCCCCACACTTTCCCCCCAAAGCAGAGCCTACAGGCATGGAAGCCTCTAGTCAGGGGTGTGGTCTGTGGCCTGACCCCAACAAAGAGTTTCAATAATCCCACAGGGAGGGCATAGGCCAGAATGCTGAGCAGACTAAAAGTAACTGACTCAGCAGTAGCCTGGGCACTGGGCCTGGGCATCCAGCTGGCTCCTTCCCAAAGAAGAAGGGCAGCATCAGGGGAGGTGACCTCGTTCTCCCAGCTCCCTCTGGGCCTCGCATGCAACCTTCACCACACTCCTGGGCATCCTGAGGAGGGGTTGTGGACTTGGGACCACTTGGGACTTGGGTTGATAACGTTTCAGTTTTTCAGTTTACCCTTTTTTTTTTCTTTTCTTTTACTTTTTCGAGACAGGGTTTCTCTGTGTAGCCCTGGCTTTCCTGGAACTCACTCTGTAGACCAGGCTGGCCTCGAACTCAGAAATCCGACTGCCTCTGCCTCCCAAGTGTTGGGATTAAAGGCGTGTGCCTCCACTGCCTGGCTAGTTTACCCTTCTTAATACCACAGAAAAATCTCTCAAGAAAGTGATGTTGGGTTTTCCACATAAGCCTCCTCTCCTCAGACTCCTCATCTTTTCCTCAGCTTCTAGTTCTGCCATGGTTGTCTGTGAAAACGTGTGAGTCAAGGTTCCTACCACCTGCTTGCATCCCAAGGCAGCTCCTCTAGCAATGAGCCTCCATCAGAGAAGCCTCCCCTCCCATAATCCCACACTCCACTCAGCTGGAAGCCCCCTTTGCCTCCACTCTATGCATCTCTCTCAGACTCAGGCCTTCCCCTATTGTGGTTGGGGTTTTTCTATCCATTCTCCAAGCATTCCCTAGCCCACCTCCTCCACCTTCAGGAAGTCCCTACAGCTGCCTACCCCCAGCCCTCCAGCCTGCAATTCCACATCACCAGTGAACTTGTCCTTGCCTCCTCTCAGAGTCCCCCCCCCCCCCAGTACAGATCCCTTCACCCAGGATCCCGTTAGCCAGAGCAGGGAACAAACACCCAATAGTGTGGGGAGAAAATGGAATTTTACAATTGCCATGAAAATGGCTAACACTGTGGATTAGTTAATCTTGTCAACTTTATAGGACTTAGAGTCACAACATGAAGACAAATCTCTGGCTATGTCTGTTAGGAATCCCACACTGAATGTGGCAACACCATCCCATGAGCTGAGGTCTCAGCTGAATAAACACCAGCGAGCTGAGGCCCAGCATCCATTTCTCCCTGCTTCCTGACGGCCCATGTGCCAGCCACTTCCCGCTCCTACCACCCCTCCCTCCTCCCTGCACCCTGGAACTGTGCACACTTTCCTCAGTTGCTCTCATCAGGTATTTGGTCTCAGCAACGCATAACTGAGACACTGACTGGACGGACGTCCACAGCCTTCACAGATCGCTTTATTTATAGTTCTAGTGCCTGAGTCAGGGGCGGGGGTTGAAGCAGCTCTGCTTTTACCAAATTTTTTTTAAAGATTTATTTATTTATTTTATATGTATGAGTACACTGTAGCTGTACAGATGGCTGTGAGCCATCATGTGGCTGCTAGGAATTGAACTCAGAACGGCCTGCTCGCTCCAGCCCCCCTCACTCCAGCCCCTGCTCGCACCGGTCCCCGCTTGCTCCGGCGTAATTCACTGTAGCTGTCTTCAGACACACCAAAAGAGGGCATCAGATCTCATTATGGGTGGTCGTGAGCCACCATGTGGTTGCTGGGATCTGAACTCAGGACCTTCAGAAGAGCAGTCAGTGCTCTTAACCACTGAGCCATCTCACCAGCCCCTACTAAATCATTTTTTATTATTTATTTATTTGGTTACTTATTTGGTTATTTATTTATTTGGTTATTTATTTATTTGGTTATTTATTTATTTATTTATTTATTTATTTATTTATTCGAGACAGGGTTTCTCTGTATAGTCCTGGCTGTCCTGGAACTCACTCTGTAGACCAGGCTGGCCTCGAACTCAGAAATCTGCCTGTCTCTGCCTCCCAAGTGCTGGGATTAAAGACATGCGCCACCACCTCCCAGCTCAACCTACTTCTAATAAGGTTCAACCTGCTGGTGAGATGGCTCAGCAGATAAGAGCACTGACTGCTCTCCCAAAGGTCCTGAGTTCAAATCCCAGCAACCACATGGTGGCTCATGACCACCCATAATGAGATCTGATGCCCTTTTCTGGTGCATCTGAAGACAGCTACAGTGTACTTATTATAAATAAATAAATCTTAAAAAAAAAATACATACGTTTAAAAAAAATAGGGCTGGAGAAATGGCTCAGTGGGTAAGAGCACTGATTGCTCTTCCTAAGATCCTGAATTCAAATCCCAGCACCACGTGGTGGCTCACAACCACCCATAATGAGACCTGATGCCCTCTTCTGGTGTGTCTGAAGACAGCTACAGTGTACTTACACATAATAAATAAATAAACCTTTAAAAACAAAAACAAAAACCAAACAAACGAACAAAAGGGTTCAACCTGTCCTCTAGCCTACCACCCAGCAGAGGTAGTGGAAGAGAAAAGTTGTTAGGATACGAGGAAGTAGACCTGTTCACCTGTTCTTTGGGATCAAGCGTAATCTTCTTGGGCTGCAGTTCAGTCCCATAGCAAACACCAAATATGACTTAGCAGCTTCAGACCAGTCCTCTAGGCATGCAGACAACAGGCAGCAGTAGTTCAATCCTGAAGAAACTGCCAGGCTCGCCAGCTGGCCTGAGGCAAGGCCACAGAAGCGGCCAGCTGCTGCAGGAACTTCACAAGCAGTTCTTGGGCGAGTTACAATGCTAAGGTGAACCAATACATGTGTGTCTTTAGCGAAGAATAGCAAGGCAGAGCAAACCAAACCAAAAATTCAGTGCTCATCTCCCACTGTTTGTGGGGTCATATTTACACTCCTTCATCAAGCATCCTTTCATGTGTTTGCTTTAGCAAGACGTCCTTTCACCTGTGTGCAAACCATATTTGGCATAGCTAACTTTCCAAAACATTAGAAGTTTCCACTTCAACAGTCTACGAATGCCAGGAAAGCAAAACTACAAGAGCTTAAGACAGCTGACCACATAGCACCCATAGCCAAGAAGCAGAGGAGAAGTGACTGAGTGCATGCTGCGGCTCAGCTCACTTTCCTTTCTATACCGTCCAGGACTCCAAGCCCAGGGAATGGTGCCACCCACAGTGGGCAAGTCTTCCCACATCAATTAATGTAATTAAGACAATCCCTCACAGGCATCCTCAGAGGCTCCTCTTCAAGTGATTCTAGATTGTATCAATTTGACAATTAACATTAGCCACTGCAGCCCCTCCCTTCCATTCTTACTACTCTTGGGTCAGTCTCCTGTGTCGTCCTCCACAAGCGTGGCAGCAGCTAGACTCTGAGGGGACTGGAAGGCTGGAGAGGGGTACACTGATGGGTGGGAATGAGGGCTAGGCCAGCCCTCACAGTCTTGAGAGATGTTGGACATGATCCTTTTGTTTTTTGTTTTTTTTTAGATTTATTTATTTAGTATAGGTAGGTACACTATAGCTATCTTCAGACACACCAGAAGAGGGCATCAGATCTTGTTATGGATGGTTGTGAGCCACCATGTGGTTGCTGGGATTTGAACTCAGGACCTCCGGAAGAGCAGTCATTGCTCTTACCCGCTGAGCCATCTCTCCAGCCCTGGACATGGTCCTTAAAGGATGTGGGAACACTTGGCAAATGGCACAAAGCAGGAAGGGTGTGGCTACTGATAGAGGGGACAACTGGAGCATTCATCCCAGGTGTGTTTGGGGACCTGGTGAGTTAGGACCTTTTCTCTCTCCTTGTATTATTCCTTCAGTGCCAGGCCAGGTCATGCTCACAGCTGAGAGGGCTATCGGCCATCTCTCCTAGTGACCACAGCCCCCATGGGCTATTTCTGTGGTACCCCCTTTCCAACCAGTGGGCTCTAGGCATGCTGTGTTCTGGGCTGACAGTGGCAGGAAACATACCACTTTCAGAGCTGATGTCATCTCTGGAAAATGTCTCTACCCAGGAGCCTGGACCTCGTGTTTATGTTGGAAAGGCTGGTCAGCCCAGCGTGATGGGGCTGCCTGGGGTCTGAAGAGAGGCCTGGCTTTCATCCCACCGACTCCGGGCCTGGCTCTGGCTGGAAGGGGAGAGAGCCCTGATAGCTGGTGCCCCTTCTCGATGTTCCCTCCCCACACACAACCCCCGCTACACACACTCTGGTGGCTGTCTGAGGTCTGCATAGGGGTCAAAGTTCCTGATGTCCAGGCTAGGCTGACAACAACATGCATCAAAAGACTGAGAGGCACTCTTGCTCTGCCAACCCCAGCTTCTTCCCATCACCAGCAAGGGACTGTGAAGCTGGCATCCATCACTGACAGCCCATCATTGACTCCGCATGAACTGTGTGACTGTGGTGAGAGACCTCATCAAAGTGAAGGCTCTGGTTCTCAATCCTGATGACACCATGGGTCCCCAGGCACACACGATGTGGGAACCGTCCTGGCAGGAGTGAAATTATTCTACAGAGAGACACTCGTGCCCTTCCCGAGACTTGTGAAGCCCACTGATAGTCAGAGAAAGTTCGTCTCCCAGAAAGAGAGGTCACACGGTTCTGAGAAACAAGAAGACCACTTTGTAAGAGAGACTGGAGCTAAGACGGTGATGTGTCATGGGTGGGAAGAGCCTCCTCTTGACCAGGATTTCCCTTCACTATGTAACTGTGACCTTCTACTCAAATATTTATTTGGCAGGCTGGAGAGATGGCTCAGTGGTTAAGAGCACCAACTGCTCTTCCAGAGGTCCTGAGTTCAATTCCCAGCAACCACATAGTGGCTCACAACCATCTGTAATGGGATCTGATGCCCTCTTCTGGTATGTCTGAAGACAACTACAGTGTACTCATGTGCATAAAATACATAAATAATTCTTTAAAAAATATTTATTTGGCGCACATGCATGTGTGCCTGTGCGCCTGTGTGCCTGTGTATTTGGGTATCCACAGAGGCCAGAACAGGGTGTTGGATCTCCAAGCTAGAGTTATAGACAGTGTGAGCTTCCCAATGTGGGTACTGGGACCTGACATTGGTTTGGGACCTTCAGAAGAGAGAGAAGGTGGTCTTCACTGCTGATCCATCTTTCTAGCCCCTTCGGCCCTCTATTTATGTCTAAACCTCATGTCCAGATTCTTAAGATGAACTTGGGGGGGTCTCACTGGATCTCTTTGTTCTTCCCAGTGAAAGCCTGTTACCTAATTCTCCTGGGGGGAATGGGAAAGTAAGGATATTCATCCCAAATAAAGAGGTCACAGAAGAGCTCCTGAAATGGCTCTGCAGATAAATACCCCTGCCAGCGGCTTGAGGTCAATCACCGAGCCTCACCCGGTGGTAGGAGAGAGCCAACTCCGGAAAGTTGTCTGACCTCAGCATTCAAGCTGGGGTGCGTGTCTGTGTGTGTGTGTATACACACAATGTAGCATAATAAAAGAGGTGACACCTACTGAAATGCTAAGAAGATTTTCCTCTTTTAATGTAGTTTAGAGGGGTAGGTGTGGGAAGAAGCCATATGAAGAAGTCTGTACAGTTTTGTGTGTGTATGTTTAGAACCGGCATAGACTGGATGGGAGGATGGCCTGGTGGATGTGAAGAGGCCAGGCAGGAAGGCACAGGAGGGTCACCACTGTGATAGCAGTGCCATGCAGACATCCTGGGAGAAGACACGTCAATGCCTCCTCTCAGCCTTAACTGAGCCCTACTCAGAGACAGCCAGAACAGGTTTTAACTGTAACAGAAACCTAAATACAATTAAAAACCTGGTCTTCCTTGGTAAACAGACTTAAAATATCTGCATAGTACATACAAGTGGAAAATTTGGGAATGAGTTTCTCTGAATACATATGGGAAAGGCTACTATTATATATTTTTTCCTTCCATTTATTACTTACCTAATGGAAACAAGCTTATTTTAAATATCAGAACACTATTTTGTAAGTTGCAGCAAAGACAGTTGCAGTTTGCATTACTAGCTTCCCCCAATAAACCAGGTGTTCAAATCTTGAAAAAATAAAATAAAATAAAATAAAAAAATAAAAGAGGTGACAGGTGTTTTCAGGCATGTTGGTTTAGATTTTGTGGGAAAAGGAAGTTGGTCAGAACAGCCTGGAAGTTGGCAAACAGAGCCTGGCAGGAACAAGAGAGGCTGGCTCAGCTTGTCAGGTCACAGTGTCAGTGCATGGGGTGGCTCCAGGGGCAGTGTGGGACAGAGCTTGTGTAGAGCTGTGTGCAGAGTTGGCTTGGAGGGCCAGGGGACGTGCAGGGGCCTGGATGCTGTAGAAGAGGGGGACATGGCGAGGAGGTCCACACATGGAGTCCTCCTTCAGTATTCTGCTTGCCCGATGCTGCATCTTAACTGCCATATTTGTCCTGAGGACAATATTGACCAATACCCACACATGGGGTCAGTTTAACACTGAACACCACAATGAATGAACCCAAATGCCTAATCCATTAGTGCCCAGCAGAGAGAAGTCTTCAGAAGGGACCCTGTCAGCAGTTCCACCATATTGTCCAAGCTAAAGTTGTCTTGCCACTTTTCAGGGGGCTCTGGGTGGAGCACAGCCCCTCTGGAGCAGTGAGCTCTCTAGGGGACCAGGCTCTGCCCTGCGAAGCCTGAACTCCCATCTGTGAGCACGTGTATGGGCCTCAGCAACGAGGGGGCAGAGGAGAAGACATTACTCCCCTTGTGCCACACTGCCATCTGCACAGGAGACTTTGTCACCCCCTGTGATCATCAGGACCTGGGGTTTCTCCTCACATGTGAAGAAGCATCAACGCTTCTGTGGACACCAGCCGATGCCTTTCCATCTGAGGGGTATGGACTGAGTCAGACCTCACCAGCTGAGGTCTCATAGGTCCCAAGCCTGTCCTCCATTACAAAAAAAAAACCAAAAACACAAAAAAACAACAGGGCTGGAGAGATGGCTCAGTGGTTAAGAGCACTGACTGCTCCTCCAGAGGTCCTGAGTTCAATTTCCAGCAACCACGTGGTGGCTCACAACCATTTGTAATACGGATCCAATGCCCTCTTCTGGTGTGTCTGAAGATAGCAAAAGTGTACTCATATACATTAAATAAATAAATAAAAGTAAAAACAAAACAAAACAAAACCCCAAAACAACTTTATTTAAGATTAGGACTTAAACCAGGTGATAGTGCTACATACTTTTAATCCCAGCACTCAGGAGGCAAAGGCAGGCAGATCTCTGTAAGATGGAGGCCAGCCTGGTCTACAGAGGGAGTTCCAGGATAGCCAGGGCTACTACATAGAAAAATGCTGTCTCAAAAAAAAAGTTTTTTTATATTTCAATATATATATATATACATATATATAAATATATATATATACATATATATATATATATATTTGTTTTTGTTTTTGTTTTTTCGAGACAGGGTTTCTCTGTCTGTCCTGGAACTCCCTCTGTAGACCAGGCTGGCCTCAAACACAGAGATTCACCTGCCTCTGCCTTCCAAGTGCTGGAATCAAAGACATGAGACACCACCACCCTGCTCAAAACATGTTTTTTAATCATTTTATTTTATAGTCGTATGGGTATTTTGCCTGAATGCATGTTTGTGTATGACATGTGTGCCTGGCCCCTATAAGGACAGAAGAGGGTGTTAGCTCCCCTGGAGCTGCAGTTACAGACACTCGTGAGCTGCCTCGTGGGCGCTGTCACACCAGCACCTGGACTGACCAGGAAGAGCTCTAACTGCTGAGCCATTTTTCCAGACTTTTTTGTTTGTTTGTTTTTTCGAGACAGGGTTTCTCTGTATAGCCCTGGCTGTCCTGGAATTCACTGTGTAGACCAGGCTGTCCTGGAACTCAGAAATCCACCTGCCTCTGCCTCCCAAGTGCTGGGATTAAAGGCGTGCGCCACCCTCGGCTACAGAGAGAGACCTTGTCAAAACAAAGAAAGCAAAGGAAAGGCTGGGGTATAGCTCGGTCAACATGAGAACCTGGACCCATAAAAATCGGGGTGTGGTGGTGCATGCTTGAAATCCCAGCACTGGGGAGACAGAGGCAGGAGGATCCCAAGAGCTTGCTGGGTAGCCAGCCTAGCCTAATAAACAAGCCCAGGCTCTAGAGAGAGACCCTGTCTCAAACAAAACAAAATGAGATAGATGGCTGCTGAGGATCAATAACGTGAGGTTGACCTGGGACCTCCAGATGCATTATACATCTACACTCTCGCACATACACATGCACACCCACATACACATATATAACCCCATGCATTATATATCCGCACTTGCATACACACACATGCACACCCACATACACATATACAACCCCATACATAGACACACGGAAGAAAGTTCAAACACATAAGAAAGTTGTAGTTGGACAGTCCACACTAGCATCTATACTGCACTATATTTGTATGTATATATGGCATAATATTAAGTTATATGTATATGCATATATGTTATGTGCATATGCAATATACTGTGAGTGCAACTCTCTACAGGGTGCCTGGAGCTAGAGTTACAGGTGGTTATAAGCCGCACAACACTGGTGCTGGGAACTGAACTCAGGTCCTCTGGACGAATAGTTTGCGCTCTTAAGCACCCTTAAGCCATCATCCTAGCCCCCTGTTTGTTATTTTTAAAATCCTACTGAAGCATTTGTACAGTTTACTCTCTGGTTCTCAGATCCCGTTCTTGGAACAAGACTGAAGGAATGCTGCATGAAGGAGTAATCATATTAGAATTTTCAGGACATTTCAAGGGTTTCTAGTCCAAATATGTGAAGTTGACACTGTTCCAATAAATCTGGAATGAGTTGACATTACCCACACTGGGCAGACCTGTGTATATAGTATGCACATGCACACGTGCACATACATTCCTGTCTCAGTCTAGACGGTGACATTGGCAGAGCAACCATTGATTCCAGGCCAAAAGATCCCATTCAGTAGCCTCATTGCCCAGGAGTCCTCAAGTGGGGCCCAGGCCTGGGAGGAGCAGCAGGTTTGAGAAGCAGCTCTCATGGCTGAAGGCTGGCCCTGTCACAATGAGGAGTCTGACCACGAAGGGTCTGGAAGAGGCCTTTGTGTGCCATGCTGAGCTCATCTCCTGAGGACTTCTGGCATTTTCTCCCCTGCCCCAATCCTCATGGGTAGCCCCGACTGTCTATTGCCAAAGACTGCTTGAGTACTCAGGCTCCAGTTTGTGAAGGATGGAGGTGGAGAGAGGAGGTAAGATCCTTGGAAACTTCAAGGAAGCCCCTCAGCTTTTCTCAGAACACCCACCAGAGACCAACCTCACTATTATTTAGGTTTTACACAGGGCAATACTATTTAAGAAATGAATGAATGAATGAACAAATGAATGGGTTTATCGCCTTTGCCTCAGCAGTGAAGTGTTTAAACAAGCTAGAAGGATGGTCCCTGAGCATGGAGCATGCCTGAGGTGGGGGCTGGGGCTCTGGCCTAACATGCCTCAGAACTGCACAAGGATGACCTCCTATGAGAAGAGGCACTTGGGTCTCCACAGAAGATGGCATTCATGACACCATTTTGAAAAATACATGGCCACTGTTGGCTTGTGGTGATGGCAAAAGTTTCATGAAGTAATAACCAGGAATCCAAAACTTGGAAGCCTCAGCTTCCCTCACTGAGGTGTTGGTTTCCAGAACAGGTTCTCCTGAGCCTCCATGCTTATGTTTGGGACAAGGGCAGGAGGGAACCACAGCTCGAATCAACGTTAATCTATTCTAGAGAGAGGGTGGGGCCTCTGGAGAGGGCGGGGCCTCTGGTGGTCTGAGGAGTCTACCAGAGTCACTCCCAACCATAGTCTATATCTTGGTGGCTTTCATATTCTGAGCTGCTTTGGTTCTTATCCGTACCGAGGTCACCTCAGAAAAGGAAAGCTGGTGCCACCCTTTGCCAAACAGAGAAATGGAGGCCCAGAAAGGCCAAGGGTCACAGACAGTTAGGATTAGACTTCATTCCTCAAGATACAGCAATATCAGAACTATCCCGAAGCTGAGTGCTGCAGCGACACCAGCAATGTCAGCCTGTGGGAGCAAAGATGGAAGGTTGCAGGCTGACAATCGCCAGACTCTCCCTCACAAACTCAGCTAATGGGCTAGAGAGATGGCCAGTGCTTAAGACAAGACCACTGGATGCTCTTGCAGAAGACGTGGTTTCAATTCTGACACCCATAAGGCCTCTCACAACATTCTGTAACTCCAGTTCCAGATCTGATGCCTTCTTATGGCCTCTACAGACACACCTGCAGGAAACACACACATGCACATAAAATACAGAAAAATGAATCTCAAACAAACAAACAAACAAACAAAACCCCCGGAGTACTGGAAAGATGGCTCAGCTATCCAGAGTTCAGCTCTCAGCTCCCAGATAACAAACAGGTGTCCGTGAACATGCCTGTAACCTCAGCACCACAGGATGCAAACACATGAAGACTGCTGAGTTTCAGAGACAAAGGTGGCAAGTGATGAAGAGGCCACTTGATGCTCTCTTCTTACTATGCAGAGGTACACACACACACGCACACACACACACACAAATACATAAAAAACAAATCTTTTTCTTTTTGTTTTTGTTTTTTTTCGAGACAGGGTTTCTCCATGTAGTCCTGGCTGTCCTGGAACTCACTCTGTAGACCAGGCTGGCCTCGAACTCAGAAATCCACCTGCCTCTGCCTCTCGAGTGCTGGGATTAAATGCAAAAAACAAATCTTATATAAAAAAAATCTAGCTGAGTGGTGGTGGCACACATCTTTAATCCCAGCACTTGGGAGGCGGAGGCAGGATCCCTGAGTTTGAGGTCAGCCTGGTCTGCAGAATGAGTTCCAGGACAGTCAGGGCTACATGGAGAAACCTATGTCTAAAAAAAATTTGTTTTAAAGTTTTTTTTGAAGCTCAGCCTGGTTTGCACTTGGGAAACTGAAGCAAGAACATGTCAAGACCCTAACTCAAAACAAAGCAACAACAAAGCTATATTGAAAATATAGAGTTTTAAAAATTGTGCTGGAAAATAATATGAATAGGCTCTTATCAAAAAGAAATGGCAGCCAGTCATGGTGGCACACACCTTTAAACCCAGCACTTGGGAGACAGAGTCAGGTGGATCTCTGCGAGTTTGAAGCCAACCTGCTCTACAAGGGAGTTCCAGGATAGCCAGTGAGAGAAACCCTTACAAAAAGGAAAAAGAAAAAAGAAAAAAGAAAAAAAAAGGAAAAAGGAAAGAAGAAAAAAGAAAAAAGAGAAAGAGAAAGGAAGGAAGGAGAAAAAAAGTCTTAGTTAGGGTTCTACCACTGTGAACAGACACCATGACCAAGGCAACTCTTATAAGGACAACATTTAATTGGGCCTGGCTTACAGGTTCAGAGGTTCAGTCCATCATCATCAAGGCGGGGAGAATGGCACCATCCAGGTAGTCATGGTGTAGGTTCTACATCTTGTTCCAAAGGCAAACAGGAGACGATTGACTTCCAGGCAGCTAGGGCAAGGGTTTTAAAGCCCATGCCCACAGTGATACACCTACTCTGTGTCACCTTGGCTGTCCTGGAACTCACTCTGTAGACCAGGCTGGCCTTGAACTCAGAAATCTGCCTGCCTCTGCCTCCCAAGTGCTGGGACTAAAAGCATGCGCCACTACTGCCCAGCCACTCTCCTGGTCCTTCTCCTGCCTCTCCTAGGTGGCCCATCTGTGTTCCTTCTGGTCCCTCTGTGTCCCTCCCTGCATTCCTTTGGCCTCTTCATGTAGAGTTGGTACATAGACATATTAGTCATAGTCTGATTGTCTCCATCACTGGAGATAGACATGATGATGTCTGATGACTTGTTACTTCCATGTTGTATGCTGATGAGGACCTTCCTGGATCCACACCCTGGTTCTGCCATTATTTTTATGGTCCTCTGACTTTATTGCATTGTGTTCCATAACAACTCACCTGTGGAAACTTTTTTTTTTTTTTTTTTACAATGCTTTCCTGTCTCAAGGAAGGCTATAAAAAATAGTTCTGCACATATAATCCCATACCAGTATGTACACACTTACTAACAATGGAAATGAGATTTTAGTTGTGTGTGTGCATATGATATGTACATGTGGGTGACCATGAAGACTAGAAGAGGGCATAGGATCCCCTAGAGTTGGAATACAGGCTATGTATAGCATGCCAGTGTGAGTGTTGAACTTGAGTCTTTTGGAAGGACAGAAGTGTTTTTTTAAATGACTGAGCCATCTCTCCAGCCCCTGGAATCTGTGGTTTTCATAGATGCTGCCAAGTTACCCTTCATCAGAGATCTAGTCTTTCTTTTTTAGATTTATTTACTCCATTATAAATGTGCTCATGTGTGTGTATGTGTGTGTGTGTGTGTGTGTGTGTGTGTGTGTGTGTGTGTGTGTGTGTGTGTGTGTGTGTGTGTGTGTGTGTGTGTGTGTGTGTGTGTGTGAGAGAGAGAGAGAGAGAGAGAGAGAGAGCAGACAAGATGCTAAGATCTGAACTCTGCTCCTTAGGGAGGAGCAGCAAGTGCCCTCTAGCTCCCAGGATTGATTTTTTTTTTTTAAAGAAAAAGTCAGGCTGTCGAAATGGCTCAGTGGGTAAGGGCACCAACTGCTCTTCCGAAGGTCCTTCTGGTGTATCTGGAGTCAGTTACAGTGTACTTATGTACAATAATAAATAAATCTTTGGGGCCGGGGAGGGGGGGAATTGGAGCGAGCAGAGGTCCTAAAAAATTCAATTCCCAACAACCACATGAAGGCTCACAACCATCTGTACAGCTACAGTGTACTCATATACATAAAATAAATACATAAATCTTTAAAAAAAAAAAAAAAAGAAAAGGTTTCTTGTAGTCCATGCTGGCCTTGAACTTGCTATGTAGATGAGAATGGCTTTGAACTTCTGATACTCCTGCTTCTGCTTCTGAAGTGATACCTGGTGTGTACAACCATGTGATGCACAAGATTGGAACCAAGGCACTGTGCATGATTGGCAAGTGTTCTGCCAACTGAGCTTCACTGCCAGCCTCCATCTTCCTTTCTTTATTTCTTCCTTTCTTTATTTCTTCCTTCCTTCCTTCCTTTTTTCCTTTCTTTCTTTCTTCCTTTCTTTCTTTCTTTCTTTCTTTCTTCCTTAATTTTTAAAAATTTGCATCAGTGTTTTGTCTGCATGTTTTTCTGTGTGAGGGTGTTAGATCCACTGGAACTGGAGTTACAGACAGTTGTGAGTTGCCATGTGGGTGGTGGAAAGAGCAGCCTGTGCTCTTAACCACTGAGCCATCTCTCCAGTTCCCCCCCCCTCTTTCTTTCTCTCTCTCTCTCTCTCTCTCTCTCTCTCTCTCTCTTCTTCCTTCCCTTCCTCCCTCCCTCTCCCTTTCTCTTTCTCTCCTCTCTCTCTCTCTCCTCTCTCTCCCTCCCCCCTCTCTCTTTCTGCTTCCTGGGCCATGAGAAGAGCAGATGGGT
>NW_022196906.1:58563273-58567267 GCF_008632895.1 Mastomys coucha | reverse complement strand
AAAAAAGCCAAAAAAACAAAACAAAACAAAACAAAAAAACCAAAAAACCAAAACCCTTACACTTCAAGAAAAGCTGGCCCAACCCTCTCTCCTTTGCTGACCCAGCCACCTGACAAACCACGCTTGTCTCCACTCACCGAGGCCAGGAAACCACACTGTGCCGCTTCACCCAGCTGGCTCCAGCCTTGTCCCAGGGCAGGCTGGCTCTGCAACTCTGGCCTTTTCTCCAGGCCCCCTCTCTTAGGCCACGAACCCAGCCTTAGCTGTTTCCATCTCAATGTTACTGTGGCCAAGAAAACAGGAAGTGTCTGAGTCACCCCTTGTCCTCCTGGGCTTTGCCTCTTTCGAGTCAGGGAAGGACAAGGAGGGAAGAGGTTGGCTTCACAGAGCAAGCCTCTTGCTGGGCTCTCTCTTTCAGCTTGTGGGACCCAAGAATGTTCTTGAGACTAGAGAAGGACCTTGCCTTAGGAGATGGACTTCAAGAGCTGACCCTGCGCCCTGCCAGTTGTGTGCCTGGGCCATGGATGATGCCTCTCCGCTGGGGACACAAGAAAGCTTTAAAACCTGGACTCAAAATGGCTAATCAAGTTAAAGATGTTTTGTTGTTTTCAAACTTGTGTGTGTGTGTGTGTGTGCGCACATGCCCCATTGTGGAGGTCAGAGGACAGCTTTGTGGAGTCCAGGGTTCTCAGAATCATAGTTGTCAAGCTTACATCATGGTGGCAAGCACCTTCACCTGCTGACCGGTCTCACTGGCCTTGTTTGTTTGTTTTAAAGATTTGTTTCTTTGTTTCATGTATGTGAGTACACTGTCACTATTTTCAGACACGCCATCTGTGGTGCTCCCTCATCTCCCCAGATCGACTGATGGCTAGCAGAGTCACGCTGGCCCTGAGGTCCTCAAAGGTCCTCAGTTGCCATTCTAGAATTCACTTTCCCCCTGCAGATGCTCATTGTCACTGTGGGCTATGGGATCGGGAAGGAGAATGGGACCATGGGAAGTCCTGAGATATCCTTCGAAGGAACACACATCGCATCATACATAAGATAATCTCTCCTACCACATTTTTTTGCAAGCTGAGGTGTGGTTTGTGTTAGCATTTGGGTCACTATGGCCTAATTCAGGCTCTCCCTGGTCAGTCACATGTGGCAAGTGGTCCCCATTACTGGGCAGCTCAGTTTCAACCTAACCATTAACCCTAACTCGCTAGTCCCAACAACAGCATGTCTACAGATGAGTGCCATGGACACCGGCTGATGATTAAATGTATGGGGCCTCGTTTCCTTTCTGCTCCACTTTCTTGGGAAATAGCTAAGGGGTCTTTGAGGGTGGTAATTCCACCTGTGCTAGAAGCTTCATTTTCATCTCAGAATCCTCAAGGGAGATGATCTTTGTCTACTTCAAGACACAGGAAATGGGTGAGCCTTTGTGTGTAAGGATCAAAATGGAGAAGGTTGGGGCTGGGGCTATAGCTCAGTTGGTAGGGCACTTGCCTAGCACATATGAAACCCTGGGTTCAATCCTAGCACTGCATAAAACTTGGTGGTTCATGCCTGTAATCCCAGAACTCAAAAGGTGGAGGCAAGTTCAAGGTTATCCTTGGCTACATAGTGAGTTTGAGGCCAGCCCAAGCTACATGAGACCCCGTCTCGGCACCAAGGTGTGTGTTTGCAGTGGGTCACTCATTACCAGGATAGGGAGTGGGATCTGGTGATGACTGGCCCTGACCAGATGAGCCCTGACTCTGGAACCTGCTGGGTCTTTGGTCCTGGACAATCTCTTCCTTGGTCTGAGTAGCAGGAAGGTTCTAGAAGAAGCGCCTGACCTGGATGCTTTCTCCTCTTCTGTCAACATTTCTCTTTATCTTTTTCTCTGTCATACATCTTCCCTGCTTGTCTCAGGACCAGTGAGCTGAGAGCCCAAGGTCAGAGGTCGCCTGCTTGCCTGTGGGATGCCTAGGCCTGCATAGCTCTTAAGGGTGGGGCCTGGGAGAAGGGGTTGCAGAATCCAGTTTGTTCACCTGAAGGCCAGCCGCACCTGTGGAGGCCCTTTCCCTGTCTGCATTTAGTGACTGGGTGGCTCTGGCCACCTGCCTGTGGCTTCAGACGCCAGTCCTTTCCACTCAGGGTGCCTTGTGAAATGTATATGGGTAAGCGATAGAGATCCCAGACTGAGGGTGCTGCGGCAGGCTGTCTGGGGCGCGGGGTTGGTCGCCAGTGCCTGCAGCCGGGCTTTATAAAGAGTCATTCATGCTGGACAGGTGTGTGGCGAGTGCTGGGTCTGGCAGGCCAGTCAGCACTTTCAGCAGGATTTAATCAGGGTTCAAGCAGCCCTGTCTCTCCAAAGTCTGAGATAAGTCCTTGGCAAGAGTCTAGGCTTCCTTTTGTACTAGGGGGAAGGGAGGAAGAGACTAACAGAAAACCATCTGGGCTTTAAGGCCTCTTGTGGTCCAGGTGGGCAAAGCCAGGCCTCTGGGAAAGGAGATGTGGGCTGATTCAGGCTCCGTCCGGGTGGAATGCTTTTCTTAAACGTTAAAATTACATTTGTGTGTGTGTGTGTGTGTGTGTGTGTGTGTGTGTGTGTGTGTGTGTGTGAGGGTCAAAGTATAATTTGTGGCAGTCGGTTCTTTCTTCCATCTACATTCGGGTCCCCGGGAATCAAATTCAAGTCATCAAGGCTTGGTGACAAGTATCTACAAGCTATCTTGCTGGTCTTGAACATTCTGTTTGAACTGATTCCTCACCTCTTCCAGAGGTGAGGCTTGTTGCCTTATCTCAGAGGCTTGGAGTAGGGCACTTGTGGAGGTGGAGGCTGTTTGGTAGAGCTAGTCTTCATATTGGCAGTGGTGCCTGACTCCAGACTGCTCCCCTTTCCTCAGAGAAAAGGGCAGAGGTACAGGTTGGGCAGGCTGGCGATGCGAGGCTCAGGGGAGAGAAATGAGCCTTTGGTGTTCTGTCATTTGGAGTAGAAGGGCGGTTGGAGTCCTTCCTTGTTGCCCAGGTGTTGTGGGACTCAGCTGCTTGCTCCTGACTTCTGTGTCCCTTTCAGACCCAGAATCAGCTGCAGCTTTTGGGCCTCAAAAAATTAGAAGCATGTGAGATACTCACAGCCCCATGCCCTCCTACACACAGAACTTTCTGGGTACCTTCCTGACTTCCTTCCCTAGTGGGAAGAATGCCCACTCTAATCCTTGAGGTAGGACAGTATTCTTAGAGACCCTGAGGGGCCAAGTATCCTTCTGTACTTTCTGGTGCACATTATTAGCCATAGGGGATCCTAGCCTATGGGTTTCTGTGCTCAGCCAGGCTGAAGAAGTGTTCTCTCTCTCTCTCTCTCTCTCTCTCTCTCTCTCTCTCTCTCTCTCTCTCTCTCTCTGATTTACTGTGGTGGATGAAGATGCGGCTTTTTTGTTTGTTTGTTTTTGTTTTTTTCAAGACAAGGTTTCTCTGTATAGCTCTGACTGTCCTAGAACTCACTCTGTAGACCAGGCTGACCTCGAACTCAGAAATCTGCCTGCCTCTGCCTCCCAAGTGCTGGGATTAAAGGCGTGCGCCACCACCGCCTGGCTAAATCTTTTTTTTTAAGATTAATTTTTTTATTTTATGTGTATGAGTACACTGTAGCTGTACAGATGGCCGTGAGCCATCATGTGGCTGCTAGGAATTGAATTCAGGACAGCCCTGCTCACTCTGTCCCCCCACCCCAACTCTGCTCACTCAGGCATAATACACTGTAGTTGTCTCCAGATGCACCAGAAGAGGGCGTCAGATCTCATCACAGATGACTGTGAGCCACTATGTGGTTGCTGGGATCCGAACTCAGGACCTTCGGAAGAGCAGTCAGTGCTCTTACCTGTTGAGCCATCTTGCCAGTCCTAAATAAATCTTAAAAATAAAAAAAAAAAAATGTTACTCTGGGCTGGGTAGGGTAGTGGTGGGGCATGCCTTTAATCCCAGCACTTGGAAGGCAGAGGCAGGCAGATTTCTGAGTTCG
>NW_022196906.1:58551434-58563199 GCF_008632895.1 Mastomys coucha | reverse complement strand
TCGAGGCCAGCCTGGTCTACAGAGTAAGTTCCAGGACAGCCAGGGCTACACAGAGAAACTCTGTCTTGGAAAAGTTACTCTGTGTGTGTGTGTGTATGTATATATGTGTATGTATATATATGTGTGTGTATGTGTATATATGTATGTACATATGTGTATATGCATGTATATACATATACCATGTGTATGTATGTATATATATATACCGTGTATGTATGTGTACATATATATGGATGCCTATACATATACCATGTGTATGTATGTATATACATATACTGTGTATGTATGTGTACATATGTATGGATGCCTATACATATACCATGTGTATGTATGTATATACATATACCGTGTATGTATGTGTACATATGTATGGATGCCTATACATCTACCGTGTGTGTATATATGTATCTACATATGTATGTATATACATACACCATGTATATGTAAATATTATGTATTGTATATGTACATATACCATCTGTGTACATACATATGTAAGTATGTGTGTGTACATATGTATATGTATATATACCATGTGTGTACATATGTATGTATGTACATATACCATGTGTGTACGTATGTGTGTATGTATGTATACATATGCCATGTATGTGTGTGTGTGTGTGTGTGTGTGTGTGTGTGTGTGTGCCCCAGAGGCAACAGATGCTCTGAACTGGAGCCACAGCTGCTTGAGGTTGGTGCTGGGAAGAGTAATACATGCTCAACCATTGGACCAGTTCTTTCACTTCTAAGGAAGCTAAGGGAGCTTTCTTAACTTCCGTGTTCACTGATGGACCCAAGGTAGCTCTGTGTGTGTGTGTGTGTGTGTGTGTGTGTGTGTGTGTGTATACATATACCATGTGTGTGTATACATATACCGCGTGTGTGTGTATACATATACCGTGTGTGTGTGTATACATATACTGTGTGTGTGTGTTGGCTTGCCCCAGACCAGAGCAGAGAGAGGTACCTAGAAAAATGCACTCCCAAAATGTTCTAGAACTGGGCCATCCTAGGTATACTGAGGTGAGCTGTCCCCTTGTTTTTATTACTCCCCGACCTGTTGTGGCTGCCCTGGGGAGGAGGGAAAGAGTTAAGTCTGCTTTCTGTGAGAAGGACCAAGACTTGAAATTTGATTTGGGGGTGCCTGAGTCCTGCAGCAGGCTGGATGCTGCCTTTGGTACTGTTCTCACTTGGAGGGCGTTCTTTGTTTCTTTGTTTGTTTGTTTGTTTTGTTTTGTTTGGCTTTGTTTGAGACAAGGTCTGGCTCTTAACTTTGTCTAGCTTGAAACTAACTCTATAGACCAGGCTGCTTTGGAAATGTCAGCGATCTGCCTGCCTCTGCCGGTGCTTCTGGGATCAAAGGTGTGCACCCCCACACCAGACTTAAGTTGTTTTAAATAACAACACTCTTTGTGCAAATGATGAGGACAAGTTAAACTGCTGCCCCCACTTTGCCTGCAGGGAGCCGAGTGCGTTTCCCTGGACACTTGGCTGAGCTGCCCCTAGGAGGCGCTCACACCCTGCCTGGGCAGCACTTCTACCCAGAGAATTCCCTTCCCACCTTTGGAGAGCAAGCTTCTAGGTTAGGGGTCCCAGTAGGGCTGGCCTGTTCCCTTGGCCCAGTGAACTTCTGTCACCAGGCTGGGAGTCCTGCTCTTGGAAAGAGGACTCTCTGAAGACCCATTCTGCCCAGAGTGGCCCAAGAGAGTCAGGTAATTTCTGATCAAAACTGTGAGGAAGACAGAGAGCTTGTGTTTCAGAGACACCTGTGACTCTCACTGCTAACCTCAGAGACCCACTTAGGTAGGGTCAGGGACCTGACTTGTGGACCAGAATACCGGAACAGAGCAGCCAATCCTAAACCACGGCTGACTAGCCACTTTGACATACCACAGGCAGATGAATACCCCTTGTAAAAACCGTTTCACTCACCTCTCCTAAAGGGGAGGCTCGCAGAGAAAACCAGAAATCTCACTTGCTGCACCCACCCACACTTCACGGCCCCGGTGGGAGGGAGCAAACTGGTGCTGCTTGCCTGGTATCTCCATTTTCCAGGCCTCCTCCTTACCTCATAGATGAATTGGGGATTTGGGGGGCTTCTGCAGAAAGGGAGGATGTTCTGAGACTTCTTCTAAGAAATGACCCTGTGACCTCTGTCCCTAAACCTAAAAGGTAGGTAGCAGCCTGACTCCGACATAAATATGTTTCAGGAGGGTAAGATCTGGGCCTGTGTTATTTGATGCAGTCCTCAGAACCCAGACCAGAGCACTATATGGGGTAGGCACTTAATAAATATTTGTAGCTAACAACAGGGCTAGGGCAGCTGATAAATCCGGGAAAACCTGAGAAACAGGCAGGGAGGCCTCTGACATCATTTCACTCCAGAGTCTTGTGTTGACTCTGCTATCAACCTTCTGGATGACCTTGGCCAAGTCCTTTCTGCTCCCTAGGCCTGTTTTCCTAGCTGACTTGAAGGCCTGGGCTCTCTAGGCTCCAGGAGGCTCTGATTCTTGCTCATCTTGGACAGCATGCCCACCTACCTATCTTGAGAGAAGGATCTGGCATGGGAGGAGGGATAGGCTCCAAGTTTAGATGTTCTAGAAGGGATGAGAGCTATGATGGAATTGAAGTGTCACAGGTGGCTACTGACTGACTCTACAGGAGCTGGGGCTGCGGCAATGTCCTCCTGCTACCTGGAGGTAGCTAGGAGGTGTGCTAGGGACACATCTTTCTCTTAAGAATATTGGGGGGTGGGGTTAGGGGGAAGAGTGTGTGGCTGGAGAGATGGCTCAGCGGTTAAGAGCACTGGTTGTTTCTTCAGAGATCCTGAGTTCAATTCCTAGCAACCACATGGAGGCTCCCAACCATCTAAAATAGGGTCTGATGCCCTCTTCTGGTACACAGGTGTATATGCAGGTAGAACACTCATATACATAGAATGAATAATACATCTTAAACATATACAAATCTCTCCGAAAAAAAGTGTGTGTGTGTGTGGGGGGGGTCATTTTGTCATTTTCCTTTATTTTTTTGTGGGTTTTATTTATTTTCTGTTCATTTGTGTTTTACCTATGTGTATGTCTGTGTACCGCAGTGTGTGCCTGGTGCCCAAAGAGGTCGGAAAAATGTGTTGGACCCCTTAGAACTGGAGTTATAGGTATCTGTGGGCTGTTGCCTTGTTATTGTTGTGTATGAATGTGTATGGGTGCATGCATACATGCCACAGAGCATATGTAGAGGTCAGAGGGCAACTTGTAGGACTCAGTTTTCACTTTTCACCACATGGGTCTCAGGAATTGAACCCATGCCGTCCGGCTTGACTGTAGGTGCCTTTACCTGATGTGCCATCTGCACAGGTAGTGCTGGGTCATTTCTGTCAGCTGGATACCAACTAGAGTCACTTGGCAAGAGAGAACCTCAGCAAGAAAATGTTTCTAAGCTGGGCAGAGTGGTGCACACCTTTAATCCCAATATTCCGGAGGGAGAAGCAGGTGGATCTCTGAGTTCGAGGCCAGCTTGGTCAATAGCATGAGTTCCAGGACAGCCAGGGCTACATAGTAAGACACTGTTTGGGGGTCGGGGAAGGGAAGAAAAGAAAATGCTTCTATCTGACTGCTGCTGTCAAGTCTATGGGGGTATTTTCTTCTTGATCGGCGATTGATGTGGGAGGGCCCAGCTCACGTGAGCTGAGTCACTGGTATTCAGGTGGCCCTGAGTCATATAAGGAAGCAGGCTGAGCAAGCATGGGGAGCCAGCCAGTAAGTACATTTCTCCCTGGTCTGTTTTTCAGTTCCTGCTTCCAGGTTCTTACCTTGGCTTCCCTCAATGATGGATCGTAACCTATAAGCCAAATAAACTCTTTCCTCCCTTAAATTGGTTTTGGTCAGTGTTTAATCACAGCAACAAAAACCCAACTTGGACAACTCTCATCTTGGGTAGGAACCCTGGACCGCAGAGCTGTGGTCTGGTCAGCAGACGGAGCTGCAGGCACACACTCCTCTCAGTATACAAACCCAGCAAGGGACATCAAAGCCAGGTCCAGCAGAAAGAACATCAGCCTACAGCTTGGGAAGAGGTTTCAGCTCCAGTGGAAATTCCAGCCCACACTTAAGGCCTGGATTCAAACTGCCTGGGAAGCCCTTGGACCCAAGGGAGACAGGAGGTAAACATGCTGGGATTTTACATGGCTCTGTAATTTTTGTTAAGCCATGAAATCAATGTATTAGCACTTTGTGCCTCTGTCTTCTCCCCTGCACCATTCTTGAGTCAGTTGACAGATCTTTCCACCCTTCATCTGATAGAGACACATATGTGGAACTGTAAGAAGCCTGATCTTATGGCCACGAAGTTCCTGGGCACTGTAACAGTATGTTTGCTGTACTGTTTAAAAGGAAATGTTCCTGCCGGGCGGTGGTGGCGCATGCCTTTAATCCCAGCACTTTGGAGGCAGAGGCAGGTGGATTTCTGAGTTCGAGGCCAGCCTGGTCTACAGAGTAACTTCCAGGGCAGCCATGGCTATACAGAGAAACCCTGTCTCAAAATAAATAAATAAATAAATAAATAAATAAATAAATAAATAAATAAAAGAGATGTTCCTAGCACATCATTAAAGAAGCACTAACTGCCCAGTTGGCTCTAAGAATACTTACGATGCAGGGCTGGGAAGATGGCTCCACATTTAAGAGCACTTGTTGCTCCTTCAGAGAACTGGAGTTAAATTCTTAGCACCCAAAGAGCTCCAGGGAATTAATGCCCTTTCTGGAGTCCATAGACATACACATGCATGTGTGTGTGTGTGTATGTGCACATACACAAAGACATAATAATGTAAAAATATTTAAAACAAAACCTGTGCTTTTATGAACAGTACAGCATTGTATGAGGGTTTTTTTTTTTAAAAAGAATCTCTCTTTGTTGCTTCCAAATAATTTGATGTCTCATTTTATACAGTTCTGTGCATACAACCAATAGTTATACAATTTTTATGTAAATAAAATCAGTCTATACACTGTTCTGCTTCCGATATGGCCTTTGGACTCAGCATCACAAATCTCCTACTTAGAATGACCATAGTTAATAGACAGGGGTTAGGTCCAGTTTTTTCTATCTTTCTTGTGTGTGTGTGTGTGTGTGTGTGTGTGTGTGTGTGTGTGTGTTTATGTGTGATGGTTTGTTGCTATTTTCCAGTGTCCAGTGGCTGTCCTGGAACTCACAGAGATCCTCCTGCCTCTGTGTCCTAGCACTGGGATTAAAGGTGTATGCCACCTTGCCTGGCTGGTTCAGTTTTTTCTTATTGCAGATGGTTTCTCTTGATCTTTGGATACAAGCATGCATTTATTTGCAAGGCAACTTTCTAGAAGTGTAATTACCATGTCAAAAAACATACATGTGTAGCTGGGCATAATTCCAGCACTTGGGAAGTAGAGGCAACCGTAGGAGCTCAAGGTCATTCTCAGAAACATATTGAGTTTTGGGCCATCCTAGGCTACATGAGACCCTGTTTCCAGCAATAAAATAAACAAACAAAGATAATGCACATATTTAAAATGTTATTAGGCATTTTCTAGTTGGCAAACTCAAATTTACTACATTTATGTGTCCACTGAGTGGTTATACAGAGGACCTGATTTTCAGTGCGTCTAGAGCAGTGGTTCTCAACCTGTGGGTCGAGACCCCCTTAGGAATCCAACAGCCCTTTCAGAGGAGTCGCCTGAGACCATTGGAAAATACAGATCTTTACATTATGATCCATACAGTAGCAAAGTTACAATTAAGAAGTAACACCAAAAATAATTTTATGGTTGGGGGATTACCACAACAGGAGGAACTGTATTAAAGGCATGCAGCATTAGGAAGGGTAAGAGCCACTGCTCTAGAGTCTGAGCCTTGGAGAGAGACCAGATGCAGCCAGAGGAGATAAGCCACACCTTGTCTTTGCCAGCAGCTGCCCTGACCTCCCCGTTTCTCAACATGCACAAAGAACAGGCACAGAGGCACATGTCTTTAATCCCAGCACTTGGGAGGCAGAGGCAGGCAGATTTCTGAGTTTGAGGCCAGCCTAGTCTACAGAGTGAGTTCCAGGACAGCCAGGGCTAAACAGAGAAACCCTGTCTCAAAACAAAAAACAAAACAAAACAAAACATATATACAAAGATGTGGAAGGTAATGACTAAACTCCAAGGTCACATGTCAAGTCTATTCATACCCAGTTTGACTGTAGACACTCTCACCATGCCAAGGCTTGTCCCTGCTGGTGGGTGAAGTCTTGACCTATACCAAGAGCATCTGGTATCACAGTTGAGCGTTCCAACTGTCCCTGGCATCAGAACACCTGAAGCCTCATCATTTTTGATTTTCCCAGTGGTGGCGAGGTCCTGATGCCCAGGATGCCTCTTTCTTTGGTTCATTAGTTTACAATCGGGTAATCATACAATTGGGCTCTATCCTGGCCCAAGCAGTATGGGGAGTCAGGGAGAAAAAGACTGCGGCCAGATGTGGGGCTAAGGTCTCTGTGGGACTGTGCTGCTTAGCTGGCTGAGGGAGCTTTGGTGACTCACTTCATCTCCTGTACTTCTCCTTGCTTGCTGGTTCTGTTTGATGGCTGGCTGAGCCACCTTGGCAGACCGTCCTAAGAATGCCTAGAGGTTCAGAGAGAGAGGCTCGGAGCCACAGGGTATGCCCACCGAGTTCATGCTGTGGGTAGTCTGCAGTCCTCAGAGACCCCCTGGTCTGGGGGAACAGAGTTCCCTTTGACTTTGCTAGCCACTGTGGTTATCACCCCATAATCACTACAAACTGGAAAGCAAACATCCCAGGCCCGGCCTTTTCTTGGCTGTCACCTCAGATGTGGGTTGTGGGCAAAGTCAATCGCTCTCAGGTAAAGAGAGTCCCCGAGGTGGCTCTGCGATAGATCATACTCTCCACTCTAGAGCCTTGACACCTGAACCAACAGATGGAGGTCAGTGTTGCCATGGAAGACATCATGCCAGTCCATACAGCTGTGCCATTCCCAGTTTATGTGTGGGGAAGCTGAGGCATACAGGAACAGAGCCCTCTGATCTAGTCCTACTTCGGGTCTGAGGATCCAGCCTACATTCCAGGAAAGGCACCAAGACACCCATTGAAATGGATGTGTCTGAGGTAGGTTTTCCTGGGCTTGTGGCCATGCTGAGGAAGCAGGCAAGATGAGGTCCAGCCCTGAACAGGCACTGGTTCAAGACCTAGTCTTGTAGTTAGTCAGCTACGGGGAAACCTGGGAGCGCCCCGGTCTTGGTTTTTTTGTCTCTGAAACACCATATTCTACATGGAAACCAAGTTCTTTTTTTTGTTTGTTTGTTTTTTTTTTTGTTTTGTTTTTGTTTTCTGAGACAGGGTTTCTCTATGTAGCCTTGGCTGTCCTGTAACTCACTCTGTAGACCAGGCTGGCCTCAAACTCAGAAATCTGCCTGCCTCTGCCTCCCAAGTGCTGGGATGAAAGGCATTCGCCACCACTGCCCTGAGGAAGCCAAGTTCTAACCTGGAACTGTGCAGGTTATAGGTGGGAGAGCTCAAGCCAGGGCCTCTCTGTACAGAGGAAGTGTGAAGGGTATACAGGAAGAGGATGGAGAGGTTATGGGAAGTCACACAAGCAGGGCCCAGAAGGAGGCTGGACTAGGGGCATCTTCGGCATGTTTTTCAGAGTTTAGGAGGCCCAAAGCAGGGTTTTGCCCAAGGACTGTGGCAATTGTAGGAGCTAGTTCAGTGCTCAGCAGGAACCTGTCTAGCCAGCTGTGCAACCTTAGGAAATCACTCAACTTCTCTGGTCAGCCGATCAATCACATGGGCCCACAGGGAGAGCTTTCCTCCTGGAGCATGTGTGTGTGTATCACTTGCCCAGGATAGCGTCCATGTCTCAGCGGTGACCTGGGCCCATTACACTGTGGTCTGGCAATATTTGCAGGGTGGCATGGTATGGCTCTCTGAGAACTCCTTTCTTTTGGTGTATATGTGTGGTGGTGGGCTAGGCTTAACCAGGGTCAGTCTGCCCAGTGAGAAGTCTAACGGGGCAGTCTTCGTGGGGTTGCAGGGGCCTCTGAGGGAAGCGTAGGCCTTGGAGGGGACAGCAGCTTTGGCTGTCCGCTTGAGGCAGGCCTGGTCTCTGGCACATGAGAGTAATACTTTCTTCCAGAGCCTACCCACAGGCATTGCATCCCAGGGTGGGACCTGAGACATGCCAACCCAGTGCCAGGCTAGGGGCCTGAACAGGGCAGAGGAGGAAGAGGAGGAGCAGGGTGCCGCTGCCAGCCAGGAAATGTCTGCTGGCTGGCTTCAGGCATTCTTCAGCTAGGGATCTGGGAGCTTCCTGCAGTGGTGCATGAGGTGACCTCAGCCCACAGACATTCGGGGACAGCCCCCCAGTCCAAATAGGCTGGTCCATTGTCCCCTGGAGCCAAGACTGTCGGCGGCACCGCCGACCTTTCAGCGTGCAAACAACGTCCATTCATTGAACAATGTTTACAGAGCACCCACTTGATGTGGGCACCACGCCAGGCGCAGGGACACAGAAGGGGGGCTCTGGACCCGGCTAGTCCTGGTCTACACGCTTCAGCCTCCCCAGACCCCTGCAGCTGCTCTTTGGTTGGGATAGTGAGATCAACATAGACGGGATAACCGGCAGAGTGTGTTAACTGTTGAAGATCAGGGTTCCCTGAGCAACACTATCTTCATGCTCGCCTATGCCAGCTTGCAGGGGACCAGCAGGGTAGGCCTTGGAAGCTGACATCTTTTTACCTCAGAGAAGGAGGGCTGCGGGAGGGTTATTAGACGTTCACCTGGGATTCCAGCTGCTCTATCCAGCCATTCGCACGGTTCTGTCCTGCTTGCATTAGCCCATAGTGTGAAGGTTAGGAGGAGCTTAGTAAGGAGAACCCCCCACTTATGGGGAGCCATCGTCCGTGCTAGGTGTCTGTGGTCCTGAATAGCTGCTTTCAGATCAACTGTAAGCAGCTCCTCACTCTATACATGAGCCCAGGAAGCTCATTGGCACCCCAGGATGTAAACTTTGGTAGGATCCTAGTTTGGTTTGGCATTGGGGCCTTAAGAGGATCGGATAGCCACCGTCTGTCTCCCCAGGGAACAGTGACCTCTGGGGAGAGACAGCCCAAGCTCATGGACAGTCCCTTCTCACTATCAAGTAGGCTGAATGCCGGGCGGTCGTGCCTGCATTTTTTCCCCTATATTCAGTGAGTGTCCTTGCCTACAAGACTCCCGGTGTCTAACTCAAAGCGCTGCCATGCTGGGTTAATGGAACTGGATGGTGGATGCTGATTCTGTTTAATGGCTGAAGCATGAGGGCTGGAGAGATGGCTCAGCAGTTAAGAGCACAGACTGCTCTTCCGAAAGTTCTGAGTTCAAATCCCAGCAACCACATGGTGGCTCACAACCATCTGTAATGAGATCAGATGCCTCTTCTGGTGTGTCTGAAGACAGCTACAGTGTTCTTACATAAAGTAAATAAAGCCGGGCAGTGGTAGCGCACGCCTTTAATTCCCAGCACTTGGGAGGCAGGGGCAGGTGGATTTCTGAGTTAGAGGCCAGTCTGGTCTACAGAGTGAGTTCCAGGACAGCCAGGGCTACACAGAGAAACCCTGTCTTGAAAAAACAAAACAAACAAACAAACAAACAATAAATAAATAAAGTAAATAAATAAATCTTTTTAAAAAATGGCTGAAGCACAAAGCAAGGGTTTTTCTCTCTAAGAATGCTCTAGTCAGACAGGACCTAGAAGGGTCTCTGAGTCTGGGTCCTACCCCAGGCCTGATCACTTTTGGCCCCTAGATAGAACTGATAGCAACATCATTCTTCTAGGTGAAGAGGGGAAACTGAGAGAGGTTAGGACATCTGGAGAGTAAGACCAGTACTCCCCTCTCCTCCCTCAGGGGCCTGAGAAGTCTTGGGGTACAGGCCCTCACCACAGTCAGCCCTTTGCTGACACTTGGTGGTACCGAGTGTTCAATCTGAATTCATTTCAGCCCCAAACAATATCATGAACTCTTATCTCTCTTTGTCACAGCTATGCAGGTGAAGGACAGCCCCAAGGTGCTGCAGTGAGGGAGATTGGACCTCTGTGGGTGAGCTGAACCCCTTGTGAGGCCCTTTCCAGAGCTGGTAAAGGTCAGTAGGTTTTGCTTTGCATAGCTGGGGCAGACCTACAAGTTCCTACAAGTGGAACGGAAGCTTCTGGAATCACCCGTGGGAGATTTCCCCTTCTCCTGCCCACTCCATCATGAGCCCCCTGCATGATAATAAGGAAGGGGTCGTGAACTCAATGAGTGGGAACAACAAGGGGGGGTTGGAGGAGAGAGAGGGAGGGTGGAGCTGTAGATACAACATCCATGTTTGAAAGTCTCCGAGCTTTTCATTTTATTTTTATTTTTATTTTATTTTATTTTTTTTGGTTTTTCGAGACAGGGTTTCTCTGTGTAGCCCTGGCTGTCCTGGAACTCACTCTGTAGACCAGGCTGGCCTTGAACTCAGAAATCCACCTGCCTCTGCCTCACAAGTGCTGGGATTAAAGGTGTGCTCCACCACCACCTGGCTTTTAAAAATTTTTAAAGATAGATCTCAATCTGTAGCCTTAGCTGGCCTGGAACTCACAGAGATCCCCTACCTTTGCCTCCTGGATGCTGGGGTTAAAGGTCAGATCTGGCTTTTTTTTAAACAGAAGAAATGTGCCAGCTGCTGCTTTCATGCCGGTCTCCTGCCCAGCCTCAGTAGGTGGCAAGAGACGTGCCTGCATGAATAGACACAAGACCTCCACAGCCACCCTGGGCAGTCACGTAGTTCCCTAAGGCTGGGGACAAGACCTTCCCACCCTGTGGACACTGCTCATTCCTGCCTGAGTCATTTCTGTAGGAGATGTGATTCTGGGTGAGGTTCCTCCCAAGACGGGGAGTTTTTTATGTTCTCCGATGACCCTGGATTAGACCCAGGCATGTGCTCCTGACGCGGTATGCCTCACTTCCTTTCCTGTGCATGAGACTGTGTATGTGTGTGTAAGTGTGTTCCATGAGTAGGGTGGTGGCGGCGGCACACGCCTCTAATACCAGCATTTGGAGGGCAGAGGCAGGGGGATCTCTGGGCTTGAGGTCAGCCTGGTCTGCAGAGGCAGTTCCAGGACAGCTAGAGATACTTAGAGAGACTCTGTCTCAAAACAAAACACAAACAGAAAAGTGCAAGTGTGTTCCCAAGGTCATTGCACCCTAGTATGTGTGAGAGTTGGTGTGAGCATGCTGGAGTATGTGTTTGGGGAGTGTGGGAATTGGTATGTGACAGCGTGAGAGGGCATATATGCAGGAATATGTTTGAATGTGCACCAGTAAGAGTACAGGAGTGTGATAGCTCATCCTGATTGTCAATTTGTCACACCTGGCAAGAAGAATTGCCTCAATCAGGTTGTCCTACGGGCCTGTCAGTGGGGGCATGTTTTTTGATCAATAATTGTTGTGGGAGGTTCAGGCCACTGTGGGTGGCACTATCCCCTAGGCTTGAATCCGAGAGCAAGCTAGTCAGCAGTGTTTCTCCACAGTTTCTGCTTTAGGCTCTTGCCCTGCTGGAGTCCTGTCTTGGCTTCTGTGGTCATTGGGTCTTGCTAACTTGACACAGGCTAGAGTCACCTGGGAAGGAACCTCAGTAGAGGAATTGTCTCCATTGGGACCATCTGTAGATAAGCCTGTGAGGTTTTTTCTTTTTTCTTTCTTCCTTTTTTTTTTTTTTGTTTTTTT
>NW_022196906.1:58540174-58551060 GCF_008632895.1 Mastomys coucha | reverse complement strand
TTTGAACTCATGACCTTCCGAAGAGCAGTCAGTGCTCTTCCCCGCTGAGCCATCTCACCAGCCCCCGAGGTTTTTTTCTTGATTGACAACTGATGCTGGAGGGCCCAGCTCACTGTGGGTAGTACTGGGGTGTATAAGAAGGCAGGCTGAGCAAGCCAGTAAGCAGCATCTGTCCATGGCCTTTGCTCAGTTCCTGCTCTGACTCTCCTTGGTGGTGGACTGAGTCTTGTGACGGCAAGCTGAAGTGAACCCTTTCTTCCTCAGGAGTTGCTTTTGTTTTGTCATGGTGTTTATCACAGCAACAGAAAGCAAACAAGGACAATGTTAGTGTTAGCATGTATGCTTGAGCATGTGTGTGTCAGTGTGCTTGAGTGTGAGGGCACAAGAGGCTCTTTGCATATGAGACAGCATCGGTGCATATGTGTTTTGGGTGTGTGTGAGTGAGTGCATGTGTGAGTTTATACCTAAGTATGTGTTTGAACATGTGTACATATGTCCTTAGGGAGTGTCAGTTTGCTTAAGTGCGTGCTGTGAGTGGGGGTTCAAGTGTGAGGGTGTGTGAATGTTTGTGGGAGTGTATGAAAGCATGAATTAATGTGGATGTGTGAACGTATTAGTGTGTTGTAGTGTATCACAGTGAGGAGATATATCCAGATCTGTTCTCAGCCATATATGCACCACCCCAAGGCTATCCTGGCTATCAGAATGAGTTCTGGCCTGGGCCAATGTCCTTGAGACCCAAAGCCCTTGGTCATCAACTGCTTTATGTATGCATATTATTTTATGGTTTTTTATGATTTTGTTTTTTTAAGTTTTTTTGAGATAGGGTTTCTCTGTGTAGCCCTGGACATCCTGGAACTCACTCTGTAGACCAGGCTGGCCTCGAATTCAGAGATTCACAGGCTTCTGCTTCCCATGTGCACACCGCCCCCACTTCTGCAATTTTATTTTAAAATGTTTATTACAGATATTTATTTGTTTTATTTGTTTATTACATGTTTATTTTTTTCTACATGGTATATATGTAGTCCACAATGCACTGGTGGAGGTCAGAGGTTACCTTACAGGAGTCTGTTCTGGCCTCCTACCACGTGGGATCCAGGGATTGGACTCAGGTAGTCAGTCTTGGTGGCAAGTGTCTTTCCTTGTTGAACCATCTCTCTGGCCCTCATATTAAAATTATTTTTATTTTATTTATCTTTCAGTTTATTTTTATTTACTTTCAAGTTAATTTATTGTGGGGGCAGGATTTTGCTCTGTAGGCCAGGCTGGCCTCCAACATGTGATCCTCCTGCCTCAGCCTCAGGAATGCTGTGTTACTAGTCTGCCCACCACATCCAGATTCAGGATGATTTTTCTGTGGAATACTTGAACCAAATCAGGGCTTTCCAGGTAGAGCAGGGGCCTAGCAGGGACATGGATCCATCTGCAGTTGGTAACCTGGAGCCCATCACAAGCTCTTCAGACTCAGCTTGCCCTGCGTTCAACGGGAAATTGATAGGTAGAGGAATGGTGGAAAGCCTGGACTGATACAGAGAGAGCATCTGTGAACGACTGTGGGCTTGGCTTCCACAGTCTTTTCTCCAGGAGACAGGCCCCACACCTTTCTTCAGCCTAGGATCCCAGCAAATGAGGAGGTAGCTTGACTGTGTTTGAAAATCTCAGGCCCCTGGATGTGTCTAGGGCTGGGGGGTTGAGGGCCACTGGCTGTGTGCCAGCTATGGATCGTGATCAAATGGGCCACTTCCCTGAGTCTGTTTTCACCTGTCAAGTAGGGATATGGTGATTGGTGCAGGCCCGTGATTCTACTGCTGGCACTAGATGCTGATGGTGACTGTCACCATCAGAAACCCTGGGTCAGACCATCATAGAGAGAAGTTACTCAGAGAAGGGCTGAGATTCCAGCCCACGGAGTAGAGGCCAAAAAGGAGGAGGACTAGGCCAGATGCCTTGGTGGCCAGTCTTCTCCCAACTTAACAAGGGTTAGAACAGTGAATGCTTTCATAGCTTCTGCTACATGCAGACCCCAGGCTAGACGCATTGTAGGACCTGACCACAGATAAAATGTTCATCGTCCCTTAAACTTATAGTATAATGAAACGAATCGGAGATCTTGCCATCTCTCTGGAGCCCTGACTTATGAGTACCTTGTACAGACTTTAATATGCAAAAAGTGCTTGGCACAGATAGGCTGAATTTTGCTCAGGATAGTGAGATGTTTTTCCATAAGAGGGGCCATTTATACTGGGCTTTGATGGCTCCTTAGGAGTCCTCTGTCCCTTCTACTTGTCCACCGATCATCCAGGCTGAAGAAGACCATAGGAGGCCAAGGCTCCAGTGACTCATCTCCTCCTGGTGCACCCAGGCCTCAAACGAACTCTGAGGAGTCTCCGGATGTGAAGAGGAAGTGGCCAGGCTACGGAAGGCAGGCTCATTTCCAGTGTGGGGCCAGGCCGCCAGCCCCGGGTCCTGTTTACACAGCAAGGCGGACAGGCCGACAGAACTTGGCGGCAAATGTGCTTTGGCCTTTGAGAACAGAAGGGGCTGGCAGGGCCCAGCCGGGTACAGGGAGGCCTGTGCCAAGGGAAGGTGGAAATCTAAAGAGTGCTTCCTCTCAACCAGGCCGCCCCAGACTTTTGACTCCAGTCTGAGCCATTCCTTCAGGGATTCATGAGCAGCAGGAACTTATAAATAAACCCCACCTCAACCTCTCACCACCCCACCTCGGGGACCTGGGCAGGATGATAATCGAGCAAGTGGTGCTAGCTGCAGGGCCAGGGTCTCTGACTTTCCAGGAGGGTGGGGGTGGAGCTGTGGCTAGTACTTATGGCTCCCACCAGAGGATCTAGGAGCTAGACCACAGCCTTGAGTAGCCTACGCATTCATTCGGTCCACAGAAGAAAACCTGGAAACAGCAGGGCTTTTCTTTCTTGTTTTTACTTATTTTTTCAGTGTGTGTGTGTGTGTGTGTGTGTGTGTGTGTGTGTGTGTGATAGCATTATGTAGCCCAGGCTGGCTTAGCACTCACTATGAAAACCAGGATGACCTTGAACTTCTGATCCTTTCTGTCCAAGCCTCTAGCACGGGTGTGCACTACTACGCTAGTGTGTAGTTCTGTGGATAGAGCCAAGCACACTGCCAACAAGAGAAACATCTCTAGCCCCAGTGTGAAGTTTCCGGAACAGCCAGTGTCAGCTCTTGAGTGGCCACCTAGACTCTGGGCCAAACTCAGCCCTCTGTGTCTCTCCCGCATATCCTCTGAGTGACTGTGTCAAGGGTCCCTCACCATGGGGGGAGATGAAGAGAGGATGCTAAGGGCAAGTCTACTGAAATAAAATCTGCAACACTGCTCCTGGTCACAGGCGGAGCAAGGTGCGCACACGATTCCCCCTGAACCACATGTTCCCTCTTTTGTAACAAAGGAGTTGAGACTCAGAAGGTGTCTTATGGCCCCAGGTCACACAGCAGGTAGGCTGAGACAGCAGGGCTCTGCAATTACTCATCTTGGGTCTGCCTTCCTCCCAGCTTGCTAAGGCCTCAGTGTCCCTATTGTGATGAAGGCAAAGAAATATTTGGGTGGGCTGGGTGTGGTGTCACATGTCTTTAATTCCAGCACTCGAAAGTCAGAGGCAGGCAGATCTCTGTGAGTTCCAGGCCAGCCTGGTCTTCTGTACAAGTTCCAGGTCAGCCTGGGCTGTTACACAAAGAAACCCTGTGTGTGTGTGTGTGTGTGTGTGTGTGTGTGTGTGTGTGTGTGTGTGTGAGTGTGTGTGTGTAAACCCAGAAGTTATTTGGGTGGGACACAGGTGTAAAGATTGTTAGGAAAGATCCATTTTTCTGCTGTGCCCAGAATGGGAACTGACCCAGCAGCTAGAGCCCTTAAATGTTTCTGGACGGCCCAAGACCTAGCACAAGACTCTGTTACAGGTTGGTTGGGCAAGCTCTGGGAAATGTAATTGCAATGACAAGGAGTGGACACCAGGTGGCGACACACAATCCTCTGTGTTTTCTGGAAAGTTGTGTGGTTCTGTGTTTCTTTGAGAGAACTGGCTGTCCTCTGAGCCTAGTGTGGCAGTTAGGTAAACTAAATGTAGGAGGGACAGGCCCAGACAGGAGGCCTGTACTTTGAAGTAGGTCTCTGCCTGGGACAGTGACACAACTGCAGTTCTCTGGGACCTGCCTTCCCATTTGTTGGATACAGGGAGTCCCTTCTCCCTGGCTTTCTCTCTTGAGAAAGTTTGTGAAGCACACGGTGTGGGGCTTAGCTTGCATCCTAACACCAGGTAAGGCTTCAGGTGAGCTGTAGGTCTGTCCTTTGCTTCCAGCTTGACTTGGGGGCAGAAGCACTGTCCTTGAGCCAGAGAGACTCCAATATCCTAACTGTCCCCAGAGGGAGGACCTTGAGATGTAGAAAGCCAGGGATTTACTCTTCTACTCTCACTGGTCCTGAGGACAACTGTCAAAGCTCCTCCCTCTCCACTGCTCAGAGGCCCCACAAAGAAAATTCCTCACTTTAGGGCTACAGAAACTAGAGAAGATGGATCTTGCTGCTGTACTGTTGTGCTATGAAAAGGCCCATGGACCACAGGTGCAGTGGGCACACATAGGCCGCCACTCCCAGGCTCTCCCTCGGAAAAGTCCCTCAGAGCTTGCTTGTCCAGATCCTTCAGCATTGTTTCCAAAGGTTTAACACAATCTTTGGGCACGGTGGTACATGCCTTTGATTCCGGCAATGGGGCACAGGTGGGTGACCCTTGTGAATTCAAGGCCAGCTTGGTCTACAAGGACAGCCAGGGCTACACAGAGAAACCCTGTCTCAAGAACAAAGCAAGACACCCCAAACCAAAATCAAACCAAACCAACCAAACAAACAAAAAAACCCTCAAGAAAAAGGTTTCTGTCTCTGTTAATTAGTTAGCTTCGGAAAACCTTCTCTGAGTCAGGATGTGGGGCAGGGGGGGTAACCAGTAAAAGTACAGAAAAATGGAATTCCAGATACACTGCTCCCAAGAACAGCCTGTACCCTAGAGAGAGGACTTTGCCCCACATCCCAGGCTTATAACATGTAGACAGGGACAAAGCATGCTGGGAACTTGAACCCAGTGCTATTTACATTCAGTTTACATTTGACAGTATTAGAGAGGGTTTTTTCTAGATCACAGGGTAGGGAGAGAACAGGGCTCAGGGAGCTGGTGGGGAGGGCACTCACCTTCAAGTTTGCACTGAGCCAGTGAGGGATGTGGTTGGAGTGGGGGGGAGGATGTGCAGAGAGCAGGGGACTGAGGCTCTCTTCCTGGGATGGAGAGGAATAGGGGCTTCTGTTGTTTGGCAGAAGCCTGGGTGAGGGAAAGCACAGGTGACTAAGTTTCCTGGAGTCAGACCCTTTAACCTAGGGTGTACCTGTGGCCCCAGGACTTCCACAGGGTGGGACTGGCCTGAAGGCCTAGCCTTGCAGGCCCCACCCAAGCGCTTGCTCTGGGTTTGCAGCAAGCCCCTGGGGGGGACCGATGTCATTCAGCCCAATGCTCCCCCCCCCACATTCAGGAACAATGCCTATTTGATTGTGACAAGCCATTATAGCTCCCTAATCTCAGATGGTGGCTGTATAAAAGGCACCACACACAGTAGGTGTACAGGTAGCAGCTGTTGCATTACAAAGGAGTTTAACTTTCTTGGGGGTACTATTCCAGAGGATGCTTAAAAACCAACCAAACAAACAAAAAATGAAAAACCGGGTTGGAGAGATGGCTTAGAGGTTAAGAGCATTGACTGATCTTCCAGAGGTTCTGAGTTCAATTCCCAGCAACCACATGGTGGCTTACAACCATCTGTCATGGGATCTGATGCCCTCTTCTGGTGTGTCTGAAGACAGCAACAGTGTATTTCTATACATAAAGGAAAATCCTTTAGATACTTTAATATTGGGGGAGGGATGGAGGGAAGGTACATGGAAGAGAGTGAGTTTTTATTTGTTATGAAGCCCGGAGTGTGCCCTGAGGGTGGCCAACTGTGAGGGGTGGGGACTGAGGGGAGATGTCGGAAGTCAGGCAGGTACCTAGGGTCAGGCCAATGGAGAGACCTGGCTTTCTGTTGTTAGAGATGTCTGATTTTGCAGTGAGTAGGGGAGGAAAGAGAGGGTCTCCGTGAGGGAATGTCTTCCCTAGCTCTCTGAGTCAGCGTGAGCTTCGGGTTGCCAGGGGAGGCCTCCCTCAGCCCTATTCTCCCCAACCCTCCTGCCTCCCTAGCAGTTTGGCAGCCGACTGGATGTTCTGTGCGGGAATTTAAAGAATCCGACCAAGCAGAATGCTAATCCCACCCGGAGAGATTGCCCTGAGCCTCGGCTGCTGGCTGGCGGGAAAAGCCCCCTTGTGTGGCTGCGGGAGAGAAAAGGGATCCGTCTGCCCTGGCGGGCTGTGCGACCAGGGGACCAGGTCAAGTTCCTGGACCTCCCGGAGTCCCGAGCCCGCCCTCCCGTGCAAACTGGAGCACCTCAGTACCCCAGATCCCGTGCAGAGCCAGGCTCGGGGCTCCGAGGGTGAGCGACCTGGCACTCGGGGACCCGGCGTTGGGAGACTTTGGGTCCCGGTCCCCGCCCTGCTGTGCCCTCAGCCGTCACCCCTGTGGCCCCGGCGTCTCGCAGTCTCGGGCGCCGGAGCGCTGGGCGTTATCTGCGCTCTGGGCCGGGCCGGGCCCTTCCCTCCCAGGGCTGCCGCGCCGCTCCCGCCTTATCGGACGCCGCGCTGGCGAGGGCTGAGCCTACCTCCCCCGGGACTCGCGACTCCCAGTGGTTCTTCCCCCTGATCCCCCTCCTCCCCTTGGCCCCTTCCCGAAGCTATCCCTCATCCTCCTCTCCCCTTCTCCCCCTCCTCCTCCTCTTCCTCCTTGGGCTTCCCCCCTGAAATGCCCCCTCCTCAGGTACTCCCTTCATGGCCAGGTTGAGTAAGAGGCTGGGCATTAGAAAAGGATTTTGTTTTTCAGATTTCACTCTTCCTCAAAACAGACAAGCCTAACTACGGTTTAACTCATTTAGTCACATTTTAAATGATTTCACAAGAGAGGAAAATTCTGCAAAATAAAGTGAAACTCTAAAACCCCCTAAACTCAGCATCCACCAGGGCTTGGGGAGCCCCAGCCACTGGCCGGGTCCCAGCAGAAGCCTGGATGGTTTGGCGGCCACAGGCTTCTCTGCACAGCTGAGTGTGCAGCGATGGCAGGATCTCAGAGCACCCTTGGTAATAACGAATTGGCGATATGGATGGAAAGCCATAAAAGTAGTCATCCACCTCGCTCAGTGACCCCGCTCTGGGAATGTGTCCCAAGGAAACAGTCGAACAGCTCTGGCTCTTTCCATGTGTTAATCAAAGGGCCAGTGAGCCACACTTCCTCAGGGCTGGGAAGTGGATCTGAACCCACCAGTCACCTACAAACATCTCTGCTCCCTATCTTAAGGGGGAGAGTCCTGCATTCCGTGGTAGTAAGAGCTGGGGGAGACAGCCCACAGAAGTTTCTAGTGCCCAATGGCAGGCAGAAGAAGTTAAGCCACATGTATTTGCTCTTGTTTTTTTCAGAAATGAGAGTATGGAATAGTCCAAGCCACATTTGTGAAGTCAGTTCTCCATATCCAGGCTCCCACATCTAAGGAGCCAACTGACCTCAGACCAAAATATTTCTAAAATATCTGTTCTGAACGCAAGCAAACTCTTGTCATTCCCTAAGTGATCTAGATTCACCATTTCCCCAACACTTGCACTGAGCTACGCATTACAACCAACGGAGAGGTCATGAAAGCCTAAGGAACGGAGCACACAGGTTGTATGCAAATGTTAAGCATTTTGGAGACAGGCCTTAGCTTCCTTGACTTTTGTAAGGTTCTGGACCCAATCCCAGACATTCCCAGGGAAGACCAGAGAGAGTGAACATGCTGGTTAAGAGTTTGGGAGTTTAGGGAACTGCAGACCTGGCTCAGCCTTTTTGCTCTTGCATAGGACCCCAGTTCAGTTCCCCGAATGCACAGGTGGCTCACAACCGCCTGGAACTTAAGTTCCAGGGAATCCAATCCCCTTTTCTGGCTTCTGAGTACACTGCACTTGTGCACAAACTTACATTCAAGACACATAACTAAAAATAATAAAAATAACATCCAAAAATATGTTTAGGAGTTTTGGGGTGTGGAGAGATGGCTCAATGGTTAAGAGTGTTTGTTGACCAAACATGAAGACCAGACTGGTTTAGATCTCAGTTCCCACACAAAAAGCTCAGGAATAAACTGGGTATTCCACATGAATATTGTTACCCTTGCTCCAAGGTAGACAGAGACAGAAGGATTGCTGGGGCTTGCTGGCTTCCAGCCTAGCCAAGAAAACGAAGCCCTGGTTTCATGGAAACTTAGACTTAGAGGAATAGTCAGAGCCCTTTCTAGCCTCTGCATGCACAGGTGCACCCACCTGCACACACACACAGGTGCACATAGTCTCTCACACAGGTGCACCCACCTACACACACACACAGGTGCACATAGTCTCTCACACAGGTGCACCCACCTGCACACACACACAGGTGCACATAGTCTCTCACACAGGTGCACCCACCTGTATACATACAGGTGTACATAGTCTCTCACACAGGTGCACCCACCTGCACACACACAGGTGCACATATACTCTTTTTTTACACAGAGATACATACTAATACAAATCAATCAATTTTTAAAAATTAAATTATATTTATGCCAAGTGGTAGCTCAGGACTTTAATCCTAGCACTCTGGAAGTTGAGAGAAGCTTGAGGTTTGTTAACATAGTGAGCTCCAGGACAGCCACGGCTATATAAAAGACCCTGTCTAAATAAAATAAAGACTAAGGCTGAGCGTGTGGCACTTGCCTTTAATTTTAGTACTCAAGAGGCAGAGGCAAGCAGATCTCTCAGCTTGAGGCTAGCCTGATCTAAAATTCAGGAAAGCCAGAGCTACATAGGAAAAAATGCTGTCTTAGAAAACAAAGCAAGGGCTGGAGAGATGACTCAGCAGTTAAGAGCACTGACTAATCTTTCAGAGATCCTGAGTTCAATTCCCAGGAACCACATGGTGGCTCACAACCATCCGTAATGGGATCTGATGCCCTCTTCTGGTGTGTCTGAAGACAGCTATAATACAGTTGTATACATAAAATAAATAAATAATTCTTTTTTTAAAAAAAAGCAAAAATTAAATTCTAAATTGTGTTTACTGTGTGTGTGTGTGTGTGTGTATGTTCATGAAAGCACATGTATACCATGACACATATGTGGAGGTCAGAGGACAATTCCAGAGAGTTGATTTTCTCCTACCATGTGGATTCTAGGTTTGAATCTCAGGTCCCAGGATTGGCAGTTAGTGTCTTTACGTGCTAAGTCATCTCATTGGCTCCTCTTATTTATTTGTTTGTTTGTTTGTTTATGTATATGAGTACACACTGTAGCTGTACAGATAGTTGTGAGCCTTCATCTGGTTGGGGGAATTGACTTTTAGGACTTCTATTTGCTCCGATCGGCCTCGTTTGTTCTGGCCCAAAGATTCACTTATTATAAATAAGTACACTGTAGCTGTCTTCAGACTCACCAGAAGAGGGCATCAGATCTCACTATGGATGGTTGTGAGCCACCATGTGGTTGCTGGAATTTGAACTCAGGACCTTTGGAAGAGCAGTTGGTGTTCTTGCCCACTGAGCCATCTCACCAGCCCCTCATTGACTTCTGTAAAGAAATAAATCTAAGGAAGAGTTTACGAGTTTTGAGTCTTTCTAGTTTGGGTTGAGACAAACTTTACCTACCTTTACCACTGATTTCCCAACTTGATGGGATGTACTTCTCCATAAAGAACAACGGGCCCCAGGTGTGGTGGTGCACGCCTTTGATCTCAGTGCTGAGATGCAAGAGATGGTCAGGGTCTGAGTTTCAGGCCAGAGTAGTCTACACAGTGAGAGCCTGGGGGAAGGGAGGGAGACAGAGATAGAGAGACAGGGTCTAGACAGACGGATGACTATGGGGGTACTGAGTTCAAATCCCCAGAAATCACAGAAAGCTGGACACACACAGTGATAATATCATAAATCCATAATCCCAAAATGGGAGGTGGGGTGGGAAGGGACAGAGACAAAATTCCCAAACCCAGCGGGTCAGACTGCCTCGCATAGGCAGAGGTAAAGAAAAGTCTGTCCAACAGGGTGAGAGGCAAGAACCGATATCTGAGGTTGTTCTCTGATTTCCACATAGACACATCCTGTTTCGAGTGTGTGTGTGCACATACTAAATGTAAAAAGAAGGGAACAGCTAGAGATCTTTCTGGGTTGTTAACTCTGATTTTCCTCCAGTTCACAGGTAAGAACTCAGTGGTCAGGGCTATGAAACCCTTCCTTGCTTCAGGAAGAATCCTGCAGTTAGTTCTGGCTTGGTCTGTTAAACTGGTGGCAGAAGAACGTCCCGTCTCAGTCCTCATTCCTCTATAAAGCCGGCCTGTCCAGCAGTGTAGCAGTTTGGGGTAAACATGGGTTTAATACATTTGTTCTCACACAACTAAAGAAGAGAAGCAGCTGCGCACCAATGGTCTCCTGATGGGCCAGTCTTTGAGACAGGGCAGCCTAGATTGATGACCCAGTGGAAGGAGGTCAGGGGTGGGGGTGGGGCTGCTGAGGCTAGCCCAGGATTAGGTGTGCTGAGGGTCTGAAGGGGACACACCTTCGACCTGCACCTTTTACTTTGAAATGACAAGACTATGGGAGACACGAGTGCTGGTGTCCTCTGGTCTCAGAAAGGACTGGGCATAGTAGGGGAGATGGCATTGGAGGGTGGGTGGCTTCCACTCTACTCTGTGTTGCTGGGAGGGGGTGAGGTTCTCTCAATACACCCCCCCCC
>NW_022196906.1:58520367-58540164 GCF_008632895.1 Mastomys coucha | reverse complement strand
CCCCCCCCAAGTTGGCTCACCTCTGTGCTGACCAGATGGCCTGGCTGTCATCTTTTCCCTCTCCTGCTTTATCCCCTCTCCCTCTTTGCTCTCTGTCCTCTCTTCTTTCTCCTTCCTTCCTCACCTTCCTGCCTTCTTTCATACCTTTCCCTCCTCCCATCCATCCCTCCCTCCCTCCCTCCCTCCCACCCCACCTTAACTTTTTCTATTTCTCTCCTCCTCACCCCTCCCCTCTTCCCTACTCCTTTTACCCCTTCCTTCTTCCTGTCCACCTCTCCTGCTTCTTCCCTCTTTGCAGTTTCCTGTGTGCAGATGCACACAGTGTGGCCACCCCTTGGGTTTCTGGGGCAGAAAAACTCCAGGAAGCACTTGAGTTTACCAGGATGCCAGAGAGCATCAATGACAGAACAGCCTGAAAATTGAACATCATCAGCTACACTTGACATGGGGTCACCTGTCTTAAGCATTTGATATGTATTAATTCACTGAACCACCCACAACCCCCAGCCTATAAGGTCGATGCTTATCCTACTCTAACAGTGAGGAAAAAGTGAGGCACAGAGAGGTCAAACAACCTCTCAGAGGACACACATCCAGAATGTGGTAGAACTGAGTCAGCCCTTTCGAAGGAGAGGGCCACGTGGGCAGTCGGGTTCATTTTGCTTTGTTTCTAACACAGGGTGTTGTTTTGTTTCTAACACAGGGTGTTGTTTTGTTTTGTGGCCCCCTTAATCTTCTCTAAGCTCTGCCTGTCCCTGCCAATCACAGGGACAGCTTAGTCTCAAAGAACTGGGACTCAGGGTGAAGAAGCTATTCCGGGGAGCCCTGTGCCCTTTGGTGCTCAGGGTGGTAGTGGGGTGTCTACCAGGGCCTGGCAGGACCTCCTCGCAGCCTGTAGACTGGGGAACTTCAAGGCTTCCTACTACTTCCACCTCTGCAGGAGCTAGTGCAGGCTAGCATAGGCTATTCACAGGGAGTCCACACTAAGTGTTTGAGTAAAACCATAGGGAGCCAGTTACACCCGCACAGCTGTATGACCTCAGTCAAGTGTCTTTACCTCCTGGAGTCTCTTTCTGCTTCATCTGCTTCAGGGGCAAAGGTAGAATGACTTTACAGGGCACACTATAGTATCCCGTCAACCCAGTGCCAGGCACACAGAATTGCTAAAGAAGATCACAGTCTTGGGAGTCAACACTGTTATGGAGCCTAGAGGTGCCAGGCACGAGTTCGGGGCTGAGTAGACTGGGATAGGTAAGACAGACCCCTCTCCCTCTCTGGGACCTCAGCGGTAGAGGGTACTGTCTTAGCTTTTCTGTTGGCTGTCCTGGGGCATGGAATTAGTGTTGTTCCCAAACTGGTAATGGCTTTAGCAAGCTGAGAGGAGTCTGTGGCCCCACTGTATCATAAGAGTACAGGAATTAAGTAAACTATCCCAGAAAGGCTTGGTGGAGAAGCTCAGGGTTGTATAGGACAGAAGGCAGGGGAAGACTGAACCCTGACATTGGAAGTCAGAGCTGAAGGGTGGCAGTGAGGGAGGGCCAGAGACCACGAGAAATATTGCATGGGGACTGGGCATGTGTGGGGATGGCTTCAGACATGTTCCAGGAGGAGACTGTGTGGGACCAATGTGGCAGGGACACACACACACACACACACACACACACACACACACATGGTTTGGTTGTTTGTTCACTGACCGCCTCTCTCAGCAGAGCCTGTCTCTGGGGTGTACTTGGGAGTGGGCTGGGACAGAAACCACAAGGAGTGTTTTAATGGGAGCGGATGCAATACCCACAGCACACGGTAAGATAGCCTCAAGCCACCGTCTCACAGGCCATCCTCCCCCATGCCAGCTCCTTCCAGTGGGCCTCACACAGGGGCTGAAGGACTGTTCCAGCCCCAGGGGCACCAAGCTGGCCTAGGAAGGGGAAGAGGCCACAGCCACACTGTCTGCCGCCAGGGCTGAGCTCCGGCCTCCCCCAGTCCCCCCGGCAGACAGAACTAAACAGCCTGGCTTATCAGCTGTCGCCACTGTGTCCCACCCAGCTGAGCTGGGCTCTGGCTGCTGGGAAAGTGGCCCCCTGCCCTTTGCCAGGTACAACACAGCCCAGGGCGGGGCCTGGTGATGCCGCTTTCTCAGGGGTCAGGCCTGGGGGAGGGGACTTAGAGGGGAGAATGCCACAGATTCTCTGTAGGGTTCTAGAGAGCTCTTCTTGGGTATTAGTTTAAAATGGTGCAAGCAGCCTGAGAGAACGTTCTGCTTATGAAACAGACCTGTTGGGGCTGGGTACATGGCTCAGCTGGTACAGTGACTGCCCATCACGTACAAAGGCCTGGGTTCTATTCTCTGCACAGTTTAACCTGGGTGTGGTTGTGCGTGCCTAGTAGCTCCAGTACTTAGAGGCAGGAGGATGAGGAGTTTTAAGTCATATGGGCCACATGGTGAGTTGAAGTTAGCTTGGGCTACATGAGACTCTTCTACAAATCAAATCAAACTGAATCAAATCAAACTAGACCAGTTGGGCAGGGTTGTACCATATATGTGAATGTGTCATTCAGGCCTGTGGCGCCATCGGTGGATGTGTGCACTGTCCCCCAACTCTAATTCTTGAGATGAACAAACCAGGGACCCAGTGACACCTTCCCACCCATCCCCATCATCTCCATAGCACCTACTGCTGGGAACCTGAGGCCAGAGGAGGAATTTTGCAAAGGGCATCATCATACAACCTCCCTGGGCTTCAGTGTCTTCCTCTGATCAGTGGGCCTGGCTCCCCTTCAGGATGCTTGTGTGTCTCTGTGAAAGAGTGTGGGGGCAGGGTGTTTCTCATCTTCCCTAGATCTCAAGGGACCCAGCTAGGGGGCAGGGGTTGCCCCTTAACTGCTGCTTTAGTCACATAAAATCTTTCAATCTAGTAGGCCTGGCCTGCCACCACCTACCCTAGCAATCTGTGTGAGAACCAGGCCTCTCCTCTTTCAGACAGAGCTGTATAGGCCCAGCCAGTCAACTCCAACTTCTCTGGTTCTACTGTGAAGCTCTAATGACTGTGAAGCTCTGTCCTTCTGAGCCTCAGTTTCCCTTTCTGTAAGCTGGAGGTAATGGTTGGATCTTTCTACAGTAGAACCTTAGATGATGATGAGGGTGCCTCGAGACAAGCCTTTCTCACAGACTGAGCTGCTGCAGCAAGCTCCAAGTGGTATCCTTTCTCTTCTTCCAGCCCCATCGTAACTCAGAGGCGCTGACTGCCCCCTTCCAGAGGCCATCCTCCTGAGGGCGCACTAGGACACCCGAGGGCATGTGGGCTATATGCTGCTGGAGGGGTTGATGGAAGTGGATGTAAAAAGAGTGGGTGGGGGGAGGTTGTGGGTGAGTGAGTGAGACTCTTCACATTCGGTCTTCCCTATGAGGAATGGAAGTGCTCTGGAAATTTATGAGCCAGGAAGGCCTGGTCATTCTCAGTGGGACACTTGCCACACATGTCCAGGATATGACATTTAGTTGGCTTGACTTATCACTTTGAAGTATTCAGACATATGGTAAGTGGATCCTAAGCCGGTCAGTGGTGGGGCAAGCTTCTAATCCCAGCACTTGGGAGGCAGAGGCAGGTGAATCTCAGCCTGGTCTACAGAGTGAGTTTCAGGACAGCCAGGGCTACACAGAGAAACACTGTCTCAGGAGAAAGAAAAGAAATTGTGTCCCGGGCCCTGCCATTGTGAGGGCTGGCCTGGATGTTCCAGTTGAGGAAGCAGTTAGGGAAGAGGACACTTAAGACAACAGGTGGTGAGGGCAGAAGGGGTCCAAATGCTCAGTGCCATCCCTGAGAGATGAAGTCAAGGCTAAGTGGCACTCAAGTGGCATGTGGCAGCCTTCCTGGGTCTGGACTTGATTTTGGGGTCTCTGCTAGGTCAGCACATGTCACAAATAGGATGATTCTGCCTGTCCTAGCTCCTCTGTGTCCTAGGTCATTGAGAAAGGCCTCCCTGAGGAGAAAACCTGTCACATGGAGGCTGCTCATATTTTTAAAAAGACAAGAAAAGAAAAGGAAAAAATGAAAAAGATGGGGCTGGAGAGATGGCTCAGTGGTTAAGAGCAATGCCAGCTCTTCCAAAGGACCTGAGTTCAAATCCCAGCAACCACATGGTGGCTCACAATCATCAGTACAGCTATAGTGTACTCATATACATAAAATAAATACATAAAAAAATAAAAAAGATAGGAAAAAGATGAAAAGAAAAGAAACTTGGGGGTTGGAGGTGTAGTCTGGTGGGTAGAGAAGGGCTCACCTAACACACAGAAACCCCAGCACCACAGGAGCCAGGCATGATGGTGAATGCCTGCAGTTCCAGCACTTGGGAGTGGAGGCAAGAGGATCAGAGTTCAAGGAGCCTTGGACACATACAACTCAGTGAAGAAATGGGGTTAGGAGCAGGGAGTGGTGCTCCCACAGAGCACTCCTGCCCTGCATTGCCTGGCTCAATTAGGCCCAGGAAACAAGATCTAGAATGGTCAGTGTGTACCTGTTTTATTGGTGTGTTTGTGTGTGTGTGTGTGTGTCTGTGTCTGTATATATTTGTGTATGTGTGTTATGTGTGTTTCTGTACATGTGTGTACAAGTGTGTTTATGTGTGTATGTGTGTGTCTGAATATGTGTGTGTCTGAGTATGTGTATATCTGTGTGTATGTGTGTATGAATATGTGTGTCTGTGTGTATGTGTGTATGTGTATATGTGTGTGTATGAGTGTGTATGAGTGTGTATATGTGTGTATTTGAGTATGTGTGTGTATGTGAATGTACATGTGTATGTGTGTGTGTTTGTGTCTATGTATTTGTGCATGTATGTGTATGAGTATATGTGTATATTTGTGTTTCTGTATGTGTGTTATGAGTATGTGTGTATCTCGTGTGTGTGTATATGTGAATGTACATGTGTGTGTGTGTGTTTGTGTCTATGTATTTGTGCATGTATGTGTATGAGTGTATGTACATATTTGTATTTCTGTATGTGTGTGTGTGTGTATCTCGTGTGTGTGTATATGTGAATGTACATGTGTGTGTGTGTTTGTGTCTATGTATTTGTGCATGTATGTGTATGAGTGTATGTACATATTTGTATTTCTGTATGTGTGTGTGTGTTTGTGTCTATGTATTTGTGTATGTATGTGTATGAGTGTATGTGTATGAGTGTATGTACATATTTGTATTTCTGTATGTGTGTGTGTGTGTAGTGTCACTGCTAGGACTCCTGTGTCCCTGTGTATGCTTCCCTGTAGCTATGACTTATAACTGTTCTGCTTGCTCGTCTGTCTGCTTCCTTGCCATCCGTCAAGCCTCCTGCCTCCTCCAGTGAGCCTTTTTGACTTCTGGCACAAAGCCTTGTCCCCTGTGCAGTTCACAGATGACAGTATGAGACAGTACTTGCTGGGTGCTAGGTACAACCTATCTCTTCTTTTACAGATTTGGAACCCAAGGCTTTAAAACAGAAAAGCCAAGGTCACCAGACACACCCGTGGTGATGCACAGAGTCCAGGCTACCTGCTTCGGGCTGTCCCTCATGGCACCTCCTAGGTGGCCGGCTGTGTCAAGATGGAGCTGAGGAGCTCCTTCCTAGGCACCGCTGTCAGAAGCTCACAGGGATGGGTGAGGAACACAAGCTCTGTACTTTCAGGGAGGGGTACACAGCCGCAGAAGCAGCAGAAGGGCTTTATGGTCCAAACTGGTGGTGGGAATGACAAGGAAAGTTTTCCCATAAAGCAAGGTGTCTGACCATGGCAGAGTGCACCTGCTGCCTAGTAAGGGCTCTTCTCGGGATAGGCCAAGGAAGCCCACCTATTTACTTGGCGCATGCACTGTGGATACCAATCTAGGTGTTCTAAACTTGGTTATTGTTTTTTAAAAAGAGGGGGAGAGGTTAGGGGTTAAAGAGGATGTTCACAGACTGACAGATACGATTGTGCCTCAGTGGCTAGGACCTAAAAGAGCCATCAGAATCTGAAAGCTTTTCAGTCTCACTAAGGAAAGAAGGTGATGGCCACCAACATGCTATCAGAAAGTCTTAAACTAAGAAGGTGAGACGCCCAGGACCAAAGTACCCAGATTCAGCTTTCTGTTACTCCAAGTGTCCTGCAACATAAAAGCCAATGTTATGCTCTGAAGAAACAACACACTGAGAAAAACAAGGAGGAGGCTGCGGAATACACTAAACTTTTGGCCAAGAGACTGAAGGGAGCCAAAGAAAACCACCAGGAACAGACTGCCAAGAGGCGCAGGCCGCCCTCACTGAGAGCATCTCCTTCCAGGAAAGAGTAAATATTCAGGAGTAACAAATAATAATCAAGGCTTGAAAAACATTTTCTGCATTTAGCCTCTCACGGGCACTCTCTCATTCTGGATAGGGAAGTACCCTTGGGTCCTTCCAGGAAGTCGTAGACAGTTTACATGGTTTCCCATTCTGGATCTGTGTCCTCTGCCCCGCCCTGGGGATATTGAGGGACCTTAGTTCCTCCTGCCCCTCTGCAAACTGGGCTATGCTTGTGTGCCCTGCGCCTATCCCACAAGTCTGTTGGATAACCAGTGAGGATGAGTGAGGGTCCCCAAGCATGAGACACCCCAGATGCCAGTAGTATACAAAGGTGATCTTGCACAAAAGTGGGGTCCCCTGCAGGTAGACAGCTCTGTGTGCAGAGGAAGCTGTGTGAGGACTAGCCTAGGGAGACACATAACCTGCAAGGTATAGGCAGGAGAGCTGAGCCCTGCCAAATTCAACGAAGAAAAGCGGCTTCCTTCTCCTCTTGTGTTTCCAGGCAATGGCACTGCTTTACCCAGCCTGAAGCTGCCAGGCCCAGTCTTTCTCCTAGGGTCCCATCCCTTCGCCACTTGCATTTTGTAGGCTGGTCCTAAACTGGGACATGAGCCCTTCCCACCCTTTAGAGGGAAGCTTTGTGTGGTTTGAGAAGGGAAAGCACATTTTCAGCCAGTAGGCAGAACCGACATGACTGGCATTCCTGGCAGGCCTCGCTTGGGAGCCTGACGCTGTTCTAGCTCTCAGTAGGGCAGCACTGTAGAAATGTGCTTCTAATTACAGTGTGGATATGACCAGCTAGATCCCTGTGGAGGGCATGTAAACCAGTTCCGGCCACAGTGGTGGTGATGACGCTGGCCAGATGCTGAGGGATGTGAAGGAAAGGCTGGGCAAGGCCTTCTTCCGAGGACTGAAGTACAGACACAATGTGTGCAGGCTCTGAGAGAAGTGGACTCCAGACACTTCCAGGCCTACAAGTCAGGCTCCCGGCTGGCAACTCTCTGGCTCCTGACCTTGGACGAGCCACTAACTTCTAGGCCTCAGCCTCTCAGCCTCTCTGTCCCTCAGAAGAGATTACATGTGGCCATTTGGGGTGGAAGTTATATAATAAAGTGGTGGTGCATGCCTTTAATCCTAGCACTTGGGAGGCAGAGACAGGTGGATTTCTGAGTCAGAGGCCAGCCTGGTCTACAGAGTGAATTCCAGGACAGCCAGGGCTACACAGAGAAACCCTGTCTGGAAAAACAAAAAAAACAAAAAACAAACAAACAATACAAAAGTATTCATTACTATTAATTCTATAATTTTGAAAGAACATTGTATTTTAAGGTAAGATACTACCCATTATCTCAGTCTTATTTTAATCTAGCGGACCGAGGCTGGGGTGGAGTGGCTGTGTGTTTACCTAGCATAGACGATGCTCTAAATTCAGTTCCCAGCAACCCCAACCCCCACACCATCAGTCACCAATCCATAGGACATAGAGTTTTTTTTAGCGCCACTAATGACCCTTTTGCTACTTGTCAATGAGTTAGTGGTGGGGTTTAAGACCCAAGAGTCTGATCTGAACATCTGATCTTAGAGTGCCTCAGATTACTGGGCTCAGGCTGATCCCCACTTTACCAGCCTGCGAACGGCTCCCTCTCTAAACCAGGGTAGCATGGACATTGGCCAGGTGATGTCAGAAGGTGGCTCTGCCCCTCAGCTCCCACTCTCCAAGCCTTGGTCTGGAGGAATGACCATCTAGCCATGTCCCAGAAGCTAGCTTCAATAGGGAAAACTAAGTCCCTAGGATGTGCGTCCTATCGGTTCCAGCCTGGCTTTGACCTGCCAATGGTTTCTAAAATGAATCCACTAGGAGTAGAAATGATTTTATATGCATTTAAGAAATGTATGTGGGAATGTAAATGGGGAACTTCAGACCCAGCTGCTCAGAGTTATCACATTCAAGGCTCTGGAAATCCTCCTTCAGGTCCTGGCCCTGTGTGCAGAGAGCATGGGTACTGAGTGTCGGGACACTTGCTGAATTCAGCCTCTTGAAGCTGCTGGAGAGGGGACAAATGGAGCCAGCCTGACTGCATGGCACAGCTGCCATGAGGCTGACTATGGGCCACTGTACTTAGTGTGTCTAATCTGGTGTGCCTGGTGAAGGCTGGTTGTGGAGACAGGGACAAGGGTCTCTCAGAGACCCTGGACCATTCTCCAGGATACTGATGCCAGCTTGTCTGTGGTCAAGTCCCAGCACAACCTCTTTCCAGTCACTAACCCGGGAGTCTGTCTCTTGATCAATCTGGGCCCCACTTTCTGCATTTGCTAGTCATTGATAATAACAGTGTCCCCAGTAGGGTTGCCTGAAGTTTGAATGCGTGCACATGCGTGGGTGCGTGTGCAGTGGTGGTAGTGGGGGGCAGAATACAATGTCAGAGTGTTTCCTCTATCCCTCTGCACCTTATCGGTTTTTAGAAAAGGTCTGTCACAGAACTTGAAGCTCACTATTTCAGCTATAACTGGCTGGTCAGCAAGCTCCCAAGACTCGCCTATCATCCTCTCCACCCCAGTACTAGCACTGGGGTCGCATCCCCAGCCTTGATGTGGATTCTGGGATCCAAACTCAGGTCTGTATGCTTGCAGGACAAGCGCTTTGTAGACTGGGTCATAGCTCTGTCTCCCCAGCCTTAACTTATTGAAGAGAGGGTCTCAGGTGTCCCACTTGATCTGTAACTGAGAATGACCTTGGACCTGCGCCACAATACCTGTTTTATGTGGCACAGGGGATTGAATCCAGAGCTTCATGTATGCTGGGCAAGTTCTCTACTGAGTCACCTTCCCAGCCCTTAAGCATGGAAAGTAAAATGTCACTTGGCACTCAAGGGGAGTGGTTCCAAGCATGGCTGTCATGATATTCTGTGACTGCGTGGCTATAGCTCATGTTCCGTTTGAGGAAGCTGGGGCTTGAAAATGCCCTTGTGCCAGCCCCCTGAAATGCTCCCACTTTGGAATTCCCTTGCCATTCAGACCTACCCTTAGCCAGGTTTGGAGAGCAGCAGTCACATGGGCTATTTGAGGACATGGGGTTAAGAGAGGGTAGCCCTTTTGGCCTACTTAAGCCTGCTGTTCTTGGCTACCTATGTTGTCCACATCCCCCGACCCCCCTTCCCCCGCCCCCGCCAGACCAGAAGCAAGCAGGAGAATCTATTGATGCCCAGGGGGAGCTCTTCAGGGTTTTCTCTACAGACCTCCCATCTCACATAGAACAAGCCCAGGCCTGGGGTAGTGTGAGCAGCAGGCAAACCAGGGGCTCTTTTCCAGACAAAGCGCTGACATTCTGGAAAGCAGGCAGGCCCTATCCCAGCTGCCATGGAAACCACCTGAACAGTCTGGGGCCATTTCCTTCAAGATTTTTTTCTGTGTGTGCATATCAAAACATCTACATGTCTCTGTGTATTGAATATTCCACATATCATTTGATGAAAGGTTCTCTTTTTGCACATTCTAATATTTAAATAGCATCCTTTCTGAGTTTTAAACCCTAGCATTTTTTTTTAAGATTTATTTATTTTTATTTTTTGAACATGGGTGTTTTGCCTTCATGTATGTGGGCCACGTGTGTACCTGGTGTCCAGGGAAGCCAGAAGGGCTCTCTTGGAACTGGAATTACAGATTGTTATAAGCCTCTATATGGGCGCTAGGAATTGAACCCAGGTCCTCTGCAAGAACAACAAATGTTTTTGATCACTGAGCCATCGCCCCAGCTTCTCCCACACCCTACAGCATTCTTTCTCATGACTGCGGTCTGTCCTGTGATGGAGACACTGTGTCTTTGTGAACCATTCACTGAAGCTCCTGCTGTCTGACAGACACAGAGGAGGGTACCCTCTGAGTTCCCCACCTCCAGCCCCAGCCCCAGAAAAACCTGGAAGCAGAGGAGGAGCTCAGAGGCATTCATGCCATGAGGCCCACTCCTTGACAACTTTCTGTAGTGAGAGAATATGGGGCTGATGGGAAAAGCCTGATCCTCATGAGTAGCAGCTGTTCCTGCTCCTCCCAGCATACTTCTTAGCCTGCTCTGTGATCCTGCCAGCCCGGGGTGGTCTAGAAGTCCACACTTACTTTCTTTCCTTCTTTCTTTCTCTCTTTCTTTCTTTCTTTCTTTCTTTCTTTCTTTCTTTCTTTCTTTCTTCCTTTCTTTTAATGAAAGATTTATTTATTCATTTAATGTATATGAGTACACTGTAGCTGTCTTCAGACACACCGGCAGAGGGCATCGGATTCCATTACAGATGGTTGTGAGCCACCACGTGGTTGCTGGGAATTGAATTCAGGACTTCTGGAAGAGCAATCAGTGCTCTTAACCGAGCCATCTTTCCAGCCGGAAGTCCACACTTTCAACAGTGAGGACAAGAAAGGGCCTTGAAGGGATCAGGAAGAAGAAAGGGGAAGGTGGTTACTGGCCTCAGAGTCAAGAGTCCTGGCTCACCTGTCTAATGACAGGTGGGAGCACTGAGGCCCAGGGGACTTCTTCACAAAGTTTCCAGTAGCAGACTGGTTGACCAGCTTAGGTCCTCTTTGTGGAAAGTGGGAAGTTGAGCGGTCTCTGGAGCCAGAAGGGGGAAGCCTGGCACCTCCTCAGATACTCACTGTCGGGTCTCCAGCCGCAACAAGCCACTCACCTCTTGTTTTGCTTCAGTTTCTCCTTCCCCAAAATGGTTATAAAGGCTGTTTTGGAGCTGATTGGCAGAGTGTTTGCCAAGCATGCTTGAAGCCCAGGTGGTAGGCTCATCCTGTAATCCCACCAGTTAAAAATTGGAGGGAGGAAGATCATAAGTTCAAGGTCATTCTTCCCTACGTATGGAGTTTAAGGCCAGTTAGTCCCTACATATGGACCAGCTTGGGACTTGAGAAAAAAATTTTTTTTTTAATGAGATAGAGAGGCATTGAATTGTGAGACTGGGAGTTCTGGCTAAAAGCACCAAAGCTGATTAGGACCCCGTGGGTCACAGTAGCCATCCTGTCTGTTAGATTCACAGCCTTGATCATCAGGGGAGCCTTTTTTTTTTTTTTCCCGAGACAGGGTTTCTCGGTGTAGCCCTGACTGTCCTGGAACTCACTCTGTAGATCAGGTTGACCTCAAACTCAGAAATCCGCCTGCCTCTGCCTCACAAGTGCTGGGGTTAAAGGCGTGCGCCACAACTGCCTGGCCAGGGGAGCCATTTTTAACCACATTTTTTTTTCTTTCTAATTTATTATTGTTGTGATGTACTTGATGTATGTGTTAGGGGAATGTATGCGTGTAGAGGTCAGATGGCGATTTGGTGGAGTTAGTTTTCACCTTCCACCCTTACATGTGTTCCTGGGATCGAACTCAGGTCTCCAGGCTTGCTCAGCAAGCACCTTTACCTGATGAGCCATCTTGCTGACCCTCTTAGCCACATTTCTGAAGGGGAAACAGAAACAATCACTTGCCCACTTTCTGGCCTCAGGCTGTCAGGCACTGGAGTCTGGATCTTTGTTGCCCTGCGCAGTACCCGTCAGCAGAGGCAAGGCCTTTAGGCTGTCTAGGTGGGCCCAGGCTTTCTGACACCTGCACTCCAGGGCAGGGGAGAGGGGGACCTGGGAAGGCCCCTTAGAGCAGAATCGCCTCCCCTAGTTCTTCTGGGCCTCTTTTTGTGTTGTTTCTTTACTCGGCGCCCTGTTATCTTCCTCAGAGCCTGACGCCTGCTCTTCCTGTTTAGAATTAGACTCTAGACTTTCCCTTTGGGGGCGGCTGCAAGCTTGTTTTGTGTTTTGTGTTCTCCCCCAAGCCCCTTTCTCAGGCAGCTTAGGTCACTCTGGCCTAGAAGCCAGCCTGTTCCCAGAACACTGGCTGCTCACACCTGAAGGAGCAGAGGGTCTTCTCTGCTGAGACCCTAGTCAGCAAGAAGACTAGAAGGGTTGCTTTTTTTCCATGTAGCTGGCTGGACAATGCAGGGTTCACTGGCTTGCCCTGAGTGTCCTCTCAATGCATGACTCCTCCAGTGCTATACCAAGCTGCAAGTCCCTGGCTCCCTATACTACTCTCCTGTGAGCCCAGACACCCCAGGGAGGAGACTTTTCTACATAGTAAGAAAAAAAAATTCCCAAAATACTCCAATGGAACCCTGCCTGGCTGAGGTGTGCTGCCATGGAGCCCCAGTTGAGCAAGTGCCAGGAGCCCAGGGCTGCTTGGTTGTCCAGGTCACTCTGTGTTAACCCATTCTAGGTTGATGACCTGTGATTCTAGGTCCTCATTTGATATTTCTGATGATCCTGAGTGAGGGACTTTGTGAGACATTAGGAAAGGCAATCCCAGGTGAAGTAAGATCAGGTTCCAAGGTCCAGTCCAAGCCTCAACTCCTCCAAGAGGCCATCACTGGCCAACTATGCTGTGCTCTGATCACCTGCCCCCAGGTTACCCCCAAAACAGGGAAGGCCTAAGCTTGGAGTGCAGCTCCGGGAGGGTCCTGACCTGCCTGGCCTTACAGCTTTCTGGCCTCAGGTAGAGACATAGGTCTCTGTCTGCCTGTTATGAGAGGACTGAGGTAGCATGGGCCAGGGACCAAGAAGCATGTATGCGAACACTTCACTGTCCATGTATGCGAACAATTCACTGTCCATGTATGCGAAAAGTTCACTGTCCCTGTCCCCAGGGTAAAGGTAATGGGAGGGAGGCTATGAGCTCCTGCAGAGCTGGCCTGGAGCTATTGACTGAGAAGAGTCTGTGTTAGTAAGAAGAAGTCTCCAGTCCCTTGGGAGGACCTTTCCCCACCGTGTCTAGTGACAACAGAGCATAGGCACAAACAACCAGTATCTTGCCCCATGCCTTGGGCACAGCCTGCTGCCAGCCTGCTGCTCTTTGGTGGGAACTGGCAGGCCTAACTAAGCGAGACTGGCTCCTTGTGGTCCTTAGCTGGGCTTTTGTTCCTCCTCCTCCTCTCATTTCTGAGGCTGGGGGCCATCTGGGAAGAGCAGTCTTTGAGACAGGTCCCTGGGGATGTTGGTCAGTGTGTGGGCAGCAGCGAGCATTCTGGAAAACCTCAGACTGGGCCTGGCAGGCTGGCGGGAGCCTGGGCTGGAAGAAGCCATGCCTGCAGCCTCTGAGGCTCCCCCTCTTGGGCCCAGTGAGGTGTAATTTAGATCTTGCCCTTAGGGCCACACAACTCACATAGGTCGGAGAAGCCATGTAGAGGTGCCACCTGTAGATCCCCAGACTTCCCAGGGCCCCATTCATCCCAAAGGGTCCCCAGATGACTTTCTGCGCGTGTGTGCGCAAAAGACTTGTGTAGAGGCTGAAGGTCAACATCAGCTGTTGTTCTTCTAAATTTCCCACCTTGTTTTTCCAGACTTTCTGGCCTGGAGCTTGCCATCTTGCCAGGGACCATCCTTCTCCTCCTCTCCGTTGCTGGGATTACACGTGTGTACTACCATGCCCAGCTGTTTTAGGATACGGGTTTCTGGGTCTTTGTGGTGTTACAAGGCAAGCTCTTTAACAATCGAGCCATTGCCAGTATACCTCCTTATGACTAACTTTAGAAAGAAATATAGTTCTTTTGTTCCCTCTTCCCACCTGCTCTCTGAGCCCTCAGGAAAAGCTCCCAAGCCCAGGAGGGGCTTAAGGCCCTCACCCTAAGCCCAGCGGCACCTCAGAGGATTGGAAACCAGGCTGTTCTAGAGGGTGGGAGGAGTCTGTGGGAGAGGTCTGAAATTTGGAACCAAGCTTTGCTTCCAGCTGGCTTTGGAACTCGGGCCCCAGCCACAATCCCTAAGACCACTAGACCCAGGGCATGTTGTGAGGAGACACTGGTCTGCCAGCTAGCTTGGGAACCAGGACAAGCACAGCCGCTGGCGACCCACAGCGCCTCCAGCATCCTGCCGCCAGCTTTGCAGGCTGCCCGGGCCGCCAGGGCAGCTGAGGCCCCATGGAGCCGATGGAATCAGGGCTCTTCCCTTCTTTGTCTGCCGGTGCTTCCTTCCCTTCACAGAGAGCGCTTGTTGCTGCTTTATCAGGCCCTGGGGAAAGCTGGGGCCAGCCAGGCTCCCAGCTCAGAACCCCTGGGAGGCCGCCAGCCGGGAGGGAGCAGACATTCAGGCTCAGTCTCCAGCCAGTGGTGACTGGTGGCTGGGCCATCCCCTCCCTGCCCCTGACCCCAGCAGCTCCAGCCTGTCGGCCTGGCCCAGGAAGCCAGCCCCTCCCTGGTGTGTCCTGGGGCCTCACAACTTGTCTGTCACAGGGGTCTCTGGAGACAAGTGCTTGGGAGAGCTCTGCCCCCAGCTCAGGGCTGCTGCCCTTGTGGCACTTATGTGGGTTTCTTCAAGATCAAGGGTGTGGCAAGGGGGCCTGAGGTTTGAAAGTGGCTGTACGTCCAGGCCCATGCTACCCTAGGTTTACGTGTTTGAATAGTAGTGAGAATGGGGTCCTCTCCACTGCTGGTCTGAAGGCCAGGGGAGAAGGCAGGTGCCTGCCCAACCCACAGCATGTGCTGTCAAAAATTAATGGGGAGGACATATGAAAAAAAAAAAGGCCTTAAATTATGGGGCTGGAAAGATAGCTTAGTTGGTAAAATGCCTGACTTGATTCTCCAGAACCCACACCAACAGGCTGGGCTTATTGCATTCACTTGTAAGCCTGGCACTGGGGTAGGAGAGACACAGGGAGCTCGCTGGTCGGACAGTCTAGCAGAATCCGTGAGTTCCAGTTCTGAAGAGAGAACAAGATTCTCAGGTTCATCAAAAAAATGAGGATGGAAAGAGATTGAGGAAGACACCCAAAGTGGACCTCTAACCACCGCATGTTCGCGTAGATTTAGTGCAAACACACGCTCACACACATACACACAGAGAGAGAGAGAGGAGAGAGAGAGAGAGAGGACAGACAGACAGACACAGAGAGAGATCTTGGATATGCATGCATGTAAGTACAGCAGGGTACATCTTTGACCTAAACAATTCTGAAGTGGGACAATTAGAGAGAACTTTGTCAGCTGCTGGGACAGGAGAGGGATGAAGGAGCCAGGATGATGACATTGGTCTGCCTGGCATGGGCGTGGCTGACCTGGGACTAGGTTATGCTTATCTTTGTAAACCATTTGTACCCTCATTCATGACACTTACCCAAGGTCCCAAAATTTTCCTGACAAGGAGGTGCAATTCCATCCCAGCCCCTGACACACAACCAGGACAAAGGACTTGGAAACAGGACATACCTGCACTAGCCTTGGGAACAGGTATGGGTGGTGGCAGACTTGGTAGAGAAAAAGGGACATGTGGGATGGGCTTTGAGGCATGAATAAGAGTTCTTCTATAGACTAGAGCAGGAGAAAGTGCCACACAGAGGAAACCAGTTGAGCAAGAAGACTCCCAACTCATACATAGCTCTTCTCATGGAAGACACGGATACATTTTGGAGGCACGGGTGTAGGACAGAGGAGCTTAGAAACAAGGGTGAGTCAGGTCCCTTTCTCCTGTATAAGTAATCCCAAATTGTCCTGAGCTCTACCTAGTGTCACTGTCCTCTTCTATAATGGGAGGTGTCTGAGGGAGGCCAGTGTCTTTAGTCCCTTTCTGTGTCTATCCTTTGACCTCAATAGTCTCCATGTTCCTCAGACTCCCAAGCCTTTGCTTATGTTGGGTTGTGTGTGTGTGTGTGTGTGTGTTGGGGTGGGGTGGTTTTTCTCTGTAGTTCATGCCTTCAAGCGAGCTATGCCAAGACTCACCTCTGTGGAACAATCTGGAAAACCCACTCTGGCTTAGGTACTCAGGGCTCAGCTCTGGCAGCAATCTGGAGATCAGCACCAAGCCAGCACCTGTGTGACCAGAGAACAGGAGTGGCTCTGCTTAGTCACAAATCCCCAGTGTGTCAAAGAATTCCTGGTATACAGTGTCCTGGAGTCTCTGGATGGGTGCATGGCGGTTGGATGGAGGATGGACAGCCAATGCATTACTCCATGTCCCTAAAAGTCAGTGGCTCATTGGCTTCCCCTGTGGCCAGCGTCTGGAACACAGGGTGATGTACATGTGTCAGGATCTAGCAGGGCATGGCCGGGTGAAGTGTGTGGGCTGCTTACTGAGCTTGGCTCTGCTCTGTACAGAGGGCTCTGTCTGGGGAAGCTCTTACAAGGCAGGGAGAAATGGTTCTAGAGGTTGTCAGTGGCCTGGGCCAACTTCCAGGCCCTCTAACTTGTCAGAAGCCAGGGCACAGGAATGGGCCAGTCAGTGCTGGACCATTAGCCAGCCTGGCCATCCAGCAGACTGCTTCTAACTGCCATGGTGCCTAGATGCAGATGGTGAAACTGAGACCTCCAGGAAAGAAGGCCTTGACCCAGATCTCCTCGGTGGCATCTGCAAGGGCAGAAGCTTATTCAGGTCCACATCTATGAATGGTCATCTTCTGTAGGTAGCTTGGGAAACTGGAGGGGAACCAAATCCAGGGCCTTTGTGAGAGTAGTGAGTGTTCTTAACTGCTGAGCCATCTCTAGCCCCCATAGTCTGTCATTTAAAAATGTCTGTATTCTCTCTTTCTTTTCTTAAAGCCCATAAACAAAATCATTGTAAAAGTAGCTGCGTGGGGGCTGGTGAGATGGCTCAGTGGGTAAGAGCACTGACTGCTCTTCTTAAGGTCCTGAGTTCAAATCCCAGCAAGCACATGGTGGCTCACAACCACCCATAATGAGGTCTGATGCCCTCTTCTGGTGCGTCTGAAGTCAGCTACAGTGTACTTATGTATAATAATGAATACATCTTTAAAAATAAAAAGAGCAGCTGCATGGAAGCAGCAACTATGTGCAGGTCTGTGGGTTTGTGTGTGATGTGTGTGTGATATATGTGTGATATATATATATATGTGTGTGTGTATGTGTGTGTGTGATTATGTGTGTGTGTTTGTGTGTGATATATTTGTGCATGTGTGTATGTGTGTGTGCACGCGCGCGCGTGTGTGAGGTGCGCGTCTGCCTTGGCAGGTGCGTAGAGCTCACAGGTTAACCCTGGGTGTTGGCCCCATGCCTTTTCATCTTGTTTGAGACAGGGTTGCTTACTGCTGTGTATACAAGCTAGACTGATGTTTAGAGTAATTCTCCAGTCTCAGTGTCTCCAGCAAGGAGTACTGGGATTACATATACCTGCATCTCTGCGTCGTCCAGCTTTTATGTAGACTCTGGGGATCCAAACTGGACCTCAGGCTTGTGTGGCAACCACATTTACCCACTGAACCTATCTCCCCTGCCCAGTTCCTTGATTTTGAACTGGTGGCAGGATATCCAGGCAGTGGCGAGGGTTTACATGCAAAGACTTATATTCCACAAACATCCTTTAAGTAACATGCTCCTTTCAGAAGTTATTAGTGAAGGAGCTGGAAGGGCTTAGTGGACAAGGTGCTTCCAGAGCAAGTATGGGGACCTGAGTAAAAACCCAGGCATGGTGGCCCACTACTGCAATCCTAACACTGAGGCCTAACCACAGGAGGATCCTGGGGCTTGCCAGCCAACCAGCCTAGCTGTTGGCAAGCTCCAATCTTTTTTTGTTTTGTTTTTTCTGTTTCTTCGAGACAGGGTTTCTCTGTGTAGCTCTGGCTGTCCTGGAACTCACTCTGTAGACGAGCCTGCCCTTGAATTCAGAAATCTGCCTGCCTCTGTCTCCCAAGTGCTGGGATTAAAGGTGTGCGCCACCACTGCCTGGCAGCAAGCTCCAATCTTAATGAGAGACATTGTCTCAAAAATAAATGAATAAGATGAAGCATGACAGAGGAAGATACCCCACATTGACCTTTGACACCTCCCACAGCACGCGTACACGCGCGCACACACATACCTACTAGAGAAAGGCTAGGAGTGTAGCTCAGTTGGTAGAGTTGGTAGAGTGTTGCCTAGCATGCACAAGGCCCTGGGTTTGATCCTCAGAGCCGGAATCTATGGTGATGAATACCTGTTATCTAAGTATATGGAAGGTAGAGGAGGGAGGACCAGAAGTCCAAGGTTGCCAGTCATGGTAGCACATGCCTTTAATCCCAGCACTTAGGAGGCAAAGGTCAGCAGTGCTCTGAGTCGGTTCTAGGCCAGCCTTATCTACATATTGAGACCCTGACTCAAACAAACCCCAAGCTGAGCATGGGATGGGGGAAGGATGGAGACTGGGTCTTAGCTGTCCTAAATGCTAGCCAACCTGGAGTTTGTGCCTTGAACCTTCTCCCAACATCAAGTACAGGGAGGCTTCCTGGAGGAGGTGATTTTTGGGCAGTATGTGGATGGCCAAGAGGAAGAAATAGGAAGTCAGGGCTAGGTTCTGAGGCTATGAGTACTGTTGGGACAGCATTGACAGGGGAGGGCGAGCTGGCACTAAGCTGTCTTTGGAGGACAGTGGCTGTGGGCAAGGCCAGCTACTCAGGTCTAGGGACAGGAAAGGCCCCGGAGTACTTTGTGTTTCTTCCCGGGGGTGGGGAAGGGCATTCAGACCTCCTGCTCTCACAGAAGTCAGGGAAAGCTAACTAGGGCTGTTCTGGAGTTATGTCAGAGCCCATGCCTGGCAGTCCAAGGCTTGGTCCCTCATCTTCAATGGCCAATTAGACAAATAACAATGAAAGCAGATAAGGGGGAGGTATTCAATGTGGCCACATGGACGGAGGACCAAAGAGGTCCAGTGACCCCCAAGTCCATCTTCGGGGTCCTGCTGACATGAGGGCCAGCAGTATGCATTCCTGAGCAGCTGTGGTCCTAGTGTGGCCCCGCCCATCAGCTTGTCTCAGTTCCAGTCTGTCCTGCAAGATGGTTTAACAAGAGGTCAAACCTACTTGGAATCTGAGGGAGACAAGCTGTCTCTCCGGCGGGCGATAGGGTTTTAGCCTTTTCTTTGCCTTCAGCATGAGACTGCTGGAGGGGAATTCCAGGTTCTTGAGGTCCCTAGTCTAAACAATCTCCTTAGATGACTCGTCACAGGCTGTCACCAGGCAGTCCCACAAGGCAATGGGTGTCTGAGGTCACTTATGCCCATTCCTGAGCTGGGAGGTGGCTGTCTTGAGAGTGGGAAGAGGGAACTTGAAGCTAGGGTTCCTTTAGGGGCAGAGAGGAAGAGCAGGACTCTCTTTAGGGACCAGATCAGAGGAGGAGGAGGGAACCTGAGGATGGAGGACCCCCTGGACTAGGGAGGAGCCAGTGGTAGATTTGACCCCAGGGAGGTCAGAGCTGCCTACTGCTTATAGGGAGGCATTGGGAAAGCTGAGGACAAGGCCCCCCGCATCCCTTTCATGGGCATCCAACACCCCCCTATCTGGTTCCCAGTTCTTATTTCTACTTAACAGAGCTCTTACAAACCCAAGCAGACCACAGCCACTCCTGGCTTCTAAATACCCGTTATCAGCATCCTCACCTGAACATGTATCTCTTCCTCCACTTTCAGGTTTCCCCTGCTCTTTACAGGGGGCCTCAGTTTCTCTAACTTAAATGCTCTCCTCGGGCTTCTGCTCTCCATAGGAGAGACTCACCCCCCCCCCCA
>NW_022196906.1:58509320-58520335 GCF_008632895.1 Mastomys coucha | reverse complement strand
CCCCCCCCCCAAACATCCTGATTTCCCTGGGGTCTCACTTCAGAGATGCTTTTTACAGGAACCCTTCTAGAACATGCCTCCCAGGCCCCAGTAACTTCAGATTCCCATGTCATTTAGCCAAGCACCATGGGAAAACCTCCTTCTGCTTCACCTGTCTTCATTTGTACAACACAGGCCAGCTTTGCTGTGCCCTCCACAATGGCTGCCAGCACAGACAGAGGTCCCTGCCCTGAGCAGAAGGAAGAGAGACCACTGAGAGACCAAGGAAGTCTGAATGTAAGCAGAGAGAAGGGCTGGAGGAATCTAATGTATGTAAGGGCCGTTGTGCACCGGAGGCTGAGAGGAAACTTGGAGGCCTTCGACCCTTGGAGAGACAGAGGACTTAGCCAGCATGACTTGTCTGTCTTCTAGTTCCTAATTGGAGGTCAATGATGGCCACCTCTGGGCACACAGTGTGTGTCCAGTAGATGCTGGTTGCCCTGTACAGTCCCCGGTGTTCCAGGAACTTGACTCCTCAGTCCAACGGACTGCTCAGGATTATGGTTCTCTAGTGACAGGAAGACCCTTGACTCCATCCTATACTCCTGGGCCACCTAGATTATACCGCTGTTACTTCCGCGGGCCCCTGGAGGCGGCAGAGTGAACACTGGGGTGGCCAGGGGCCCCGAGCGGCCGGATGTCTGAGCCTGGCCTCGGAGCCGCCTTATCGCTGTCTGTCGCCCGCCGCCTGGCCCTCAGCTGTGCCGGCTCCGAGCTGGCGGCAGCGTCCCCCGGGGTTGTGCGCGGGCCGAACTGGCTCTGGGTCCCGCCGTTGTGCAACCTGGAAGCAGCAGAGCTGGACCTGGGAAGAAGAGACCTGGGAAGGACCAGGAGTGGGGAACACTGTCCAGTCCCAGCTCCTGCCCAAGCCATCCTTGTTCTCAAAAGATCCTGCGCCCCGCCCCCAACCCTCTGCCTGGAAAGGTGGCCGAAGCCAGGCCAGCTAGTCCCCATGGTGTCTGGCTCTGAGGTTAGCCTGCAGGTTAGGCTCCAGTGAACTCTGGAATCCACTGGAGTCCCTCTGGGCTGAGTGATGGCAACCAGGTCTCCACATGCCCCTTGGCCTCTCTGATCTCAGCTCTACTCACCACTTTGGGTCTGGTGGCTCTGACCTCATTAAATGTCTTCCATTTCAGCCTCCAGGAACAGGGTCCCAGCCTGAGATCTGCAGCCCTTGGGGATACAGCCCTGGACCCTCTCCTCCAACACTAATGGAACCACTGAAGAAAGGATGTTACCAGGGTGTGTTAGTGAAGGCCTGGCAACTCAACCACTGGGAAGGCCTGCCTGGGCTACAGAGTGGGTTTAAGGCTAGCCTGGGCAAACTGAGTGAGACCTTTTCTGAAACAATAGTTAAAAACAGGGTTAAGTATTCTTAGGAGAGCACTTACTAGGCTCTAGATTCAACCTCAGCTCTGTAAAAAAACAGGAACCCACCAGAACAGAAGAATGCTGGGACCCAGTGCTCCCTCCTTGAAGTGGGGCATGATGAAGGGGAAGTTCCTCTTGTCTTGTGAGCCCACCAGGGCTCCTGACTCTCAGGAGAGTCTGAGCCACTTTCACAATCAGTAACCCTGCTAAGTTGGTTTTCTGGTGTGTCAGATATAGGGAGGATGCCAAGCTGAGAGGACAGCCTGGAACTGGCCTTGTGGGAGTCCTAGGGAAGGAGAGGAGCTGGTGACACCCCGGAGGGGACCAGGGGGAAAGATTACGGTATGGTGTTGGTGGTGGTGCATGCCTATAACTCAGGCCTGGAGGCAGGGAGAATGGTTTAGGTTTAGGTAGAAGGATGCAGAGGTGTCTGGGGAATGCCTGATCAGACTCTTACAGCCAAGACCAGCGTGGAGAATGGAGTTTATATCCCATGAAGTACAAAATCACAATGGTCAGTAACATGCCCATTTTACAGTTGGGCAAATGTGTCCCAAGCTGGGAACATAAATATGAGAGGAGTTATCCTACTGACCCAGTCCCAGCTGCTGGGAGGTGGCAGCCTCTCCCACCTTCCTTTTTTATTTTCTATTTTTTTTTTTTTAGGAATAGGTCTTATTTACGTTGTACAGATAGTCTTGAACTTTCTATGTAGACAGGGATGCCTTTACATTTCTAATCTTCCATTCTTTACCTCCTGAGTGCTGGGGTTATGGGCATGCACCACCTCCACCATGTCCAGCTTATTGAGTACATTACCCAGGGCTTCATGCACGTTAGACAAGCACTCTACCAACCAAACCACATCCCCAGCCTCAGTTGTGCTTTTATGGATAGAGTTAGAGGTCCAGGCTTGGCCACATTCTCTTCCTTCCTAACACGACTTGTTTGTTCCCAGGCCAGGAGCTGGTTAAGAACACAGACTTCTCGGCCCTCCAGGACTCTGGCTTCATGGGGCCAGGGCTGGACCCAGGATTCTGTATGGTCAGCAAGCATCTTGGCTGGTCTGGGCTGTTGTTTACCCCCAGGCATTTGGGGCTGCCGCAGTCTCTTTCCAAGCTCACCCCAAAGGCACAAACTCCCCACCCCCTGCACTGCACACTCCCCGACCCTTCCTCTTCAGGCTCCCCTTCTTGCAGAAAAGTGAAAACACATGGTTTCCTGGGCAACCACATCCCTCCTCCCAGCTTGCCCTGAGACCTCCCAGCAACTGACTCTGTGACTCTGTGTGGTTCAGAAGAATATTTCAAATACCAGCCTCCACAGGCATGATCTAACAAAGGCTCATCCCTCTGAAACCCTTCTCTCTGAGGGACCATAGACCTGATCCTCTCAAACCTGTAGGCATGGGCTCTTGGAAAATGGTACACACCATCACCTTGATTAGCACACAGGCCTGCCAGCTCTCACTGAGACCGCTGCTGCTATGTGGTCTTAGCGGCTTAGCTGGGGAGGTTAGAGCCCAGAGAGAGAGAGAGAGAGAAGGAACTCATCATAGGGCACACAGCAAAACTGGTCTGACCAGGTACTGAACTGGGGGAAAGGAGGGTTAATAGAGTACCTACTTGTCTGCCAGACATAGTTGGTGTCTTTGAAGACTAACCCTGTAGAAGTAATGTATGTGTATCACATGCGCGTGCTACCAGTAGAGGAGAGGGTGTCGGATCCCCTGGAGCTGGAGCCATGAAATTATAGATGATTATAAGTTGCCATATGGGGGTTGGGGATCAAACCTGGGTCTTCTGCAAGAAGAGCCAGTTAACCATTACGGCATTATTTCAACCCCTATACAGCTAATTCTTATTTATTTATTTATTTACTTACTTACTTACTTTTTAGTTTTCAAGACAGGGTTTCCCTATGTTACAGCCCTGGTTGTACCTGGAACTCACTATGTAGACCAGGCTGGCCTCAAAGAGACATACTTGTCTCTGCCTCCCAAGTGCTAGGATTAAAGGCATGTGCTATCACTGCTGGGCCCATAAGGCCAATTTTTTTTCCATATTCTAACTGAGAAACTAAACCTCAAAGAGGTAAAGTACATTACCCTAGGCCACCTGGCAAGTGAATGGCATGGTCAAAGACTATCTCCTCACTAAAGCCATCTCCTTTCCTCCAGAGGCTACCGTTCTCTCCAGATTAGGCAGAGACAGAGAAGTCATAGGTGCTGAGGTCCCTGCCTGTGGTTGACCTTTTTTCTGCTAAGAGAATTTAACTAATAGTCTCTGGGGGCTCAGGATGAGGTCCTCTCTCCTGTCTACTCTCGGCCCAGATCCCCAGATCAATAGTCCTATACCTCACAGGATTGGGCTATATAGGGTGTATAGGTGGGTGAGCACAGACAAGAGTTAATTTTGTTCTTCATGCTATCTTTCTGAGCCTCAGTTTCCCCACTGGTCTTGTTCGTTTGTTTTGCTTTCTTTGGGAAAGAGGGTCACACTGTGTAGCCCAGGCTTGCCTTGAACTCGAGATGTGCCTGTCTCAGCAGCCCAGGTGCTGGAACTAAAGGAGTTTAGGTGTTTGGGATAGAAGACATCAAGCATACAAATGCATTTTTTAGAAATGTGCTATGACAATTCCTCTATAAGCAATTAGGAGTTTGTGGGTCACTGAGTGGCCTGTGTCATGAGGTATTCGGGAGACAGCTGAGTGCTTGGGAGTAATTTTATGTGTGTAGGGTAAGTGTGGGTGACTGCATGTGTGAGTGGATGTGATCAAGGCTGAGGGTGATGTGAGATCAGTTCACTATACAGATGAGGATGATGTGAGATCAGTTCACTGTACAGATGAGGGTGATGTGAGATCAGTCACTGTACAGATGAGGGTGATGTGAGATCAGTTCACTGTACAGATGAGAGTGATGTGAGATCAGTTCACTGTACAGATGAGGATGTGAGATCAGTTCACTATACAGATGAGGATGTGGGATCAGTTCACTGTACAGATGAGGGTGATATGAGATCAGTTCACTATACAGATGAGGATGTGGGATCAGTTCACTGTACAGATGAGGATGTGAGATCAGGTCACTCTATCTGCTGTGGGGTCGCTGTGATGGTTTATCTGTGTCGGGGCATGTGTATATGAGTCTGGGTACACTCTGGGCTGTCTGGTAGTATGTTGTGTGTAGTCATGTGTGTGTATGTGTGGACACATGTGTGATTTTGTATGATTTACTCTTCCTGGTCTGTTCAGATATTGGCTGGGCACAACCTTCCTCCTCAAGTTCCCCACAAGGGAATGAGAGACAGAAGAGGGGACCCTAGTGGTACCCATGATGGCAGCAGGAGGCTGGAGTGCTCTTCCTTATAACCAGCATAGGGACCTCCTTTTGGTATTGGCTCTTTTGCTCTTTCTCTCTGCTAAGGAACTTGGGAGGATGTGGGGATGCGTTTTCCATTGCAATCAGGTCTCTTTGGGGGGAGAAAACTCCCACAAAGAGAGCGAGAACACTCCCAAAAGGCAAATTTTTATTGAAATGTTTTTTATGATGCACATACCAGTTAGAAGATGTTCTAATTTGCCGCAGCTTTTTCTCAAGGCTTCTGCTTTCTGAGCCCAGACATGAATGGCACCAGAAGCAGCTTGGAGCAGATGCCGTGCCATGCCAGGCTTGTCCTCTCATTCACAGGCTCAGCTCTGCCCAGTTTTGCTCCAAATGAGATGGGCAAGGACTGCTGGAGAGCCCGGGGAATTGAGGGGAGCAAGGAAGGCTGGTGCAGTCAGGCTATTATGGTTCCTTCTCAGGAAGTCAGAGCTTTCCCTCTGGGCCTTTGGCAATGCCAGTTCCATCTGAGGGATAGTAGGAAGGGAGGATGCTTCAGCCTCGGCCTTCTGAGGATGCCTCTGTCAGAGCTGGAAAGCGAGGCAGAGTGCTATAGAAGCATAGAAGAACCCCTGGCTAGCAGATGGGGCCTGGGACACCCTACCATGCTGCTTTTTCATCTGACAAGCCAGAGTAGTCCTTCTGGGCTTCTCTGACCAGAAAAGCTCAGGGGAGGGGCATGGTGTGGGTCAGGTGAGGTGAGGTAACCTCAGTTAGTATGCACTGGCCAGTGAAGTCAGAGAGGACTTCCTGGACAGGGTAGCATTTGGGGGTGGAGGGGTTAGGCTTAGAGGGCTGCCCTGCAGGGCACATACAGTCATGATCAAGACAGGGGTAAAAACATGTTAGCACTTACACACTTGAGTAAAAATCTTCCAATCTGAGGGCACACCAGAGACCCCACTGTAACTACGAGCGAACTCATGATTGTCGTGACACAGGACTAGAGATCCCCAAGACTGAGCTGGCGCCCCTGGCTTTGTAGCATAGTTTGGGGGCAGCTGCTGGCGGCTAGACTCCAGGCTGGGCCAACAGGCCTGCTGCTCGACACGTCCCTTCTATTCCACAAGGACTTCCTGGGAATGATCAGGGCCTCTGTGCAGTTCCTGTTCCCAGCGGCTCACAGTCGCCAGGCCCAGGGAGACCAGACGTGCAAGAGCGTGGTGGGGCAGGGAACAATATGGAGAGGGTGGAGGAGGGCCACAGGAAGCAGGGGCAGGGACAGCCAGGAGCGGATCCTGCCTGGAGCTTGAGGGTCACTCTGGGACTGGGACTTGATAAGGTAAGACGACCACAAAGAAAATCAGACCAATGAGGCGCCAAATGGCCCATCAGACGGGAAGTCCAGGACAGAGTTAGATGTTAGTACTGGAATCCTCACGCCTCTTGTAGCACGGATCTTAAACAGCACCAGACCAACCCACTGTGGCTCGACATTGTCATCATAGGTACAATGACCCTGACCTCACAGAGAGGCGAGATGACACAGCTAAGGCTATTCTGGGACATTGGCTGAGCCAGGATAAGCCAAGAGCCAGTCTGACCATACAGCTTTGTGTCACCTCTGGCTTTCTGCCTGGCAGCTATACCCCTAGCAACAACGTATACCTGTGTTCAAGCCCACAATTTAAGCGGGCCTTAGATTGTTGCCCACAAAGCGAGTATCCCCATCTCTCATCATTCCTCCTTGAAAGATCCCCAGCATGCTGAGCAGAGTCCCACAGGCCTGTAATCCCAAAATTTGGGAGGAAGGAGCAGAAGATCTGAGCTTCAAGGTTATCCTTGGTTACACAAAGAATTAAGGCTAGCTTGGACCATCAGAGACACCATCTCAAAAGCAGACAGACAGGCCAACCAAACCAAAACAAAAGACCTCTAACAAATAAGGCCATTATGTCACCAGAACACAGCCAAAGAACGTATTTGAAGGCAAGAGATGGTGTAGCATTTGCCTAATATAGAAAAGGCCCGAGGCTCAACTCCAGGGACTAAAGAAAAAAAAAAAGTCTGAAATTTGAAGGAGGGCCTGGTCTCGGGATTCACAAATGTAACAAGAAAACTGTACATCAAATTAATAAGCAGACTCAAAATCCCATTTGCTACAGGAGTGGTGGGCATAACCCACTTCATTCTGCGTGGGCGAGGGACACAGGAAGGCTTGCTTTCCAAGGACCTGTGAGGTAAATTATGACAGAGAGGCTTCTGGTGTTTCTGTGACTCCGAACCAATCGTTTGACTTCACTGAGCCTCGGATTCTTCAGTAGAAAACTGGAGTTGTAACGGTTTGGCTTGCTTAAATCAGGTAGAAGGGTAAAGCATACTGGAGGGGAAAGGATTTTTAAAGCCTCAAAGAGTCCAGTCACACTCTGCTGCCAATGTCCTTTTAGGCTGCCCTGCCCAATTTCAGGAAGCCCTTTATTGGCTGGAAATGTCTTATTAAAAACAAACACACACAAACCCCAAGCACTTATTTATTTCATTTGGAGCAGAGGGCTGTGTGTGTGCTTGCCACCATGCACAGGTAGGGGTCAGAGGACAACTTGCAGGAGCTGGTTCTCTGCTTCCACTGTGGGTTCTGGGTTTGTGAGGTTTGCTGAGGAGTGTCTTCACCAGCTAAGCCATCTCCGTGGCTATGGAAACTTTTCAGGATGAAGGAATGTTGGAGACAGCCTTAGAGATAAGGCTGAGCTGAGCTGGCCTCTTGTGTGTGGAGGGTAGGGGGTGGGATGGCGGGCAGTAGGGAGTGAGGAAAGGGGAGGTGTGGGGTGGGGGTGATTTGAAGACTTCAGTTCCATCTCCTTCAGCTCATCCCTAGCCTAATAGAACAATGACACGCTACACTCAGCCTCAGGCATTTTGGGCACAGCCACCTTCCCCTCCTCTCCACCAGTGTCTACCAGTGTTCTGGAACCTGACTCAGATTCATCTCTGTTTCTCTCATTAAAAATAAATATGAAGCTCCACTGAGACGCAGTTGACATACTCTGATGATGGATGTGTAACTTGGAATGTCCAAAGCAATACGTTTGGACGTATGTTTGTGCTCATGAGGCCATTCCTATAATCAGGGAAACTGACATGCCCAGCATTGCCACATTCCCCAATGCCAGTCTGGAATCCGACCTGCCCTTCCTGCAGCTCACCCCACCCCACCCTGTCCCCTGGCAGCACAGAGTGGCCTCCTGTAACTAGACATTGGTTAGCTTGCATTTTCAAGAATCCTATGCAGGTTCAGTGAGGTGGTTTGGTGGATAAGGGAGCTCGCCACCAAGCCTTAGGATACAAGTTGATCTCCAGAACCTATGTAGTTGAAAGAGATAAATAACCAACTGCACAAAATTGTCCTCCGACTTCCACATGGGTGAAATCCACGTCCCTCTCACACATTAAACAAGTGTAAAAGCATGTAAATGCGAATGAGGACACACACTTTTTTTTTTTAAAAAAAAAATCATCCATTTTTATTTTATGTGCATCAACATTTTGTCTACATGTATATAAAGTGCTGTTCTGTGTATGTGTGGTGCTAAAAAGAGCAAGAAAAGGACCAGATCACCCGGAACTGGAGTTATAGATGGTTATGAGCCACGATGTGGGTACTGGGAATGAAACTGGAGTCCGTAAGTACTCTTAATCCTCAGCCGTTGCTCCAACCACAGGGCACACTTGTGATCCCAGCACTGGGGGCAGAGGCGAGATCTGGAATTCAAGGTGAACAAAGCAGAGGAAGGGAAGTGAAGAGGTCAGAGCAGAGCCCATTGCTTGGTGGGTGAAGGTGTTTGCTGTCGCTAGCCTGACTAGGGACTTCGATCCTTAGGACCCCTCTCCACCCCACCCCACCAAGCCAGAGATCCTGTGGCCTGCATCTAATGCTAGCACTCCTGTGGCAAGATGATGATAGGAACAGGAGAACCGACCAAATGCTCATAGGCCAGCTAGCTTGGAGTGTGCACTGTAGTGGATAAGAGACAATGAGAGAGCTTGCCTCGACAAGAATGAAACTGAGAAATAACTTCTGAAAGTTGTCCTCTGGTCTCTAGATGTCACAACATACAAGTACCTACATACACCACACATACCTCACGCACATACATCACATGCATACACATGCTAATATTTTAAAAGTCAAGTTACAAGAGTAAAAAAAACCAATGAAATAAAAAACATAAAAATATTAAAATAATACCAGCAAGAAGAGACATCATTACAGATTCTAAATGTGTTTAAAAAGATGAAGGCATATTTTGCTGGACACATGTCAATACATTTGGCAATAACTTCTTGAAAGATATTATTTTCCAAAACTCACTCAAGGAGAAACAGGTAACAGCAATAATCCAATAACTACTAAGAGCATTGAATTCATCAGTGAGCAAGTATTCACCGGAAAGGACTCCTTCGAAGACAATGGTGTCTGGGCCTTCCAGACCAGGCACATGTTGGGTGTGGGTCAAGTACAGAAGAACACAACATGACCATTTGTCTTTGTGGCCATTTCTGCCTGGAAAGAGCTGATAGATGATGTCATCTGATAGACATCTGATAGATGATGTCACGTGGGAGATAAAACAGCAGCATCTGCCACTGAGATGTGAAGAAGAATAAACTAGACTGGGGAGCCAAGAACCTCAAGAGAGACACAATGAATATGTACAGTAGTTGCATAGTTCTGTTAGAGTTGTAATAATGAAATACCACCTATGTGGGTGGTTTAAGTAAGGACTTAAATGTCCTACAATACTAGAGGCCGGAAGCCCAAGGGCAGGGAAGCTGGTTTTCTTAGAAGCCTATTTCCCGGCTGCAGGTAGCCAGCCTGTGTACCCTTCCACGATCCTTCCTTCCTATGGGTACTCATCCCAGGGCTTCTCTGGGGGTCTAAACCCCCTCCTGTGTAAGGACACTACTCAATTGGGTGGGGGTCCATGGGAAGGACCTCATTTTGTCTTAATGACCGTGTGTGTGTGTGTGTGTGTGTGTGTGTGTGTGTGTGTGTGTTTGGGGGGGGGGGATGCACATGTGTGCCTGTGAAAGCCAGAACTGGCTAAGAACTCACTGACTGGACTGCTTACCACAGAGCCACAGGGATCTCCCTGTCTCTGCCTCTGATACTGGAGTTTCATGTGTGTACCACCATGCCGATGTTTGCTTCTACATGAATTCTGAAGGATCAAATTCAGGTTCAAGGTACATGCAAGGCAAACATGCTACTAACTGAGCCATCTCCCCAGTCTCCATAACAGCCTCCTCTTAACAGCCCCTACTTCCAAGTACAGCCCAGTTCTGAAGTACTGCATGGGAGTCAGTCAGTCAACACGAACTTGGTGATGCCACAATTTAGCTCATCCCTGGGCTGAGAGGACAGATCTGGAACTTCCAGGAAGTTGGAAGCATTCCAAGAAGATTTCCTGGAAGGGAAACTTCAAATCTTGGTCAAAAGGGAATCAGAAAGAAAGGCTGGAAATTCCAGGCAAATGAAACAGCAAGAACACGAGCCTGGAAACAGGACGCGTTTCAGGAAAGATAAGCTGTGTGACTGTCTGGATGAATCACCGGCAGATTCTCCTAGAAGGTAAAGTTGTGAAATGCCTTGGATGTCAGAGGCTCGGGGCTTGATTCTGCTGCAATAAGGAGCCACTGATCATATCTGAGCTCAAGAAAGAGGCTGTCCTTTGGGCCAAAATCTGGGAAATCTGTGTGGAGCAAGCTTGCCATTTAGAGCATGCGACAGAGAAGCCCCTGGCTTGCTGGTTACACACAGCTGGAGTCGCCACCAGGTTTCTGATTCAAAGTGTCTTGGATAGCACCTGAGCGTATTTTTGTTTGTTTGTTTGTTTTTTCCTTTCCGCCCAACTTCTCAGGGCTGCCACTCCTGGTAGCCTGTGAGATTTAAGAAGCACCGGAACTTTACTAGGCAGAGTGAGCAGAGTCCGGGCAGGCAGAGGTGTGGCTCCTCCTCTTCCCTCCTGACTCGGCATTCACCCTGGAGGCCTAGAAGGCCAAGGCCTCAGTAGAGGTGGCGCCAGTTCTGGAGATTCATCTTGTGTCTAGTTGCCATGGCATCCGGCACTGCCCAGGAGGACCAATCCGGCTCCCCCGCTGGAAATAGGGTGATCACCTGGCCTCTGCTTTCCACAGCGCTGCGGGTGTGCGTGTGTGTGCGTGTGTGTGTGTGTGTGTGTGTGTGTGTGTGTGTGTGTATGTGTGTTTGGTTTGGAAGCAA